>NW_005841977.1:1940546-1947522 GCF_000455745.1 Alligator sinensis | reverse complement strand
CAGCAGGATACATTTCATCTCCTGCTCACTCCTTGCAGGCCCATCTTTCACCTCTCTCTTCTGTTTATCTTTACCCCAGGAAGCTCAAGAGAAAATATGCATCTTGTGATGAGGGGTCATCAGCAGAACCCTTTTCAAGCACACCACCAGCACATTATCAAAGTGCAATGAGAACAGTAGAAAATACTGGGGCTTTTTCCATTTTCTTATTTTTATTAAAATCTACAACAAATTTAACCATGCAAAGATAGACCACTGGCTGCTAGTGGGCATCAGTGAGCTGGGCTCCCTTTGCTAAAGGGTGATGAGAGCAGTTGAGAGTCATTTCCCAGGCGCAGCCATCAGCTAAGGGAATGGGATGTGGCATGTTGAGGTCACAGACACAAGAGAGGGTATTGAAGAGGTTAGATGCCAGCCTGGGAGGTGGAAGATCCAGATTCAGTTCCTTGCTCTACTGTAGAAACCCTGTGTGACCTCTGCCAAGCCACTTGTCTAAGCTGTATCTCAGCTTCCCAGCTGTGAAAGAATGACAACTGCACTTCCTGATCTCAGGGGTTGTTGTAAGGTGCTCCAACACTCAGTGGTGGGGCCAGACAAGCATCGTAGACTGACCAACAGGTACTGACAGGAGGGAAAGGGACAGGGTGCCCATTGTTGCTCCCGCCCTCACCCACATCTGGAGTTGGCACTAGTAACCTACTGCCATGATCCCAACCTTTGCTGCGAAATGCCAGTGGTAGCAGTGCCCATAGTGTGACAGGTGCTGCCAGAGAAGTCACAGCCCCTGTTCCAGAGAGATCATAATGCCTCTCTGGTCACCTGCAGCTGCAACAGCAGTTCTAGTCTCTGGTGCCACTCTATGTCTTAGCCTGTCCCTGCCCTTCCCTCTTCACTCAATATAGCTCCTCCCTCCTCACTTCCTTCCTGTTCCATGTGGCAATCCAAGAACAAGGTCCGTTTGCCTCCTAACGGAAAATGTCAGCACTGGGGATAAGAATAATTCATCTTTCATTTTCTTTTCTTTAAAAAAGCCAGCACTTGACACTGTGGCTCTCCCTGGATTGCACGTGCCAACCACCTTAAAGGGCCACCAGAGTTGGGGTTTGATGAGCACTCATGCTGGTTATTCCCTCTAATGCTACCAGCCAGTGTTTCTGCCTGAGGGGCCTGGAGCAGACTGCTGAGCTTGCATACTGCCAAACCCCGCTGGGCTGTGATGTCAGATATTGAGAAGAATCTGAGTTGGGATCCCAAATCCAGAGACTCCCCAAAAGGTTGATGAAGTGGGGATCTGGATTTGCGCCTGGATCCAAACATTGTGACTTGAATCCAGCTCTGTTCTGTAAGCACTGTGTTTATTCACGACCACTGATGTGGGCACATGTGCCTGTCAGTGTGCACGCTGATCACCAGGATCTTTTCCATGCATTGGCAGAGATATACACAATATGAGGATAAAGATGAGTGTGAAAGCCGCTCTCCTCAATCATAGACCTCAGAGCCCTTCACTGGGGGGAGCAACCTCTATCTGTGAGGGAGACTGAGGCCAGGCAAAGCTGCCTGCTAAGGTCACGTAAGAAGCCAATGGCAGGGCTGGGCAAACCACCAGGTCTGTCACTCAGGCCTGTGTTCAACCCCTGAGACCAAGCTGGCTCTCCATGCCCCATCATGGAGTCTGCTTGCAGGGCTGTCTGAGGTAGTAGGCAGGCTTTCACTGTCCACCTTGCCAGCGCTTGGCTGAGCACAGATCGGGCTATTGGTGGGCTGCAGGCAGGGCTATTTTGAGAGCGGCTCATTGAGAGGGAGCCTCCGCTATAAATAAACGTGTGCGCAGAGATGCAGAGGTGATGCTGAAGCTGGAGAGGCTGATAAAAGGGAAGGTGCTTTGTGCGTGCTGGCAATTAACATTCCTGTGCCATGCCACTCCGTGCCGGCGCGGCTGAGCCTCTCAGAAACTGCCGCCGCCGCCCCAGCACAAGCTGTCAGATTCCGAATCAAACAGGATGCGCGAGGCACTATCCTGTAATTTCCTTTTAATAATACATCACAGGAGGATTGGCTCAGCAGCCTTCTTCTATTCTTCCACCTCCTCATTAGCCTTACTCCGCTTGCTCCATTTAGAAATGGAGTGCAAATTAATGGAGCGCTAATCAGCTGGGGAAGAGATATTAATAGCCTGAACCCCCTCCCCACCCCACCACCTCTTCTCTACTTCCCCACACTGAGCCAGGAGAAGGAAGGGGAAAAAGTCACTGCCACCTGATGAGGAGTTTCAGGGCTAGTGGTGCTAGGCAGCAGAAGACCCAATTGTGGCCTGCATTGCAGGGCTGTCCTGGCCCCAATGGGCCATGCATGCAGCAATTCTAAGTAGATAGCTGCAGACGGCCTTGTGCTGCCTGTGCTCACTCCAGGCTGCAGGTCTTAAGGAATTTGCTGCACCCATCCACGTGAAAGCAAATGGGACTTCAGCACCTCCTGGTCTGCCTGGCAGGGCCCATCTGAACAGTTTGAAGAGAAGACAGGGCCTCTCGGAGTCTGGTCCTGAACTAGCACCTGATCCAAAGCGCCCTAAAATAAACAGGAGGCTTTTCCTTTGGCTTCAGCTGATTCAGATATAAGGGCCAGGGCACAGATTAGCCCCACATTGCTTTGCAGTCCTTATGGCCACCTTTGGCTAGACGAGGGGCCCACATGCCCACCCTGCAGAGATGTGTTCCCTTTGAGTGGCCATCAGTGAGCTCCCAGCAGGTTTTGTGGGTGGGGAGGAGGGAGACTCAGAAGGAAAGATGTGCCCTAGAGCAGCAGTGCCTCTTTATGGTTTCTCTCTTGGGGCAAGGAGCTTGGCAGCTTACAGTACCTGTAAGAGCTCAGAGTCATCTGTGCTGTACTGGCTGGACTCGGTCTCGGAGTGCTCGGCGCACCATTGCAGCTCGCTGAAGCAGCTGGCAGAGTCAAAATCACCAGCGTCCAACTGGGACAAATCAATCTCAGGGAAATCGGAGTAGAGGTGCTCCTCGCCAGACACTTCATACTGTGGAGAGAAGAGAGGGGGTGAGCCCAGCTGTCTTCTCCTCTGCCTGCTGCCCCAAGGAAAGACCAAAGAACATGACTCACAAAAGGCCCATCTGTTACACACCAGTCAGGTCATGTCCAACTCAGGGCCCGACCTTTGTCCAACCAAGGACTGCCTTGGCAACCTTCCCAGAGCCCAAAGACAACACTTCATCTAAGAGGAAGATTTCTACAGGCTTTTACTTTAATATGGGGATGCAGCCTCAGACAAGCTCCAACCTTCAGTGCTCCATCCTAAACCAAGTGGCTCTTGAAGCACTGAGCTCTATTTGAAAACTGAGAGCAACAGTGGAAGGCATCTAGGCATCTTATGAGTCGGATTTACCCCAGCACAGCTTGTTAGCACCCAGTAGTGTAGGTCAGTGTGGAACAATGGTGCGCGGCCTTTGGCATAGCCTTTGGCAATGGTGCACAGCCTTTGGCATAGCGGTAAGGCAGTACTGAGGGTCCTCTTCATTTTGCACTTTACAAATCAAGTGGCTGCAGCTGCACCTGCACCATTTGAAATTCACCTCAAAAACTTCAGCAAGTTACCCAGCAACTCAACCACTGCCTTCTGCAGCGCTCCTCTGCTGGAAGCTCCACTGCAGGTGTGCCAGCCTGGCAATGAGGAAGGAAATCCTCCTTCTGCTTCATGAGCACAAGCAAGCTCAAAGCACTGCAGCCCAGACACCGACATAGCAGCTGGCTGTGCTCTTAGGGGAAATTTAAGCTACTTTAACCTCCAGTGCAGAATGCAGACATTCAAGGCTTATCCTATGGCTCTGAAAGTCAGCAGCTAGGGAGGCAGTCAAGAGACTTTGAAAGTGCACAAGGTAATGACGCACTGGCCAAGACTTTTGTATGGACAGCATTAGAGCTAGACAGGCTGGCTTTTTCATTTCCCCAAACACCTACTGCCTGCCTCTGCCCTTCCATGCCTTCCAGCTTGAACTCCATCACCCCTCAATTGCTGCAAAGCCAAACGACCCACTCCCAAAAATTACCCAACAGGCAGTGACAATCTTTGTGTAGAAACTCGAGCCCAAGTTCCTCTGAAACCAAGTCACTGAGAAGGCAATAAAAATAATCCAGTTCCTCATCTCTTTCTATCATGTCTACCCTCCCCCCCACACACACTCAAAGGAAAAATAATAGTGGAGAAAGGAATCAATGTCTGGAGCACACAGGGCAATCTCAGCTCTGGGAACGGAGCTAAAAATATCCATTTAATCACGAAAAGCAGCTGAGACCTGCCCCGTTTCTGCCTCCTTCCTGATGGCTGTCTCACATTAGGTTGCGTGGCCCTCCAAGAGACAGAATAAACGATTGCATTGAACGCTGGCACAAGAGGAAGCTCAAGTGACTCAGGGCCTGGCCCCCATTGACCCTGCACTGTTGCCCTACTAGCTGGAGACCGTGGGTGTGCGCCAGGTGCTGACAGCGAGGGCCAGGAATGACCGCAGCAAGGGGAAGGAGGGAGTCACTCTGTGTGAAAAGTGGCCTCAAGCGAGCATTAATTTGAAACCCTGTCATCTAGTCTGCGTGCCTCAGTGGATGTACTCAGGAAGGGTACATAGAGAGGCATCTCTTCATTAACAACACTTCCACTCAGGCCGTGCTATCCTCAGTACTCCACAGCCTGCAGGGATGGTCTTGTTCACACTAAGTTAAATGGGAATTTGGCCGGGGGTGAAGCAGAACGGTGTGAATTTAGCGCACCTCATGGCTGTCTTCTTCAACAGCCCCGCTGGCCTCTGACTAGGCACTGCACCAAAGCTGACATCCCGCCCGCTCTACCCCCTGCAAACAGGCCTGCCTCTGAACTGGGGGAGGCTGCACCCATCTATCTCCACGCGGTGTGCTTACACTCTTGCTCTGCCTCCGCCGAACTCAGTGGCACAACTTCCACTGACTTCAGGTAATCAGGGCCTCAATTCTTTCCTTTTGAGTAGAGGCCACCCATTCGTTTCACACCAGTCACTACAGAGGCTTTAGCTGGTAATTGCTTCTGTCTCTCCTAATTACCAGGTCTGGGATTCAAATTCAGAGGTGAAAGGTGTGATGCAGCTCTTTCTGTGCTGAAAAACATCCTGGGTGCTGTCTGTGATCATTATGAGAGAACCTCTCCCTCTTCCTCTCTTTTAATTGAGATAATCTGGGATTATTGGTTGCATCTCCTGAGGCTGGGGAAACAAGACTGCCTGTGCTCTCTGTGCTTCCCAGTCTGGTTTAGGACACTGCGGCCATGTCTACACGAGACACTACTGCACAGGCATTATAAACAAGTTCTAAATAAATGTGCAGTAACCTGAGTTAATGTGCAGTAGCACCGGCAAATGCCTTTTTGTGCTGTTACTGCACAATAGCCTAATACTACTGTGCAGTAGCATCGCGTCATGGTTTTTGCCACCTGGCGCTACTGCACAGTAGCATCGGGCTACTGCGCAGTCAGTGTCTCGTGTAGATGCGCCCAGTGTTCCCAAACTACATTAAAACCCACATTATTCCCCTCAGAAGAAGGGCAAGAAAAGGGCAAGTGGTCTGGGTGGCACTGAAGGACCATTCTGAGTGGTTCCTCAGAGCCAGGACCTGGGGCATGGGTACCTTACAGCATGGACAGACCCTGGCTTAACCAGGCTCAATGGATCTTCATAAACTGAGCTTCAGGCAGTTGCTCTCCTTTTGCTCAATGCAGGGCAAAATACCAATAAGCAACAGAGAAAAGGACTGATTCCCAGGCCCTGAATGCATTCTCTTTGCTGTCTTTCCTGCTGCATGTCTTGCCTGGTGAAGCTAATAATGGGTGTTTCAGTACGGTAGTTCTTTACAAGTCTCAGGTTAAAACCTTATTACCCTAATGGAGCCAGTAAGTCTCACTCAAGTAGTAAAGAAAACAGGTCTGGGCCTCTTGCAACACCTCTGATGTTCTCTTCCAGACTCGGTAGGGAGGAACAGCCAGCGCACACAGCACACTGCATCAGAGATGCTCAACAAGGACACCAGGGCAAACCTAGGAAGGGCTACTGAATCTTTAATGTTCATGCAGGCCTGAAGGGCCTTGGCTTTTAAATCTTTGCCTGGAAGACCTTGTGCGCAGCAAGCAGCCCCACATTTATTTACAAGGCTCTAAGGCAGTGATACTCAACCAGGATGATGTGAGATCCTTTCAAGGGTGATGTGGCATGCCACCCAATGTTAGCACTGTTAGGTGTACAAACATGATTCACAATATAAACCCAGAGGATTTAAAACCATTCTACCCCATTATGGGCTGAGTTCTTGGCAACAGGGGAATTGCTCTGTTATTTTTCTGTAGTCAAAAAACAAGGTTGGACAAATGGGCAGAAAACAACAGAATGCAGTTCAACAAGGTGAAATGCAAAGTGCTGCACCTAGGGAGGAAAAATGTCCAGCATACCTACTGCCTAGGAAATGACCTGCTTGGTGGCACGGAAGCAGAAAGGGATCTTGGAGTCCTAGTGGACTCCAAGATGAACATGAGTCGGCAGTGTGACGAAGCCATCAAAAAAGCTAATGGCACTTTATCGTGCATCAGCAGATGCATGATGAACAGATCCAAGGAGGTGATACTCCCCCTGTATCGGGCGCTGGTCAGACCGCAGTTGGAGTACTGCGTGCAATTCTGGGCACCGCACTTCAAGAGGGATGTGGATAACCTGGAGAGGGTCCAGAGAAGGGCCACTCATATGGTTAAGGGCTTGCAGACCAAGCCCTATGAGGAGAGACTGAGGCACCTGGACCTCTTCAGCCTCCGCAAGAGAAGGTTGAGAGGCGACCTTGTGGCTGCTTATAAGTTCATCACGGGGGCACAGAAGGGAATTGGTGAAGATTTATTCAGCAAGGCACCCCCGGGGGTTACAAGAAATAATGGCCACAAGCTAGCAGAGAGCAGATTTAGACT
>NW_005841977.1:1913282-1940536 GCF_000455745.1 Alligator sinensis | reverse complement strand
CTCTTTCCTGCCTATGCAGGGGGTCGGACTCGATGATCTATTGAGGTCCCTTCTGACCCTAGCATCTATGAATCTATGAAAGTAAGAGTAAAAGCTGGCATTTTCTGAGGAGGGCCTTGGATCTAATGAGAGGTGCCTTGAGTCTGAAAAGGTTGGGAACTGCTGCTCTAAGGGCTGAGGCAAACCTGCTAGGATCTGGAACAACGTGTCCACAGAATCTGGAGGTTACTGACTCAAAGCCCCATGGCAAATTATCTGTGCCTTGCAGCTTTCAGTTTAGGAGGCAGACCTGAGGAGCAGAACAGTCCGCTTCGGAGCACCACTTTGCTGCCAACAGGATTTAGTTCTCTGCACTCCTGTACTTCCATGGATACGATGTCCTAAGTTTACCCTAGTTTTCCCTCCCCCTATCCCTTTCTGCACCTTCCACTTTGGGATGGATACTGCTTAGCTCTGGGGTTGTGTTGCCCTTTCAGACTTTGCATTCTTCCATCACCTGTTGCAGCATGATCTTCATTTTCCTTCAACAACCCTCGTGCCTACCTTAGAAATGTCTAGCAATTGCTTTCACTGCCCCAGACCCTCAAATCTTCCCATGGGAACAGAAGCAAAGAACTTTATTTTTAGAAACCCTTTACACACACACACACACGTATACACACACATGATATAGATATAGATATATATATCACACAATTAAAAAAAAAAAAGCAAAACAGTCAAATTCTCCTGCTGTCTTTGATATGCCATGAGGGAAAAGATCTTGGTGCTAAGATCACAAGCAGCAGCTGACACCAGACTTGGGACGTCTTTTGATCTTTCCTACAGACATGACATCTCCCCCTTGCCAGCAGAGCTGTATAAAAATAAACTCCTGCTATCTAATGCCTCCTTGGGCTGCTAAGCTGTCCACCTGGTACTCAAGAAAGAGGGAATGTGGTCAGTGACCTGCCATGGCCAGGCTATCTGAAACCTATGCCAAAGGACTCGACTGGAGAGCCTTAGTTCAGTTGCCAGGGAATATGAGACTCAAGCAACCACTGTGGCTAGCACTGTGGCTGGTGATCTTAACAAAGAAGCCAGGGGTTCAGTCTCACTGTCAGGGAGCTTTCCTCTCTATATCAGGGTTGAGCATGCATGGTAGCATAAAGGGGGCTGAAGAGAAGCTAGTATTGCAAGTAGGACCAGCTCTACTAGTGGAAAACTTCAATCTCCAGGGGATATATCGAGTCTAGTTCTTTTGTCTAGCACGCAGGGCACTTGAGCAATAAGAGAAGGATAACATCTTAACAGCTTTCCACAGAGTTTGGGAACCAAGATATTTGCAGGAGGACAGGTGATGGGATTTCCAGTTCTTCCCTTTGTCCCTGTCATGGGCAAGAGTCTGATAAAAGCAGGACACTGGCCAGATGCCCAGTTCTTGGCTGGTCTAGCCTTCCCATTCCCAAACTGTTAATTTCCCTGACTTAGGGCAGGCATGAACTTTGTTCTAATTTTACTTGGGAGTTTGTACGGTTTTCTGCCCGCAGCTTCTGGGTGTGAGACCACCAAATGCCCCCAGAGGCACCTGCAGATTCTGGGTCACGTGTACCAGAACCTCAAGAACTTGCCAGGAGCTTTGAGACTGGGCCATTTCCTTTTTCAGACATGCAGAGGAAACCCAGATGCTCCCATCCCTTTGTAGAGACACTGGCTGGTGGGTGGGGATGTCCACCAGGCCGTTATAGGGACAGCAAACAAGGGACCACAAAGAGCCTGCCAAAAAGATCAGATCTGTAATTTCAGTGGATCATACGCCACTAAGTCTAAAATGGCATCCATGGCTTTCTTTAACTCATGAATCGTCCTGCATCCTCCATCCTGGGAAAAGAAACATCACAGTTAAAGAGGGTGAAGAAAATGTTGAGAGGTGCACACTTGTTGCAAAGTGCTTCCCTTCAGTAGAGACATCAGCTACTGGGACCATTGCAACACTGAAATTGTTATTAACTTACTGTTAAACACTGACAGCACTTCCCTGCTGTGAGGAGCTTCAACTTAAACAGGGGACAACACCGAACACAGTGGCAGACTCAGAGAAACTCGCTCTCAGAGCTCTGGGATTGCTCTTCCAGGTCTAAGCAGGGGGTGACGGCATTTTAACAGATTAATGCTGCATGTTATGGGGAAAGACTTGAAAATCTAAGCTCTGCTTTGATGCATCCCTTATGCACGTGGCATGGAGTGCAGGATCTGTCCCTGCAAGGGATCCAGAGTACACAACTTCACAATGGAAACAGGACAAGGCTCACAGGTTCATCTAGTCTTGCCACATAACAGCCAGCACTAGAGCCAGAGGGAGAGTTTTAGTGGCTTCTCAGGGGAAGGATTCCTCCCCCACCTCTTCTGAGATTGTTGTTTAAAACCTATAGTCCCTAACTGCCCTAAGCTGACACAGCTCCACTGATTTCAGAGGGGCTCCAGCAATGGCCCTCAGCAAATCTGGCCCTCACACTTTTAATTATTTTGATAGGATCTCTTTCTAGCAGGTCATTTTTCCCACACCCCACATACTGGGGTAGAGGCAGGTGCTAAACTAACTAAAAAAAACCCCTGCTAATGCCAACCGTCCTTTCAATCTTCTAGGTGCAGTTAAGTAAGAGAAACCAACTACAAAGCTTGTTTCCTGCCTGACAGCATTCACCTGCCAGTCTGCATGTTCCTAAAGAGAAAACCAGTCCTTGGTATAACTGATCTTGGAGGGTCCAATGGAAAGAGCCGACTTGGGTAATGCATCCCTGGTGGCTCTAACACATGGATTTGTTTGATGGTCTGGACCGGGTGAGCTGCACTGGAGAGCCTGATCGCAGCAATGCCTCAGGAAGTCCATTTGACCCATCCTCTGCCTACATACCATGGGAAGAATAGATCTTACTTCCCGTTGCCCCAACCTTGAAAACCAGTCTTGAGCAGCAAACCAGTCTTGGGCCAAAAAAGCTGATTTCTCTGAACATTGGCCTTCTGGATCTGTTTAGCTGGAGAGCAGAGCAGGCACGTGGGCAACCTTCTCTCCAGAGATAAATGAAGGTCTTCCCCAAGACCAGAGTAATTCAAAGACTGGAGTAACAAGGCAGGAAGTGTTTTGACTTTTTTCAAAACTCAATGTGAACTTGGGCTCTGCCAGTTAAAAGGCTCCACAAAGGCCTCATTCTTATTCAGAGTGCACCCAGCTTTGGGCCTGCATCCAGGGCTTTCTACATGCTGGATCCTTCACGCCAGGCCATGTTCAGCAAGGACAGCTCTGCCGCTCAGGAATGCCAGAAGCATCCTCAGTAAGATGCAGGAGCTGATCCCGTCAGCCTGTTCCAGCAAACACCTGATGCTGCCTGAATGGAGGACACAGAACTGGAGTGTCTGTTGTCTCCTTGACTGTGGTGGAGAAAGCAGGGGACTTCTGCCAGCCCAGAGCAATTCTGCTATCTTCCAGGCAAGCACTGGGGCTCTTTTTTTTTTTCTCCTTAACCTAATATAGGTTCCAGATGCCAAGTTTTAACCCTGTGCCTCTCTGAAACAGCTTGTGTACTGCCTTGGAAAGGAAAGAAATAACCCTCCTAGAGCTATGTGGTCTCCGAAGAATTGTAACTGCTACCATGTAAGCAATCAAATTAGCACAGGCCAGCATTTCTGCAGTAGCAAGCCAGCTGCAGTGTTTGGTGCTGGGACCCACTGGACAGTCAGTGCTCTATTTCTCCCAGCATTAATGCTTACCTGAGCTTTTAGCCTCTTAAAATGCTTACTACCAGGAAAACAAAACCCTTCCCTCGTCGCCTGAGGGAGGAAGGGCACGTATTGGGAGGATGATATCGGGAGGATGGGGATCTATAACCAATGCTGCATGGAAGGCTCCCAAAGAAGGACAAACGCACAATTCTGGGCTTTTCTGCTCCAAAGGAGCTACCTTTCTGTACCACCCCCCCACCCTTCCCCACCCAGCTGCACACGCTGCTCATGTCCCACTGCATGCCAGTCAGGAGTGCTGACACTAATTCTGGTGCTGTTACACTTGCACGGGTGCAGATTTTTCTAACCTAGGAAATGCCAACTTCCAGCACCTTCCAGCACTGTGTACTGCAGCTCAACACACACTAGGTAATCTCATGCAAATTGTGTCCAGGGTTAGCGAAGCTGCAAAAGTTTAAGCTTCTGAAGTCTGCTGATGCTAAAATGCTGCTGGACTGACTGCAGCAGCTTCTCAATAACTTAATCCCGTTTAAGCCTCCGAGGCCAGATTTACATCATCATTTGCATAAATGTCCCCGGGCTGCTTTGCAATGGGCTTGTCACTCAAATGCTGCTTTGCTGCTCTCTTCACTCATCAAGGAAAAGGATGGAAAGGAAGAGGCTGAGGGCACTAATAACCCCAGCCAGAAACAGGCAGCCTCTCTACTCACGAAGAAGCCACAGAGGTGGGTGACTCATCTGCCTCCGTTCCTATCCTCCCCCTCATGACTAAGTGCCTACTCAAACTATTAAGAGAAAAATATACATTCTCTCTTGCTCTCACACACTCACAGGAGAGCGCCTCAAATTAGCCAGTAACATTTAGGCTGGGTCACAAACCAACCTTAAAGTGAGAAAATCCAGAGACCGGCCAAGATTGGCTTCCCTCGGTAACACACGCTCAGAACAGGTGTGACAGCAGCCCTCAGCCCAAGGGCTCAGTCTAAATGCATGAGTTTTAAATGTAGGTGAGTTGTCCCCTGCCTCACAAGGGCACAGGGGAAAGAAAATCCTTGGTGTGGGGTTGGCAAGAGCTGTCTGGGCTGATAAGGGAAATCCGTAATTACAGACTGTTTGAAATGTGGATTATGGACATTCAGAGAGCCTGCTTCGCTTGGATGAACTCTTGACCCACCAACCAGAACAGGGCTCTTCAGTGGCACAGGATGCGTGTCCGGGGTCCTTCCACAATGTCTCCGGCCTGTGTTCCTGACCCTGGCAAAATGCTGAACGCTGGCATCTTCCTGAATGATGTGCGGCACAGAGGATGCTGTCCTGACCGGCCTTGCTTTCTACAACCAGGCTTTTGGTGCAGCCACGGATGTGAGTGGAGTAAGCGCATGGCTACTGCCTGCCTGAGCATGCCAGAGCCTGACTTGCATGTGCAGCTGTGGCAGCTTATGCGTAAGCCTAAAAACAGGGCCCTTCTTGGCCTGGGGGTGAATGAGCCTTACTCTCACGCATTCATACCAGGGCTCAGCTTGATAGTGTAGGTCTCATGTTTGGTTGTGCCTTTACAACCCAGCTTCTTGGACCAGCCAGTGCTTAGAGCCCCAGAAGGCTGGCCAGCACACGGCCCGGGCAGATGGGCACATCCTATGTCATGTCTGACAGCAGACCTCACAACTTAAAGCCAAGCTGGCTCCAGGGGTAGGCAACCCCCCGCACGGGTGCCAGAGTGTGGCACTCAAAGACTTTTGCTCAGCACACGTGCCTCTGGTTGGATGGCGGGGAAGGGGCCAGGGCTACATGGCCACAACAAGGATCAGGCCCTTCGTGGCTCTCCCGCCATCCACCCCTGGCACACCAACATCTTACAAGTTGAAGTTGTGGGTGTCTTTGGCACTCTGTCCAAAAACACTGCCGACCCCCACTCCACACCATCTCACCCACTACAGTACAGGGCCCACTGGAGGGAAGAGGGCACCCTAAAGGGAAGAGCCAAGCTATGGGATAGCAGAACCACAAGGTGCTGGAAGCATCTGTGGCTTTGGCACACCTAGAATACTTTACACCATACTTTACACCCTGAGTCAATGTTTCCAGCTGCAGTATAAGCCCCTGAAGAGAGGGGCTTGCACAGAAAGTGCTGGCAGTGGCCTAGGGCAGACTAGCAGTGCTAATATGAGCTCTCTCTCAAGATTTTCCACCCTGAGGACAAACAGCCAAGCAGAGAATGAAGCAAGACCTACATCAAAGGAGGGCTCCAAGCCCTTCCTAAACCAGGCAAGCCCTCTGGAAAGAAGTGACTTCATTCCTCCCTCACTTTTCAGAACTGTGGACCTCGGAATTATCTAGGCCAGCTCCTTGCACATGACCACAGTAATACCCTTGCCAGCACCCAGTGTTGCAGTGACACCATCACTCAGTGCAGGGAAAAGCTGCTTTCACCAGAATAATTCTGGGCACCCGAACTCTGCTGGAACCTGCTGGGTACCTGGCCGGTGCGTGCTGGCGGGCCCGTCATCACCCTCCCAGTGTGGTGCTCAGTTCCAGGTGTCTAGAGCTCCAGGCATTGCTGGGCCACCATCCTCCAAGGACATGGCTGGCTCCTCCTGTACCCTTCCTCCCAGATAAACTACTGCAAGGGCTAGGGGAGGGCAGTTTTGTTCTGGAACCAAGGGGAGCAACTGGCACAGGGCAGCACGGACTGATGGAGGAGAAAGTTATAAATAAAAGTAAATACAGATAGAAGGCACCTGACCAGCACTGTGAAGGTCACCGTGCGTGTGCCAGCAGATAAGCAAACCCCCCACAATGGCATTTGACAAAATGTCACTCTGAATGGGGAGATGCGGTGTCGGATGATGTCTTTTGTCAGGCTGCCCCTCTTGACGACACGATATTTATAGCTGGAGTCTCAAAGGCAGGACACTGGCACTCCTCCTCAGGTGGCTGCAATGGGAGAGGAGGCCCTGCCTGCAAACATAAATATTTGACATAGTGGAAGGAGGCGACAGCGTTCCTGCCTTACTGGGCTCCGGAAAGGAGGCAGAGGTTCCCTTGGTGCTGTGTGAGCCCCCCGCTGAGGGCTCCCCGCCACGTTCTTATCCTTACACAATACAGACATCCCAAGTGGAGCCTGCAAGAAGAGCCTGGGTGGTGTTTTGATCTGTAAATGTGAGAGGGAGCTCTCTCATTAGGGACTGCACTGAGCTCCCACTCTCCACACTGGGGCGTAAAGCGAGAAGTTAAAAACAACCCAACTGGTGGTGCAGGAAATAAAGTCGGAGGGGAAAGAAGACCATCTCCCCTGCGGGATCTCCCTGTCCTCAGGGTGAGGGGGAAGGAGCAGGAAGAATTCCCAGCTTCCTGGTTTTGCACACACAGTTAGTGTGATATCTGAACTCCCTGACAGTCTGGCAGTTTGGGCCTTCAGTCTTTCATTTTGGTTTTAACTGCTGGATGGTGACACCAGCTTGGTATCTGTGCAGTGGGAATCTGCAGATGACACCAAGCTGCATGGAGTCATAGACACTTTGGGGGATCGAATCAGGATTCACTGTGACCTTGATAAACTGAAGAATAGTCCAAAATTAACTGAATGAAATTCAACAAGTTTGATGTCCTACACTTTGGATGGAACATGCACAAATACCAACCGGGGAATAAAGGACTAGACTGCAAGCAATATTGCCAAAGAGGATTTGGGTGTTATGGTGGGCTGTAAGCTGAATATGAGTCAACAGAGTATTCTTGTTACAAAAAAACCTCCCTAGAAACCAACAACATACTAGGCTGCCTTCACAGGACATCACATGCAAGTCAAGGGACATGATTCTTCTGCTCTGTTCAGCACTGGCGAGGCCGCAGCTGGAGTACTGTGCCCAGTTTGTACCAAATCACGTTAAGAAAAGTAAGAACAAATTGGAAAGAGTCCAGTGAAGAACAACAAAAATGATTAGAGGTCTGGGAAATATGATTTACGAGAAAAGGTTGGAAAAATTAGGATTATTTAGAAAAGGAGAAGACAGAGTGGGGGGATTTGATAAGAGACTTCAAATAACTGAAGGGTGGATGGTGATTGACTATTCGCTGTTAGTACAAAGGACAGGACAAGGAGTATAACAATCTTAAATTGCTACAAAGGATAACTTAGGTTGGATATTAGGAGGAACTTTCTAACTATGACTCCAGTTAAGCATTGAAACAGATAGCTGAGAAAGGCTGAGGAATCTCCACCCTTGATGCTTTCAGGAGCAGTTCCGACAAAGCCTCATTTGGAACGGTAGAGTCAGGGATGATCCTGTCCTCGGCATCAGGCTGGACCAGATGACCTCCTCAGGTCCATCTAGCCCTTTTTTCCTATTCCATGATTTAACTGTTTTTAAATCCTCAGTACCGGTAGCAGGAAAATGCCAGCACCATCGAGGAGGGCCTGCACAGAATAAATAATAATGTGCTACCCTTCTCAGCACTTGCCTTCTGAGGATCTCAAATATTAGTAGTAGTAGCAGCAGCAGCAGCACTAGTAGTAATATGAAACTTTCCAATAGTTTTTATTGCTGTAGCAGCTTAGACTCCAGTCATGGAGCAAGACCTCAGTGGTCTAGGCACAGCACAAACAACGCAGAATATCACTCCGTGCCCCCAGGTGTTTGTAGCTTAAAAAAAGAAATGACAGGCAGACAGCGGTGCACAAGGACACAGTGATGCAACACTGGTTGGCATGACCAGGAGTGGTCTTAGCATACCAACCGCCCCACTAGGCTGTGCAGATGCACCAACAGCTTAGATATATCTTACAAATGGGGAAGCCAAGATATGGAGGCAACTGATGTGAGTTATGCATTGTGTGACTTTGGACAAGTGGCAGAGTTGGGAAAAGACCCCAGATCTCCTGTCTTTCAGTTCCAAGTGCTTGCCAATTACATAGCCATTGCTAGTCCACACAGACACTTAGTGCCCCTGTATAATGGCTTCTGCCTTACATAAATAGGATATAATGGAAACCTGCTGCAAGACACAAGGAAGAGAAAATATTAAACAGGAACTGCAATGCAAAGTATAAAAATATATACCATTGATATGGAAGAAAACTAAAAGAAGTTACACTAAATCATCCCTGAGTCATTCTATGTAGCCAGGGAAAAAGTAGCCCAAGGCACTGGCAATGACATACTGAATAAACAAAGGCATGTGAAGCTTGGGAAGAGCTGGGGGAGTGTATTTGCACAGGTTAAAGAGCTGAATTTTAGTACTCTCCTCAGTATGCCTTTGTTCAGGCTTTTCCAAATCCCAACACCCATTCTACTTCTGCATGAGGAGAGTGGAACCCGGCAAAACGAGACGCACAGCAGGTCATGGTGTCAAGTCCTCCAGCTCTTCTGACCTCTCCCTCCGTAAAGACCACATTAGATACTTAAACCACTAGATACATCAAAGTGTAGAAGGGGTGGGACATGTCAGCTGTTTAACAATGTAGAAGGGGTGGGACAAGTCGGCTGTTTAACAGCATGTAGCAGGGCTGCACAGAAGGCAAAAGTAAAGAATTATTTTCCCCCCTTGAAATTGCAGGGCCATTTGGTTAGGGCATAAAGGTAAACAAGCCATGCCCAAAGCAGGAGACTCTCACCACCAGCTCATGGAAAGTACACTTGTTGCCTATCGCTTTTGCTGCCAAGCTTGCCTGCTGGCTCTGCCATGTGATACTCGTTGCTATCTAACAGGCAGTCCAGGCAGCGTGAGCTCATTCACACACACACAATACACTGACAAAGATGGTGTGGGTGCATGGAAAAAAACAGGGGGGCCAAGCACTTTGCCAGGCTTCCAACATGGACGACTTGGCCCAAGACAGCTCTAGAAAATGACTGGCTATTCCATATCCACAGGAACAAAAATACCACTAACAGCCCAATCCACTAACAGCAATAGCAGACTCAACCCAGCAAACATCAGCAGCTCTACAAGCAAGAGCAGGCTGACATCAGTGTGATGGAGAGCAATATCCCTTTTCTGGGAATCCATGCCAACACTCCTGCAGGCTTGAGTCCATCCAGCAGGGGGCAGTGCCGCACGTATTCCCAGGCACCAATATCTTGCTGCCTTAGAGCGAAAGGCCCATGCCATCCTTTCCCTCTGGCGGGATGCAATTTGTCATGGCAATCCCAGTATGGTCAGCGCAGCTCTGCTGCTCAGGACTTCATTTCACTGACAAACAGGCAAAGCAGACGGGCAGTCTGAGATCAAATTGCTGAGATTCCCAGATGTGCCCCCGAGCCCTGGTGGTGTTTTGTAATAAATTCCTTGCTATCGGCCACACGAAAGAAAACAGGACAAATAAGTAGCAACAGCAATAAGTGTGTGCCTGGCCAGGCACAAAAGTGTCAATGGGGATTTGTGGTTTCAAACAGGAGCAGAAAAACCCTGCAGTGGCAGCAGTGAGTTAGGTGTGAGCAGGGCAGGAAGGAAACCATGGGAGGGCTGGGAGGTTGCGAGCAGTGGTTGAGTGGTCCATCAAGGTTGTGCTGTCACCCAAGGGACCTACTGTACTCCCCAAGCCCCATGACAGGGTTTCTCAGTGCCCCAGAAAGAGCCCAAGATCCAGCTCATGTTCTAGTGCAGGATTCTTCTTTGGATGGGTCTTTCTCCGGTAAGGAGGGAAGGATAGATGGAGGGTAACACAAAAAGGTCAGGCTTTATTTCAGGCAGAAGGCAACTGGCAGGTGTCTGCAGGGACGGGGCGCCCTGACTCAGCGGGCACCCTCCTCCCTGATGCTGGCTGGTGTACGTTCTAGTAAAAGCTTCACAGATGCTGTGGAAGGCCCTTGAGATCTGGCCTGGGTTTCTGTTATAGACTGGACTTTCAAATTGAAAAAGTTTATACCTCGAAGCCCAATCCCAGGTAGTGTCAACACTAAATGGTGCAAGGGGCCTGCAGAGCCCAGCAGGTCTCCACCTTCATGGCTTGCCCAGGTTTCCCAGAAGCAGAGCTTCCTGGCTGCAAACTGAGCTGGTGGGGAAGCGGATCACACTGGGACCTCTTGAGAGCTCAGAAGGCCCAAATCCTGTAGGGATCTGATGCAGAGTCAGATTAAGACCAGATAGTCGAAATTCTGTGCCCAACCTTGGCCATCGTTCCTCATGTCCTAGGCCAGGGAAGGTTTCCCACTGTGGAAAGCAGGATGCACAGCTTTGTATTTTCCTTGTTCTAACTCCAGTACCCTTTGGGCATTGGTCTGAGCAGGACCTGTCCATCTCAGCCCCTTACAATAGTAGAGTGCCAAGCTCCCAACCTGTGTTCAGTAAAGCAAGTCTCCATCCCCACCCCAAGGCTGACTTCCCTGGCTGGCTCCAGCACCTCCCTACTAACCACCATGGCCAAAGAAGGCTGGACTTTTCCCAAGCAACAGCCCAGCTCTCTCAAGCACCTGGCTTGACAGATGATTGCCCAATCTCAGATCCAGCTAGTATATCTGGAAAACTGCAAGGAAGGCTCTGGCTGATGTAGCAGCATGTAGAAGAGGAATAACATCAACCCAAGTGCTAGACAGCATCAGAGTCCCCAGCCAGCCTTATGGCAGAGCTGGTTAGAGAAAGCTCAACCCTAGCTCCATAGCTCTGCTAAGCAAGGAGCACAAAGCTGAACCTAAGTTGCTCACAAAACAAGGGGCATATATCTGACTCACTCAGAAGCTGACTATTAGCCATCTCCATCTGCAATAGAAATTCCCCGTGCTGGCAACTCCACAGTTTTGAATGGAAAAAATGACTGAACAAGTATTTTAAGACCTTCCTCATCTGATTCTCTTGGAGAAAACAGCCACATGATGGCTGTGGGCACAGAAGTCCTGCTGCTGGGCTCCTTGGATGGAGGTGCTGGGGGAAAATCGTGGGGCCTCCCCACAGACAGCTGCAGGCTCTGCATCCTTCCTTCCAGAAGCAATGGATCCCCTATCCCCAAAGCCTTATCTGCAGTCCAGCACAGGGACCTGTTCCATGAGGCTCAGGCCTGGACAAATGGACATTCCAGCAACTGAGTCCTTACCACCAGGGGTTGACGAACCATGGCACATGTGGCGATGGCTCAACCACCAGAGCTGGACACTCCAAAGACCTAATGAAGAAGTGGGGCTATACCATTGGTTCCACCTATGGGGGCTATACCGTACAACACCTACAACTGTGCGGCAGAGCCTTAGACTATGCAACACCTACTACAATGGCCACTGCTTGAAGGCACACGTACAATGAAAGATCTCACAAAGTACAATAAACAAGCACAAAGCATGTGTAACAAAATGGCCAAATATGGTGTAGAGACACAAGAAGCAGGAGGCTCAGACATTTCATGTCCTGCCCTGCCTTTACAGTGCTAATGCCTTAAGCCACTGTCTGTAGGTGCCTAAAGGCACAGAGGTCATGGGAGCAGTGTCAAGCCTTTCTCGCCACGGCTAACAGCAGTTCAGGGCCATGGCTGTTGTGTGGCTTGCTATGCACAAGCCTCTGGCATTGGTCTAACAAACCCTCCTTACAGCAGGCCTAGTGATCAGTGTGTGATGCACTCTCAAGATGCATCAGGCAATCAACCCTATGGCTCTCAACACCACTAATACTGGTGAGGCTGAACCAGTATTAGAACTGGGAGGAAATTATTATTATTTAGATTTGAAATGGGGTATAATTAGCATCTTCAGTCCATCCCAGAATTGCCCAATCTGTAAGCGGCCACTCCAGTGAGGCGTTAGACCCAAGTCATGCTGGGGAGACTGCGAGTGTTGGGAGAGTTTCAGTTCCTCATCTGGGCTGACTTGTAGAACTCCTCTGACTTGGGAGAACCGCCTGAAGCTCTGTGTGAGAGCTCAGGAAATGCTACCAGAAGGCAGCAGGGGGTCAGACTCCCAAGCATTTATTTCTGCTTGTGTGTGCTTGCTCTCGACAAACCCCTCAGCATGTCGTGTGATTTTCCTGTCCCTCGAAAGGCTGTTCCAAACTGGTGCCAGGAAAGTTGTGCCTGAAAAGCTTCATATCCTGTCCACTGTCTCATTCCAAAGAGCCTGTTATCAAAAGCGGGGGAGGAGATGGGGTCAGAGGATTGTGGTCTAAATGCAGATTGTAGGATGGCTTGCATTTCTGCCGTTAGACTGAGAAATGACAGGAAAGCAGGGGAAAAGTATAGTGTGTTACAGTGAGTTAAATATCATTTTACCCTGGTCTCGGAAACATAATACAAGACATTGTGGGCAACGTCGCAGCAAGGGGGATAACAGCTCAGGGAACAGACCAAAATCTCTCTCCATCGTAAGCGCAGAGAAGGGTTATAATTTTCTATTAAGGCCCAGAGGATTTTTCCATGGAAGACAGTCAGCAAAACTGCAATCCTGAAATGAGAGACCAGTCTGAAAATCCAGGCTCCTTCTACATGTCTGAAGTGGAGGCAGCTAATCTGCAGCTGTGAAACAAACCCTGTGCTATCACTTTGTTAGGTCTATGGGCCACAATCTCTCAGATTCCTGTAACTTTCCCAAGCAATCTGTGCTTCTCCAAGCCTTGTGCTCCCTTCCACCCTGACCTGTATGTCTCTCTGCAGTCCTGGTCTGCCTCCCTCCTGGAGAACTTGCAACACATTTTCCAGAGAGTGCTGACAGGGAGGAGAGAGGACAGCATCTCTTTTGACTTCCTGCAAGGTTTGTATTTGGGTACAACAGCACAGTATGCAAAGTGCCCCTCTATGCAGAAGATACGGTACCAGTGTCCACTCGGTGTCATTGCCTAAGACATAAGGAAGCTGAGCACCATCTCCTTAGCGCTAAATCGGGACAAGGAAGGAGGTGGAGAAGGTTCAAGTTCAGGTTAAGGCAGCACAAGAAAGATCTTAGCAACACCTGGCCTTTGCAGCATTAGTGTGACCTCCGGCAGGGTCAAGCCCTGACCCACCTGGTGCCATGAACACCCACAGCTCCAGCATGTGCTCCCCGCAGCCGGGGAACAGAGCAGCTTTGGTGGCCGAGATCCAACGCCAGAGAGAAATTCCTGACAGGTCTGCCGCAAAACCTGATCCCCTTTGCTGGCAGCGTAATTGGGCCAGCAAGCTCCTGACTTGCTGTACCTGGCCTTAGGGAGGTTGTGAGCACTGCAGATGCCCCCCATCCCCCTAGTCACAGACCTAACGCCAGCCAACTCCTAGCTCTCTCCTCCACTTCTCCTGGTGCAGGAGTGAGCTGGACTCTGGCTGTTGTCCCCCAGAAGGAAAAAGGAGACAAAAGCCAAAAGCAGGAAACAGCATTCTGGAAAGGGAGGCAGGGGAGAAGAGGAGCAAGTCAGAGCAACAGTGCTCACTGCTGTGGCCCACTATCCAGACCTGCCCTACCTGGTGGCATTACAGGAGCCCCTTCTGGCACCCATGCTTTGGTTGTTGCTTCTTTCTGGTCGGCCCTTCCCAACCCTGCGGGATGGTTCCTTTCAATTACAGGCCTGAAAGGAGGCAGAAAAGAAATGGGCAAGGGAGAGGATTACCTTCTTCCCCCTTGCCATAAGTGCAAAGCCCTTCTGTTAGACTACTCAGCAGTGTCTGCTGCCAGTCAGTTTACAGGCCACAGTTCGCTGCTCTGTTTTGCCCACTCCAGCTCCACAAAGAGCCTTGGACCGATTCCTGCCCTGTCCCTGCCCAGGAACCCACCAAGACCGGGGCAAACCGGCTGCATGTGGCAGGCAACCAAGAGAAGGAGCAGCAGAGAGCCGCCTCCACTCCGCAGACAGTGCAGAGAACAAGCTGTCTTGGAGCTGGCTTCCTCCTCTCATCGCACAACAGGAGCCCTCGTGGCACCACGCTGCCTGGTGGCTCATCCGTCATTTCCACAGGACAGCAGAGCTGGCCCACCTGGCATGCGCACACCTGAGGCCCAGAAGCATGATTATAACAGGGCTGGGAGCTATTTCCATTTTCCCGTGATGCAGATCATGTGCTGAACCCCTTCCCTCCCCCCATCTCTCCCTGTTCCCTTCCCCAGGCACTCCTGGGAAAAGGCTGAAAGTAATCAGCTCCATAGGACATGCAGCAAGACTTAAAAAGCAGGTATTGTTCGCAGACAAATGACAAAGACAGACTGGCTTGCCAGAGCTCCTGAGAATGAGCCATCCCTGCCCCTGCTCCCAGGTGTGTGGGTCTGAAGATGCCAATGCTCCACGGAGCACCCACATTGCAGCACGGAGTTTGGGACAAAGTCACAAGGTGCCCAGAGACAAAAGCCTGTTGCACCAGCACGGTGGGGCACATTGCTGCAAAGGGAAACACTGGGATTCTTGTGTGCACCTCCCAGTCCAGGGCTATTGCTTGGTACTCACTACCCCCAACTCCCGCTCCATTTCTGACGGTGCACGGTGAGAGCCCCAGGGTGGTACCCTGGACAATCAGTTGTTGAGGAGGCTATTTTAATATCACGTTGCCTTCAGCCCCACTGCCACAGAAAGCCGGTGGGAGCTGCCTGCTACACTCTCTACCACGTTTCTCCAGAGGGCACAAGGGAATGGCAAAGTGCTGCTCTCTAAGGCAATGGCCCAGGATGTTTTCCACTGTGTTTTCTGTGCCTCAGGTGTGGTGCCCCTGGCAACACCACCGGGACTCAACACACCATGTGCTAGGAGCGAGGGGTGGGCCTGTCGCTTCTCTCTGTAGCTCCCAGCCCCGAGTGCTGAGAAGCAGATTTCATAGATTTCATAGACATTTGGGCTGGAAGGGACCCCATAGGATCATCAAGTCCAGCCCCCTGCCCCAGGGGCAGGAAGTCAGCAGGGATCATAGGATCAGATGCTCTTCCACTCTTTCAATCAGGGTTGAAGACTCCCTCATTCCCTCTTTTGGTCTTACTCATTAGCTCGGCACTACAGTCTCTCTCATTAAATTAGTGTCCATTTTCAGCAAAGTGCTTGGAGATGTCCTGGCATGAACAGACGCTGTCACCAGCTCAGGTGGTGGCTGCTCTGCTCTGCTCCAGCACAATTCTTCCATAAAGTCTCTGCAAAACACAACCAAGGGGGCTGTATGCAGTGGACATGGCTCACTGTAGGCCTGGGGCTGACCAGTCACTGGATGAGACCAAAAATCAGGCTGGAGTTTAGCCACGGATGGGGGCATGGACTCATTGGAAGTCCCCCTGCTCTTTAATTATGTCCTAAGGTACCTCCCCTTCCACCCTCTTTGAGTGGCAATTCTGAGATCTTCTATTCTCCCCACTTACACCTCTCTATTCCCAGAGTTGGCACACACTGTGGCTAAAAAACCAAGGGAGGGAGAAAACAAAGTGCTTTGTTGCTTTTTTAAAAGGGTGGGATAACACCATGGCCCTTATTAACATCTTCAGGGATGTAGCCAGAGAGACCTAATTAAAACCCACGCTCCGGGTGTCAGCTGTAAGCCCCAGGGGTCAGGAAGGAAGTACACCCTTCCTGCTGTGTGTAGTCCAAACTGGTCAGGCTGGAGACAGGCCACCAGCCACTATGGTTGATGTGCAACAGTCAGTGCCAGATTCCCAAACTGGTGGTCATGCCTGGGCTCCAGTGGAGCTGGAAGAATGAAAGGGAGGGTTTGTCTGGGTAAGGAGACACTAATCCTGTTTCATGGGGATTCTTTTTGTGCAGTTACATATCAACACTCTTCTCCTTCCATCCACTTACCTGGATGATGATTTACATTGTGTGGAAGAATCCTTAATTGGCTCTTTAGTTCCCAGTACTTCAGGGAGAGGCACCTTGGATATGCATGTTCTACAGGCTCCTATTTCATAATGCTAGAAAGATGGGGAGGAGAATGTAGGGAACAGCCAGCAATAAAATGAAACACCCAGCACTTGTGCAGTGCATTTCATCAGCAGATCTCAAAACACTTTGCACAGGGGGGGAAACCGAGGCAGGGGAAGATGACGCAACTTGTCCAAGGTCACTGTGCAGGCTAGATTAGAACCCAGGTCTCCTGTCTGGTGTCTACCCCACACCCCTTTAATGTGTGGCTTTGTGGGGTGATCACTGACCAGTGTAGTTGTGCTTAGCAGCCATAGCAGCAGAATGGCATATTCACCAATTGAACTTGCTTTGCCTCACTAGCACAAAGCAGAGTTTTGCCAGTAGGAGCAATTCAATACACCTGCACGCCAGTGCTGGCACAGCACTCCTTGCCGAGGCGCAGCCCCAGACTGATACTCTGTCCACTTGACTGCATTGCCTGTACACTGCCATGCACTCCAGCCTGTATTGCTGGGGGCCAGAAGCTTTGGGTTGTGTTACTGATGCAATTACAGCATTTGGGATGCTGCGGTCTTGACCGGAAGAGGGAATCAGGCACTCCATGATCCCCAACCCACCCTGCTCTTCTCCCCCAACACTGACCCATGTAACGGAAGGGCGTTGAGAGATACAGCTAGAAACACTACTTTAAGAGGCCGATGCTTATTTATTGCAAGAATATACACAGCAGAGGTGTACACACCCACACAGAGCCTCCCAGTACCCCAAATGGTCTTGAGCAGGAACTCACACCTTTCCCCTTATTCAAAACAGTCCAGCAAACCCTCCCAGTACAAAAGGGAAGTATTTAAAATGCAAACCAGGCAGTTGTGGCCAAGGCTGGTTTCTTGCTGCAGCTGCCCAGAGTGCAGAAATTGGCTTCTCTGGGTCCTGCTCATGACTAATTAGGCCGTGGTGCAGGGCAGCAATGGGATTTTTGAGGAGGCTTGACACAGTAGGGTGTAGGTTTGAATGGGGTCAAGATGTTTCTGCTCCAGGGCATCCCCTGGAGTACTAGAGGGGGTACTCGAGACAGCAAGACGAATCAGCAGCAGCAGTGCTGAGCCCTGGGGTTGCTCTTTTTTGGCAGAGAGGGAATTCAGTGGGAGCTGACAGGAGTCTGGACTTCTGCACGAGTGGTAGAGAGCGCTGACACTGCTCCAGCCTGGAAGGAAGCCCTATGTACCATCCAGCCCTGTGCATGCTGAAGAAGTCTAGGTCTCAATTCAGGTTTTGCAGCTTAAGCCCACCTCTGGTTCAAGTGCATTTGAAAGCTGAGGCCTCAACACAGAACAGACCTAAAGGTGAGCCTGCACTGAAGGATAGCATTTCCTGGACAGGCCTGGTTATCCCAGACAGTACGAGAAAAGATTATATCCATTGCTTAATGTACCACCTTCATAAACATTCAATAGATCCAGCTCCCTGCAGCCAGGAAGGCTGCTCCTAAGTCACACAAGCAGCTCCAGGTACTCAGGACCCAGCTGTGATGTTTTTACGTTGCTTTTATCTTCTACCATCTCCTCACTCAGAAAAGAGCCCGTTGGCTTCTCCCTGCAGCCTCTGCTCTCCATGTCATAGACAGCTGGACTCTGAATATGGCCAGGTGTCCTTAAGCAGGCAGCTTTGCCTCCAGTGTCACACTGGAGAGAGATGCTGCAGCTTAGACTTTGGCAGAAAGAGTTGATGGAGATAAAAGGGGGGCTTTACTTTGCTCCCAGCCCCACACAGGTGCTGGAAGACGGGAGCTCTTAGCAGGCTTTGCGCCTATTCGGGGGCTAGTTGCTGAGTGTACTGCTAGCTCCCTCTGTGCTTGCCAGGCAAGTGAGTTAAGAGATGGAGAATTCGAAGTGTCAGGACACGCTCATACCCACCACTGAGCTTGCAGCCAAGTGACACCGCGCTGCATGTTCTGGTGATGTGGCAGCTCATCCATCTCAAAGCCTGTGGGGCACTCAGCTTGTTTCTCCGGGGAGGTGGCAGTACACATCCCCAGGCAATGGGGCTTGGGATCAGGTCCACAAGTTCTGAAATGGTTTCAAATTCTACATGAGTTGGAGGGGCTGGAACCTGGAACCCCCAAAGACATCTGTCTAACAGGCAAACGTAACTCTCCTAATTAGTTTGGCTTTGGGCTTTCAGTCAGATGGATTCTTCCCCTCCCTCTTGAAACAGGTCACTTCTTGGATAATCTCCCCACACCCCTGCAAATTGCTGTCCTCTGTGCTGAGCAAGCTCAGCAGGTCCTCTTCTCCCTCCTCTACCTCTCCCACCTTCTCAGACCCATCCTCATGCCGAGACAGATCCACGTAAACTAGAGCAGTGGCTAGAAACTGTTTCCCCTGCACTGTAAATATACTCACACTGCAGTGCCCAGGGCTGTCGGCAGCAGGTCGGTGCCTGGTTGTAGCACTCTGCTTTGTGCAGGGCCCTATGAGCAGTGAGAGGCAGCTGGAAACCAGCCCTGTCAGCAGGTTTCTCAGACCTTGAGGTGTCCTCAAGCGCTCCTGTATTGATGATGCGAGGACTGTGCCGCCAAGGGTGACTGGAGGAAATATCACCCTGGTACACATGAATGGCTGATATTGATGTGTCCTCCACACCACCGCTGGCTGGGAACAGAGACCCAGGTGCTACTGAAATGGGAAGGCACAAGGACGGTGATACAGTTCCAGAAAGCAGAGGACTTTGTTTCTTCGCAATCTGAGCCAGTGGCTTTAGGCTGCACCAGTTTGGATACCTGGTTCTGCAGGGGCTCTCAACAGGCAGGGCAATTACACCTACTGCCTACAACCCCACATTTCACACCTGTGTTCAAAGCCCCAGCAAGCACTGTCCAGTGAGTTAATCAGAGCCCTAGAGGATGCACACACCACTGAGCTACTACACCAGGGAGTGTGGTGGTGGCTGCCTGGAAGGGGCCTGAGGCTGAAATAGCAGGATTTGTAATGCTGCAGGTTGTAACAGATGTGCACTGGCAGAGTGGGTGGACGGGTGAAAACCAGGAGTGCTGCAGGCTAGACCAATGTGCAGATATCTAAGTAGCACCTATGCCCACTGGAATGCCCCTCCACTACTCCCAAATCCTTAGCCCCAAGCTTTAAAAATTCCCCCGCAGATTGAAAAGAAAAAGCAGGGAAGGCAGAAACAGCCCAATGTTTGGTACCATTTGTCCTGACTGAACCCTGGTGTGGAACGAGCCAGGAGCACCTGGGCACTACAGCCATGTCCAACCCCGGCACCCTCTTACCTGAACTTGCAATCCTGACACAACACAGCACAACTCCACTGCAAGCCAGACGCGAGTGGGAGACGTGGGGGGTTCAGAGCAGAGCTCAGACTGCCAGGAATCGCACCTCTGCACACTCATTATCTGGCTTGCAGTGCAGATGCAGTTCCTGAGTCAGCAGAAGCCTGGCAACACTAGTGAAATTTGTCTCCTCCACTGTCAGCAGTGCTGGGGCAGTGCAGAGTGGCTGCTGCCAGTGTTTCACACCCCGCTTAGATTAGCTCGGCTCTGAGCACTGTTGGATGACACAGTGCTGAAATGCCAGCAGCAGCCAGGAGCTGATCCACCCGGAGGGCTCTGAACGCTGCTAAAACTGAGGCACTGACATCGGCTTCTGGTAGCTGCGGTGACAGTTTCTAGAGGTAAGGGGGGTGCTGCACAAGGCTGCAGGCGGTAGCAATCCAGGCCTTCACGCTGCTCTTTGTAAGAGGAGTGGATCCCTACCTGGCTGCACCGGGAAAGCACAATGACCACCAGGCTAGCATGACATACAAGACAGCCTATTTTGGGGAGAAATCTGCTTTCCTACAAACTTCCATGCAACTAAATGAAGTTTTGCCAACCCAAATGGGCTTCCAGCCAAACCCCTCCAGGGTGCTCTGAGGCTAATTCTGTGCTAGCCCTCCTTTACTGGAACCAGACCCTTAGGGAGGATAGGGAACGTTTCCAGCTGGTACCTGATCTCCTATAAAGACTTTCTGTGCAAAGGTGGCACTGAGCTGGAGAAGCAGCACGGAGTCAGGGAAACCTGCTTGCACTGAATAGTAAATCCGCTGGCAACACTGTGACGCTCCTCCAGACTGCGTATCTAAATATAGCATCCTCATTTATTACCACGCTTGCTGCTGGACTGGGTGCAAGAGAAGCGCCTGTGATAACGCCTCCGTCCCCGACCTCTCCACCACTGTGAGGGAGCTGATGCACGTGTGGGGCTAGTTGCTGACCCACTGCTCACTCTCTAGCAGTAACTCTGGGGAATGAGCTGCTAGCCCAGGAACACAAGGACCCCAAACTGGGGAGAGTGGTCTGCTAGTGTGGGAGTCTTCCAGGTAGAAAAATCCCACTTTGGCCAGCGCTGGTTGTACAAAAGTACAGAAGACTAAAGGCCCTGTTTGCAGACAATAAATGCTGACATGACCATCTGCACACAGAAAGTAGGCCAGGCCCTAGAGAAGCGGAGGAGGAATCTCTTTGAATTGAAAGGGTTTGCAAGATGCTCTGCACCTGTTCCAGTGTGCCATCAGCTGAGCAGCCTGGCATGGGCAAGCCCAGCATGTGCTTTGGCCCCTCAGCTGACTGGCAAGTCCATTTATTTTAGAAGCAGGTCAAAGGGCCTTACGAAGAAAAATCAAGCTGTGTGTAGGTAGGGAGAGGCCTGGCTGGTCTCCCTCTTAAATTTAATCCATCAGAATAACAGGAAAGGCAGCAGACGCCCCAGGCCATTTTGAGATTTGAATGTGAAAAACAATGCGCCTTGGCAAGGGCACAGAAGCTGCTGTATGTCAAGCCCTCGTGTGATTGCGAGACGACTGAAACTTGCTGCAAACAACCAGCAACAAGTGCAGCGGTTGCAAGAGAAATATCGTTATTCAGGAGTATAAAAATAAACAGCAGGCAGCATTGGAATTAGTCATAACCAAAGAGGGGAAAAACACTGTCAGCCTGTACTCTCTGCAGCACCCCTCCGGGCTGAGGGAGGCACAGGCGTGTGGAGAGCACGAGACCTTAAATGCAGCCCCTTCTGTAAAAAAATAGATCTACACCATACAAACAAGCCAGCTGAGGGCCCTCTGACAACATAGCTCTTCCCCAGTATGGTTGTAATCAACTGGATGTGGCAGTGTAGATGGGACCAAACTGTGTAATAACCAGACTCCAAGCTAGGCAGAAAGCTTATGCTGGGATTTCTTTTAAACACAGCTCCAACCCAGTAACACCATGCTGGTTAGGCCCAGATACTAAGCAGTTGTCTGGACTCCCAGGGTTTCACCTCACACTTGCATTGTTCTTGAGAAGACTGCAGAGCTGCAGAATTAACCCTCCTGCTTCCCTCTGCAGGCTTCTTCCGAGAGGATGGGATATGGGCTGCTTTGTTAGCAGAACGCTGTGGACTGCTTCATCAGGTGCAGATCTAAATCCCAGCCCTGCATCTCAGATCAGCACTTGGCCACTTTCCCTCAGCAGCTGCAGTGAGACTGTGGGAAGGGGATTCCCTTCCCTGGTTGTGCGAGCAGCGCCGCAGTACCAGGGGAGCCAGGCTAACTAGGCTGGGCCAGCCCCACTGGGAGCTGCTGTTATGTTGCTTTTTTGCTGACGAGACCTTGGTACATTTCATAGCCGAAAACACCAAGGATGCCAGGGTCATTCTGGCTGCGTTAACTGTTCCCTCTGGGACTGCAAGTCATTTGTGCCAAGTACTCAGGTCATACAAGTGTTCTTTCCTATGCTCCAGATCCCAGACCGGGAAGGAAAACCTGACCTATATTTTGCAACCCCCCCAACCCCAGCTCTCTTTTATTGTGATACTCATAGTTTGTCTGTGCATACTGGCTGCAACAACAGATTGGGCTTTACATGGAGTGGGGGCAGAAGGGGCAATTCCCAAGGCTCAGCCAGTGAGCAAGGGCCTAGAGGAGTGTCCAGAACGAATCCCAACCCTTCCTGCTCCCGGGTGTGTCTTCTAGACCATCACGCTGCACCCCCAGCAAGTGCTGGAAGTGGTTTACTGCATTGGTAAAGCAGAGGAAAGGAGGTCAGAGCAACTCTGGGGGCAGCCCTGAAGCACACAAGATGTGGAGACTGGATTTCAGAGCAGGACTGGGGACCACCCTGGCCTGGGAATAGAAAGGAGAGCATGGGGACCCCATAGCACTGGGCCAGGAATGAACTGCCAAATGGCTTTCCCACACAACATGTCATAGACCTGAAACAAATAGTCACAGGCATTGGTGGCACTGATCATTCTGCCCTGCAAGTCACTGCAGCCCAGGGCACGCAGCTCCATCCTACCAGAGGAGAGAGAAGAGTTGCCTTCCTGTCTCCTCGGGTGCCCAGCCCCAAGCCTCACGTTGGGGTGTTGGAAGGAGGAACCCCAAGACACTCTCCCTGGTGCCAGTGAAGAAACAGCAGGATTCATGCTCAGGTTCACTGCAGCTGCTGATAGAAACTGCAATCCTGTGGGGGAGAGGGAGGCGGAGGCCTCTAGTTCCTGACAATCAGACGCCCAAAAACCAGCTGCAGCAAGTGAGACAAGTTACTACCATGTTCCACACCTACCGAGCACAGAGGTGCGGGTGCCTGCCACTCCCTGAGGAAGCAGGCAGCTTTGAAAGGGGCAGGGTACAGATATCTTCCGCCCCCACCCCGGGAGCTGCGAGGTAGGAAGGCAAGATCCAGGAATTCCCTGCAGCAGTACTCGGGAGCTGGGTGTAGGTCTACAGAGCCCATCTAGACATGGTCACTGCAGGGACTGAGGGCGCTCCAGGTTAACTTAGCACCATTCTCCAAGCTGGCTGCAGAACAGCCTTTCCCATCAAACCCTCCCAGCAGCACTGGGCACCTGCTCAGCTCAGTTGGAGGCACATTCCACGATCCAGCCAGGCCAAGGCCGTTCCATGCACAACCTGCTGCCCAAGTGAATAGCCTGGCACAGATACAGAATGTGCTCAGAGGGGGGTCCAACCTCAAGGAGGAGCAGCCCCCGCACCTGGGCAGCAGCCTGTGAGTAACCAAGGCTGCCAGGAAGAGGATCCCAGAGGCAGCTAGGGGGATTTCCCAAACCAGGAATGTGTGCTTAAGTCTGAACAAGTGGGGGAAGAAGTTGGGCAAAATTTGCATACCACTGGCATAAGTTTAGGAAAGTGCAGGCAGGCACTCTGCGAACTGCCCGTGCACATGCAACAACCCAGCTTGGCCAGCATGCCTTAAAGGTGACTTGTAGCACCCACTGCTGTTTCAGGCCAGGGCTCCATTCATACAGCTCTAACTTCCCTCAACATGCTGATGCCCCTTGCTAATACACCCCTGTACAACTGCCCCAGGCTCTGCCCTCATACTCCACCCCCCATATCAACCTGCCCCACATCCCATGCCTTGCTGCTCAGCCCCACTGCTGCTGGCACATCCCTGTAAGGACCTGCAGCTCCTTCTACCCCTACTGAAATCAATGCAGGGCCTCCTCACAAGCATAAGAAATCAATTTTGCAAATGAAATTACACATCCCTTTACCCCCTGCACTTCCTTGGGAGAACAACATGGATGAGAAATCCCCCTCATGGATAGCAGAGATGACAAGGACCAAGAGACCAAACTGCTCCCTTCAGAGACAAGGCCAGAGAGAGTGTGGAGGTGGGTTCTGAGATTCTGCAAACTTCCCACAGACACTGCATCTCAAGGGACCTGGCACCACGCTGCCTACACCCTGGAGAGTCCCTCCGCTCCACAGATGGCCCAAGGGGTTCCTTGGCTTCTCATACTGGGGGCTGGGAAGGGAGAACAAATGGAGAATATTCCCTGGCCAAGTCTACTCTATCAGAAAGGTCTATTCTGCTCTGGACAGTAAGGTGATTTCAGGCAGGACTTGGAGCCTGGAGTGTAATTCTAGCCCTCCACTTCCCTGTAATCAATGGAGAAGAGTCTCTGGATTTATTAGACCAGTGTTGTTGCCTTTTCAGGCCTGGCTGAGATGGAAGGGGCCCAGTGCATCCCAAGAGAGAAGGAAGTCTTTGAAGATGTCTCAGAGAAGTAGAGCTGGGACCATTCAGTCTTCACCCCAGACCCAGTGCTATGCCTTGATGGATCTTGTACCTCTACCTGGGAGGCCAACAGGACCTGAGGATGCTCAGTGCTTTGTAGGATACATCCTAGACAGTACAGGTCCAGGCCTTTCAGAGAGCTGAAGGTGCCAGCTACAGAGCAAACCAGAAAACATCTTGGGCTGTTCAGTTTGCAGCTATGCATCAGGCACCCAGGCAGTAAGCACATGAAGAGGAAGAGAGAAAATGTTCTCTGCTACGCAAGCCTTGCTGACTGTGGTCCCCTTCACTACCTCTAACCAGGCTCCTTTCCCTGAACAAAGATCTCTTACTTCTCACGTGCATTTTGTCTCATGAATCAGGACTCTGTCAGATGCCCTACGTCATTAGGGATCTTCATGGCAACATCTATTAAAGTGCCTTCACTTCAAATGAAAGCCAGGAAGGAAAATCAGCTCTGGAAAGGACTGAGGAGATGCCAGACAGATGCCATAGGTTCCTTTTTGTCATAGTGAGGAAGCCCAGAAATCTGGTGTTTATAGAGAAAAGGAGCCCAAGTTCACATTCTTCCTCAGCCACTATGGGACCAGGGCCAAACCAGCTGACCTCTTTTAGTCTTGGTCTCCCCAGCTGGAGAAAATGGGTAAATACAGGGAATCTCACTAGGAGTGAGCCACTGCCTCTGAGCTGCTGCTCAGCTGCAAAAGCCAGGATGGGAAGAGGCTTAACTGGATGTTTAGAGCAAGCATCTCTTTGCTCTTGGCATGAAGTCCCATTGAGACGGGGCCAAGGAGGATGGGAACTACAGGCATCCTGTCTCCTAATGCCAATGCTTCCAGCATGCTGGTTCACTTTGGGACACCTGCTACCCAGGATGCCCCAGGAGCCCTATGCTCCCACTGGCTGGCGAGCTCCAGCAGTGTTGCTATCCCATGGCGACATCTCCGCTCAGAATACTCCTGCCTTATGACTGGGGTGCCAGCCAAGTGGTGTCCAGCCAAAGGAAACACCCCCCAGCCCCTGTATCCAACCGAATGATCCGGTCCAAAGGGCAAGGGGGGAGGTGTTAACCAATTCATCATCTGTGCTAAAAATAGCTGAGTCCAGAGACAATGGAGCACACAGGAGAGCAATTCACACACCTCTGAGATATAATGAATCCCAGCACTCAAGCTAAAAGGGGCCTTGCACACCAGCTGGCAGCTCCTCATTATTACTTATTGTTTGTTAAATGCCAGGCGCGGGCTCAGAGCTGCACAAGACACTACCAGCAAGCGCTGGGAGTCACGGCACAGAATTGTTTCCCCAGCAGTCACGGGAAGAGCACGTCACTGGCAGGAATGAAGCAGCCCCATGCCGCAGAAGGGCTGGAAGGAGAAGCAATGGGCAGAGAGGACAGTTTGACAGCAGCGCCTGGGGGCAATGTGAGACAGCACTCCCTCCCTCCTCCGTATGCCGCATCCTCGCAGGGCTGTTTTATGCAGCCTTAGGGCTGGAGGGATGTGCATGCAGCAGCTAGGGAGTACACCCCGGGCAGGATGTGCCCTCCCTGCAGCACCGCACCCCAACTGCTGGGTGGGTTCCCTTCATCATCTCCCACCTCTTACTGCAGTTAGGGATAAAGGCAGCTGCACTCGGGCTTTGTAGCCCTGGGTGGATGGGTGGGTATCCTGCTGGAGAGGGAGCTAAGGAATGGTAGGACATGGGAAGTTGTGGGAACTCAGAGCTGCTCCTAAAGAAAGGAACAGGGGCAACAAATGACTTTCCCTGATACACAGGCACTCGTTCTCTGCCTGTCAGCTGGGACCCCGAGACAGACCAAGAGAACAAGCTCTAGTCCACCATGTCCCAAGGCAAAATGAGATCACAGAGGCCAAAGGCAGCTCACTCCACACTCCCTTCCTTCATGCCAGACACACAGCGATGTTCTCATGTTGGTACCAGGCGAGCCAAGGAGGAGGAAAAGCGGGATCTATAAGCCACGTTCTGTTCCACTGATCCTGGATTAACCAGGGAACCCACCGGCATGTTGGCTGTCACATACCACACGAACCACTGGACTGGCCGAGCAGCATCTGCCCTGTTCCAAGGATTTCCCTCCTCTGTCAGGGAGAACCCCTGGCTGCTAGGAGCGTCTGCCCCTGGGCAGTTTATCAAGCCCAGAGGAGCTTATCCTGGCTGAGCCTGTTCCTTTTCTCACATTCTGCTGGAGTTTCGAATGACTAGGCTTCTCAGCACAAGACAAACGCAATAAAATTGGGGGGGAGTTTGAAAAAACGTCACAAAAAATCTGTTCCCGCTCCTCAGCCTGCTCCTTCTGCAGGTAATAGATACTGGGGCACCAAGCAGTGACCAGCCTTAGCGATTGGCCCAGCCTTCAGAGGAAGCCACTGGCATAGCTGGAGCCATGTCCCAGGAGCATTGCCTCCCTGCTCCTGTGCTCTGACCACTAGGCAACACCTCACTAGCCCGTGCTCATTGTTTAGTAATCGCCTTTAGAATCCTTCAGGACAAAAGCTGCTCTGCAACACAGAGGAATCTATGACACCGGCAATAAATCATACACCAGCAGGCACACAAATGGGCACGTGAGCACAACAACACTCGTGCACCCACCTCCACAGACACGGGCAGCCAGGAACTGTAAGTCTCTGGCACATCTGGTTTCTCAGGTGACATTTTTGTTTTTGCTCCTGGAACTGAACTGTGCTGAAGAAGCAATAAGAGGAAG
>NW_005841977.1:1887460-1913272 GCF_000455745.1 Alligator sinensis | reverse complement strand
GAGGACTGCACAGGCCTCAGGCACTGTAGCAGCAGTGTCCAGCTTTCCCTGCTCCCCCCACCAGAGACCTTTCTTCCAGTTCCCTTTGGCTTGCAGGGGGAGAAACCCTAATGTCACTGCTGGTATTTGGGTAACAGGCCACCGAACTCTGAGCAACTGAGATGGCAATCAGGGACAGCTGAGAAACAATTCACTAAAATAAGAGTTGGCAGGAACCAAGCCAGGCTTGGCAGCAAATGAGGGAGATGCTTGAAGCAAGAGGGGGCAGGAGTGAGAGTGTCTGGCTTCCACAGAAGAGCTATGGAGAATCTGGGCCACCAGCTTGTTTCCCTGTGCTTTCCCCACCCCAGAGGCTGTCCCACTTCCACCATACCCCCAGGCCTGCCCTGTGTGGTCACCTCTCCTCCTGCTACCTGGCTAGAGCCCTTCATTCTGAACTATAGCTCTCAAGGCATGAAAAACACGTTCAGAACTAGGGGATCATGCCCTGGAGCTGATAAGCAACGCCATAATGGGAACAGGCCTGAACCAGAGCGCAGCTGCATGGCCTCTGCATCCCATCTGGCTTCCCCTCTCCTCCTAGGAAGGCCAAGCAGTGGCAGCGCACGCTCCAAAAATTCTCCCACGGTCGGCAAGTAAACATCCTGGGGACGCTCAGGGATCCAGATGTTTGGGGAGGGCAGGAGGATAGCTAGGGAAAAAAGTGGGCAATGAGGGAAGAAAGGAAGAGGGGATAGGTAAAGAGGATGTAACACGAGCATAGGGTGCAGTCCCTGAAAGGATCGGAGCTTCTGCCTTCCCTGTGCTGGTCCCTGGTATGTTCACTGGCTTGGGTGCCACTACACTGCAGCACTAAATCCCCTGGCTGGGTTGTGGATTAGGCTCACAAAAGGACTGAGCAACTCAGACAGCAACATCTGCATGCTGAAGCCTGAAGACAGGCTTTACTTCTTCCAACTGAAAGGATCCCCCTTCCCCTCCGCCCCCCAGTCTGCTCAGGGGAGCCGCTGGGCGTCTCCAGCTTTGGTTCCCCGGCCCTGTGAGTCTGAGGCTCAGGTCAGCCTGAGCCCAAGTGCTTGGCAGGGGGAGAGGGAGAGGGCTTGGCAGAGCCAAGGCTCTCACTTTATCTCCTTCCCCCAGCCACATCACCACCAAAATTAACCTGCTTCCTCAGGCATCACCCATGGCGCAACTGCAAGCACCTATCAGCAGGGAGCCCCAAACTAAGGCACCCTCAGCCTTAGTTTGGGAACGTCCCCATGACATAATCGGTGACACTGCTGGTGAAAGGGAAATCTTGCTGTACCGGTCTCACCTGTTACTGGCTGCAGGCCTGAAGCAAGAAGACATTGCCACCATCAGACAAGGCAGTTCTCCTCTTGGCTCAGGGAGAAGAGCTGCCTACAGGAACCGTGGCCAATCCAGAGAGCCCCAAGGCAGAAGATGCAGGGTGAGAAACAGCCCAGCTTCTCATGCTTGTCTACAAGCACTGAACTCGAGTGAATACATGTGACACTGAGGCTTTCCCTTGCTTTGCCTCAGTTTCCCTCCCTGTATGTGTGGCTAAGCAATCCCAACACTCTGCCCAAGGGAATGATAATGAGGGGCCCTGCCGCAGTCTGAGCGCTGAGCACCGCAAGCCTAGGGAGCTAGCTGCCATCCATCTTGGGTTCTGGCAGAAACAGTTGGAAGCTGCTACATGGAAAACTCCCAGATAAAACACCCCAGCTCCATGCAGGAAGACCAGCAGGGCCATGCTGCTGACGGCACCCATCAGGCGATCTCCTCTCATGTGGCATTTCTGTCTGCCTTCATGGAAAGTGATGGCCATGGACGCAAGCTCTGGGAAGAGAGGGAGGGAGCGGGCGACAGGACACAAGCACTGAGGACTACCAAAGAAGGAAAGGAGCAGGACGGAGGAAATGACTGGGTTTCCTTTGCCAGCCAGCCCATACTGTAAAAGGAGCTGAACAGGGACTGAACAACTCCAGCTCTGGCTAGGCTAAGATGGCTGAGAAGCTGCAGAGAAGTAGGGGGTTAACCCTCGAGCGTTCGCACCGCTCTGAGGACACCTGGCAGAACAGGGGGCAGAGTTCCCAGTCATTGCTACTACCCTCAGCAAAGGGGAAGAGCACAGACATGCAGCAGGCTCCTGCCAGTAGGAGAGAGTCAGATGAGTCCCCAGGATCCCCCCCGGCCTAGTGTGTGCCTGTCCCCTCAGGTGCCCCCGGGCTCAGCCACCTGGCCACACATTCACGTGAGCACTCGCGCCCTGCCCACCTGTACTCTTCCCCACTCTGTCCCAAAGGGCTGTGCAGCAGGACTGGCAAAGTGCAGCCCAGGAGTAGCAAGAGGGGAGCACTTGGGTATCAGTCAGGAAAGTGAATTTGGGCCCTCAACTAGTCTGAGGGGCATTATATAATGTCAAAGAGCCTGCACACAGCCCTGGGGTCAGGAGCCCCTAAGTCCCGACCCCCAGGTGCCCTTCCCTTTCTGGGTCTGAATGTCTCCACCTGTACATCCAGGCCAACGCTGAGCTGCCTCCCAGGGAGGAATGGGGGGGTGGGGAGGATGAGGTATTTTCATGGGCATTATTGGTGAAGTGATTTGAATATAACAGATGCTATTAAATGCTAAGTATTACTAGGAACAGGAAGATGTTAATCTCTAGGAAAACCAAACAGCTTGAAGAGCACTGGAGGGGCCAGACTTCAAGTCCCCTGCTCATATTCAGTCATTCCTGACAGGGTGAGTGGTCCCAGGGGAGCCATGTCACTGCTGGCAGAGGGAGGCACGGCTCCATGTGACTGTGGGGCATCAGGATCTGGCCCTAAGAGAAGAATAAGAGTGAAACTGTGTGCTAAGAGGAGCCTAACTAGATCGACACTGGGGCAAAGTAACTTTGTGGAGACCTCTGGGCTACAGCTTTGCAATTAAGCTGAACTAGTGATTATGAGGGAGAGCACCAATGGTCCCAGGGCTCAGTTGCGCAGTATGGCATCATCCCCCTGACTGCTCCTTCCTCGCTGGGAGAAACCTCCCTCAAAGGCAAAAAGGCACCTGAGATGATCAGGACTCTACTGTCCCCTGCACCTCTCCCCTTCATTATTTGGTCTTTGGAAGCAGAACAGGTGAGTTTGGTTTCAGTCCTACATGCACAATGTTTTCTCCTTTTTAGTTATCCCTTAAGAAAGCATGAGAAACTTGATCACTCAGGGACTTCACAGACGGTCCAAGGACAGTTAGGATAAGCTCTGATACAGTAACTGAAGTAGCAAAGACACTGACTTGTTAACCATGATTTCTTTTCTCCCAAATGTTGACTGGACATCAGACTTAAGCAAGAATTAACAAGAAAAGATTTCAATGAAATTAAGTTGTTTTTTAAACAAAACGTTTAGCATCAAACAGGAGTCACTATCACGTGATTGCAAAGTCTGCATCACGTCATTCACATGTCCCTTATCTGTCATTGAGCTCTGACCTGCCTTTGGTGCTTGCTTTACCAGTTGTACCAACTATAACAACACCGAAGACTTGGGGCAAAAAGACAAGCCTCAGGGTGGTTGATACAAATAAGATAACTGGGGATATCTAATCACTCTATGCAATAATCTCCTGAATTTGTTAGGGTTGTGGGGGAGGGAAACCCAGGGTGCAAATTCTGGTATTACTCCAGAGTCACTGCACTGGATTTCACTGAGCAACTGCACATGGACAGGAGTATAACTGCCTGGGGGGTTGCCTCTGCCATGCTAGGAGCCAGTCACTGGAGTGAAAGGAGACAGTCAGTAGAGGTGCCCCCCACCAGGCTCCAACTTTCCTTTCCCTGCCCTCGCTCTGCTTTCAAACTTTGTTGTAGCATTAAAGTCCCACTGTGAGCGAACAGTACAATGTGCTCTGGGTGAAAGTTCAGGCATTTCATGTTATAATGAACAGTACTAATGTTTTACTGGGTTGTAACAAGACTGCAAGTGGCCTCACATGACTAGTAATTCAATGCCTGTCTGACCTTGTCCCTGCCTGCCCTCACACGCACACCGGTCCCCTAACACTTCCAGCCAAAAGAAAAAAAGAGAAGAAAGAGGGTGCGATTGTGAAACCGCCTGCTGCAGAACCACATCCCCATCTGTGACCTATCCCCGACACTCTCCCTGCCTCTGCTGGGGAATGGCCATATGTACTAACTTGTTGTTACAGGGAGGTGGTTTTCCAGTCTACTCCAGCCAACACCAGATTATACTAGAAAATACCTCTGGGATGGCCCTAATGAACAGACCTGTAAAGAGCCCAAGATAAGCAGGCAGCAATCAGATGCCATGGAGGACCCTCAGCAACTCCTGACAGCCTTCAACAGTGATGTCCTTTCTTGCAAATATTGACTGGATATCAGACTTAAATAAGTATTATCAAGAAAAAAATGTAAGAAGGGAGTATGAGCCAGCTCTGCTGGCTTTCAAACCACCAGTCCCTCCTGCAGAACTGAGCTGTCTCACTTCTGCATCTCTGAAAGTCACTCAGAGCAAAGCAAATTCAAATGACCTGAGGCTGGAGACCCTCATGAGAGGAACAGCCATCCAACCCCATCTCTCTCAGAATCAGAGCAGATCCACATCCCATCTTGTATGTACTAGGGCTGACCAGCACTCTCTTCAGTACTGTTTCCCTGCTACTTCCACTTGCCTTGGTTCAGGCCAACAGCCCAGCCCAGCCCAATACACCACTTCTTCCTAGGCTAACAAAATCCAAAACAGAGCAGGCCGGTGGCCCTTTAATCCGTTGTTCTGTCTGACCAGGAATTCATACTATGGCATAGGAAGTGTAACACATTCTTTCCTGGGAAACTAACACAGATGTGCTCTCCTCTGTTAGGGGGCACCCCAGCTGGAAACCAGAAGACTGAGGCATGAGAATGGCTCATTGCAGATACCATTCGAATTTAAACTTTCCTGGCCTCTTCGCCTCAGATCTTCTGCAGCAGCAAGTTCCAGAGGTTAACCTAAAGTAGCTTTTCCTTACACTTTCTTTAAACCCTACTAGGATAACTGCTATCTTTCAGGTCTGGCACAAAGGAGCTAGCTGTTCCCAAGCCCCTGCCCTTTCAATACCATCTCCCAAACGTCCCAAGTGGTGAGAGACCAGAGAAAGGGTGCTACTGGGGAGGCTGGTCATGGGAATGAAATATAGCCCCATTAAGCTGCTGCTCGTGGAGTGAGGGAAAAGAGGCAAATGAGTGGAGAAGGGAGACTGGAAGAGCCGAGTGTGAGCAGAGGAAGGAGTAATAACTAAGTAGGGAAACAAGAAAATTGTCTTTTAACGCTCGCGGGGTTCCACATTCCAATGTACCATTGCTCCTCTGTTTCCTGTATCATCATGAACCCTGGTGAACGTGAGCCCGCAGACCTTCTCCGTCTCCCCTTTTAACTACAGGGCACTGTCCCGTCTCCAGTTACTTGGCTAGTCCTTGCCCTTGTAATCTATCTTCTCTGGGAATCTGACCTCTGGCTGCCACTAGGCTGTGCCGCTACCCTTCCCCAGATTGTGCCTTTGAGACAAGGTGACCCTTGCTGAGTAAAGCGGCATGGAAAAGGCCAAGACCAATAGCCCCAGCGAATTCAGAACTGGGGCCAAAGGCAAGACGGGTAATGCAAGAGACAAATGAGGAGGCTGGGGAGGTTGAGCCAGGTCCCACCTCTCCTGCCATAAGAAGCGTTACAGGATGAGCTCCAGCCCTCAGTGCAGGATGGGAATGATGGGGGGGAAGTTTCCAGGAAAATCCTTCTGTATCTGCAACAGGGTGGTACTGGCAGCAAACCAGTAGGTTCATGTGTTGCAGCATGTTCAGGAGGATGCTATAGTGGTGTATTTAATTATGCACACAGAGCCCGTGTGCAAGGAGACCCATCTCCCAGCAGACATACATGTTTCTCCTCAGAGTGCAAGAGCAGCAGGCACCATACCCAGCAACTCTGCTGGTGCTGGATCCCTCCCAGACTCTCTGTTTCATGCCCTGTCCTTGGGACCTGCACAGGCGCTCTTCAGTGGTATGAGAGGAGGTAGAGTGACTGACATGCAGGTTAACTCCTTGATGCCAGGGCAGCTGAGAAATCACACTGGATGCTAATCCACCAGGAAACCCTGACATGGATACCACTGGGATCCATGCTGCTGTTGGCTCTGTCCCAACCTGCGAATGTTACAAGAGATAGAGAGACTGACAGGGTCCTTTAAAGAACTGCCAGGCACCTCCCTGTCCTAGCAGCAGCATCTCTGAGAGACTCATGTCTCCTCCTGATGACACCGGAGGTAATTATCACTGAAGGTAATTCCAGCATCACCAGGAGACTCCTCACCCTTCCTGTCCCTTGAGCCACATCTTCTATTCACAAGGAATTGTTTGGGGATGGCATTGTGCTCCCTGCCTCCTACGTCTGCTTCTTTGGGACAGCGGCTCAAGTTCACCTTACAGGGTCTCTGCCACAAAGCTGAGCAGCGTTAGCCTCCGCACGGCAGCAAAAACCACACTCGCTGTCCCCAGCGGGGACACGAACAAAGCAGCCTTCACTGCACTCTTACAACAGTTCGCAGCACAAGCCTGGTCAAAGCTAAGTGCATAACTAATGGAGCTGTCTCCTCTCAAGTGGATGCAGTGTGTGTGTTCCAGCACAATCGGTACAACCAGCTGTGGGCTGAATTGAGGAAAGGTGTGGGAGGGGAACTCAGATCTCCCAATCTCCCCACAGCTCCCTGGGTCTGGAACGCACAGCCCAGTGCACGTGCCGGCCACTCCAGTGAGGTCAGGCTGTGCAAGACGGTGACACTGAGCCTCCCGGCTGAACTGCTCCGTGTAATGGAGTCTCCTCAAATGCCAACTGTACAAAGGGAGCAAACCTCAGTCTGAGTTTTTAGGCGGGGAGGAGAGTATTACTAAAGAAAGGAAGTGAAATGGGTGTGCCGAACAGGGCATGGCAGGCACTTGGATTCTGCAGGAAAGGGAGAAGTGGCGGGGGTCCTTGGAAAGAGGCCCCTCTGGGGTGAACAGCACTCAGCCCAACCCAAAGCCTTCATACACCATCATGAAAAGCGGCAGAGCTGCCAACACACCCAGCAAGGTGCAGCCCTCCTTTTGGCTGCTGTCTGGAATGTTATTAAACAGCAGTCACTGCCTCACTGTGCTAATCAGTCTTAGACCCATGGGCCAGCGCCAAGACAACGGGGAGGTAGGAGGGGTTTGGCAGCAAAGCATGTTCCATAGGGCCTAAGGGATGGATCATGTCACATGCCCTACGCAATCGCCTCCTTCCCCGTTCTCTAAGTCAGGAGACGCTGCCAAGTTATAGCTACCTAAGCAGAACCAGGTACCACCACCCACCTGCCCTTGGCCACTTCCACCTCGGACCACAAATACGCCGTGGCACTGCATCAGGTTTGCTCCATGTGAGCTGTGACAGGCATACAAGACACTCCTGTCCACCATGTGGATGGAGGGGCTGGCACAGCAGGGTGAGGCAGGGGCAAGCAAGGGGAACAGGAAAGAGATGGATGTTCTCTGGAGGTCCTCCTGTTTGAAAACCGTGCGCGCATGTGTGTGCATGCCACCCCTCAAACCTCTGCACAAAAACAGACTGCTTGCAAGGCAATTTCACACCCATTTCTTGAAACAGCTAGCTGACCAAAATTTAAAGCTGGTGGAATAACAAGTTGATATTATAATTCAGAAAGTATCGGGGTTTGATATTCTAACTCAACAACTCTCTCTCTCTCTCTCACACACACACACACACACACTCTCTCTCTCTCTCTCTCTCTCATCTGTGCCTTGGTACACAGCTGCCAGTATACACACAATAATGTGCAGCCTATGCTCAGCTTGACCTGTGAAGTCTCATTTAAAGTGCAAAAGGGAAAGCTAAGCGAAAACAGCACTGAGGCTGATGAGAGTGTCACACAAAGGCAATGACCCTGCGTGACTGGGAAGCAGCACAGGAAATGAAAAGCAGGTCCTATCCCCAGAGTTTACTCTCCCCCTGAGACATGCAGCTCTTCCCATTCAGTGTGTTTTCCCTTCTCCCGCCCCCTCCTTCTCTTCCTCTTGCCCTGTAACAAGCCTGTTGGGGCTTGCAAAATCTGGCACTACTTCCACTAGTTGCAAAGCTGGGAACTGGTGGACTCCCTCAGGGCCAACTCCATTGCTAGGGACAGAGATAAGCATCGTGACTGGGATGTCTCTGCTTGCTGCCACAGAGGTGAATACGGCATCACCAGTTTCCTTAGGATCTCCCCTGAAGCAAGCAAAAAGAGCCTGTGCCCACCTGACAGCCACATCAGCAATCAGGAACTTGCCTATGTGTGTAAATTGGGCAATTGCCATCATTTTTGCTGGGCAGAAGCAACCAATAGGTCCCAGTGCACAATGCTCCATCTTGAACCCAATAAGCAGGGCTGGAAATGGTCATCTCTTTGGGCTACACCTTGAGCTATCCATAAACCATAGTGGAGAAGTTAACATCCCTCAGGCTGTCCTGAAGTGTTCAGGATTAGATAAATCTGCTAACTCTATAAGCACTGGACCAAGTTACCTAGGGAATTCGTGGAAACCCATCATAGGAGGTTTTTAAGAACAGGTTTGACAAACACCTTTTAGGGTTGGTCTGACTCCATCTCATCTAAAACAGGGAAAGGACTAGCTGACCTTTTAAAGGACTGGACATTACAAGCTATGGGTATCACAAGATCATCACAATAGAGATGGAAAGGGCTTCTCCCATGCCAGACAGTCAAGTCCCAGCAGACCCTCTCAGCAGTTCAGATGCTGTTTCCTCCACAGATCAAATATAAGTGATGTTCTGGTGCCAAGCTGGCTTTCCTCAGAGGTGCTCAGAGGAGGAAGTGCTTGGCACAGCTCACCTCTGCTGGATCTGAGCAACAGCCGAGATGACACAAGAGGGGAAGCGTGGTCAAGAAGAGCCAACAGGAAAATCAGCCTTGAAAAAATCCTGGTTTGTTCCCGCTCGGGAGAGTGAAGATTTGTCTGAACTTCTATTTAAGCATCAAAAATACCGGCAAGATGCTGAAGTGTGAGCTCTGTCTGGCAAATGGGGGAAGAAACATGTCACACCAGGGCAAATGCCAGTGACTTCAGTGGCGTTACTCTGGATTTACTGGAGTGCAATGAGCAGGATCAAGCCTGTCTGGCTGCTGTTATGAATGAAGATGAGAACAAATTTACTAAAGATAACTTTGTGAAAATACACTATTAATAGTAATACTATGTATTTCTTTCACAGCTTTCTGTGACTGTCTTGCTCATTGGCAAATGCTAACAGATTAGGCCTCACTACAACTGTCTGTGAGTGAGTGTTGTTAAGGCTGTCAGCATTTTGGTGACAAAGTCGGGGATAGTGAGGCACAAAGGGGTAAAGTGACTTTTCTCAGGCTGCAAATCACATCACTGGCAGAGACAAGACTATACCCCAGGAGTCCTAGTTTCTGGGAGAACCAGTAGATGAGGCTCCTTCCCCCAGTTATAAATGACAGATGATTGTAACTCACTGGTTCTCAGCTTTTTAAACTCAAGAACCCCCTCAATAGATACACAGTCCCCTGGGGAAGTGCCAGCTCTCAGTTTTCTATCATTTTTTGGCTATGGAAAAAAAATAGAGCAGTTCTTCTGTTGCAAAGAACTTGGAAAGACCACAATAGGGCAGAACAGTTTTGACACTATGGATTGCTATTTAAAATCTCTGGGTTTATCTTGTGAATCACGTTTGCACACCTAATGGTGCTAACACTGCATGGCACCCTTTAAAAGCTCTCAAGGCACCCCAGTGCCACGGGACCCTGGCTGAGAAGCACTGCTGTCACTGGTGCCAGAGCTCCAATGAGCTCCTCGCAAAGGAGCAGGTCCCCATTATTTTTAGATTACTGGTGCATCTTGCACAGGAGCTGCACAGCAAGACTGCAGCTGTACTGGTTACCATGACAACATCATCACTCCTGCTCAAGATGGAGATGACGGGACCAGCAAGGAACGTGAAAGGAGCTGGCATTATCCGTCAGCCTGAAGGAAAGTGATTGGGATTCACCTGAGGCTGCAATCAGTTCCCTGCACACTGACCTGGCCCCATGGAGCCACGTCCCGTTATCAGCTCCTTTCATGCCCAGCCTGTGAACTGGCTCAGAATAGACCACACTCTCAGAAAGGGGGCAGATGCTCTGACAGCTGTGTGGGCAGGTGCCACCCTAGGAAATGCAAGGGATCCCGGGGATGCCTCCCCCACAAAGTAGGGGCTGTAGAGGTGCTCCCCACAGGGGCTTCATATCCCAGCATGCAGCTTGGCAGGGCTGCTGATAGCACAGGATGCTGGGACTCACCCAAACCGCTTTATCGAGTCCGAGGCGGGCTATACTGTGCTCGAAGTTATGCCAATGAGGTTCAGCCAACCAACTCTGGGCTCCCTTCTAAGAAGTAATGCACTGCCCGGCAGGTGTGTCCCTCCCAGCAGGGAATGGTACATCTTTGCTGTACCCCAAAGAGCCTGGGAAATGTCCTTAAGCAAGGGCATAGCACAGTTCATAGATTCATAGATGTTAGGGCTGGAAGGGACCTTGAAGATCATCAAGTCCAGCCCCCTGCCCCAGGGACAGGAAGTCAGCCAGGGTCAAAGGATTCCAGAAAGATAAGCATCCAAACATTTCTTGAAAGAGTCCAGAGTAGGTGCCTGCACCACTTTTGGAGGGAGTCTGTTCCAGGTCTTGGGGGCTCAGACAGGAAAGAAATGTTTTCTTGTGTCCAGCCTGAAACGGTCTTGGAGGAGTTTATGACCGTTGGTCCTTGTTTTACCTTGGGGTGCTCTGGTGAACAGATGTTCCCAGACAGGTTACCTGACTGTATATCCCTTCACCAGGATAGGCCCCACCTTCAAGGTTTTAAACCACTCCCAGGGCTTCACACAATACCTGTGCAGTAACTCCAGCCAGCTCTGCTTCTTAAAGCCTCATATCCTCAACCCAGGTCTCAGGAAAGACCAATCCCCACTGATCCACCACAATACCCTGGCACCCTGTGCTTCTCAGCCTCCTGCCTCCAGCTCTCCCCTGGAACTGTAAGCTCCTCTAGGCAGGGATCGTGTCTTCATTCAGGCCTGTAATGCACAAGAACACCGCTGGCCCTGCACTGATGATAATGGCAAGGACTTGAACAACAAGCCAGTGGGTTTCAGTTCAGTTCTGAGCACCCATCTGTCCTTCCATCTGAGTCAGTCTGCTGTGCCATGAGGTTTATGCACTTACATGGGGGTTCACAGCATGACTGGCATTAACTAACCTTCACCCTGGCAGGCTTAGTGGGAAGCCCCGGCATTGAATGGGCTGTGGTGGCAGAACCCAAAAGGAAGCCCCCCCTAGTCAGTCCTGAGAGACTCTCAACTGGGCATCCTTAGATAAACCTTTGGGTGCCTTTGATCTCCTGGGCTGTTGGTGCCAGATCAGTACCTTTTCTAGCACCAAGGGAGTAGGGTATGTTCCCAAGTGGCACAGAAGCCATGCAACATGAGACTGGATACAACAAGCCCTTCTGAGGTCTTGGGTTTTCCCATCTATCAGCCTCTGAAGTGCTGCTAAAGAGGGATTCAGGTTATTCTGGAAACACAAAGCCTTCTGTGAACCTCAGGTCAGAAGTCCCAAGCAATGCTGTATTAAATTGATATTCAGGGACACGTGTGGTAGAGGACAAGGGAAATCAAATACACTGCATTGTCCTCTCTGCACATGACTAGGAATTGGCACAGGTCCCCACAGAGCCTACCACGTCACCTGAACCGAGCTAAGAGGCCATTTCAAGAGGCTCCTTCTCCCCAACCCCATCCTCTGCTCTTCTCCCCAGTGCGGGTGCTACACTGTACTTGTGCCAGTTTTAGTGATCTTGCCACTGGTCAGTGCTGCAGCAGGATCCCTGCAGCAGTCTGCGTTACATCCTTTTGCCTGAGCTGCTTCCTCCCCTGTGCAGTATTCTGCAGCCCTCCCATTTATTACAGCATTGCAATTAGCCCTGCTGACCTCTGAAATCCTCAGCCTCTCTAAGCAGCCATGCATTAAATCCCAGATCCAAGAGTGGAAATAGACTTTGTGAAAGGCTTATGGCCCTATTTATTACATTTCACGCATGAGGGATTCTGATTGTACAGCATAATACCCCATTTAATGCATTGCAGTTGTTGCTTTCTCTGCCTCTGCGCTGAAACAGACAGACAGATGGACAGGTAGGAACTGGAGAAGATGGCACCGTCTTGGCAGGTGTCTATTACCGTCTGTATCTTGGGTTGCTAGCGGAGCATGCACAGGCACAAGCTAGCAGGGATATTGATCTAAATGAAAGCTAACATGGTGTACTCTTACACGGGTAACTGTACCTACCACGCATTTGTATTCCTCAGAGCAGGGTGTGACGATATGAGCAATCTGTCTGTACAATTTATGGATTCAGTGTGAGGTTATGAACCCTCTGTCTGTAATCTTTAGCAAGCTGCCAACTCCATTTTGAATGTGCAGTCCTTTACCTTCTCTATTGTTTCTTCACCACCATGTTGGAAGGCAACTCCAAAGGTGATAACGGAGGCCTAACAATAAGCAGAGACAGCCCTCTGCTTACATGCACACCAGGCAATTCTGAGAATAAGGTTATGCAGAAGGAGGTTGTCTTCGTCTTGCTATGAACTGACTGCCCAGAGGAGTTTTCCATCTATTGACTCCTCTGTGAAATCCTATGAAATATGAACTTTCATTTCTACCCAGGAGAACTATTACAATCTTTTCTCCAATGCCTGATGAGGGGGTGTGTGCCCAAAAGCTTGCAATTAAAGATTTTTTTTTGCCAAAATCGTATTGGTTTAATAAAAGCTATCACCTCTACTACGAGTCCTGACTGCCTCTTGTCAATGAAGTCACCCAGCAGTGGTGGTTACCTGATGAGACTGATCAAGGAGTTATCAAAGAGAGGGACTGGAAGGTTGGCAAAGGCCTGGAGATGGTCTATTAGTCTCTTCAAGCAAATTTTAGCAGCTTGAGCTGAGAGAAAGTTGCTTATACCAGGATCCTGGATGAGGCAAGGAAAACAGATGCATGCTGGGGGCTCTGAAGAGCATTTAGGGAGTCTGCTGGTTTACAATAGTCTGTAACCTCTTGCGCTTCATCCTATAAGTGGAAGCAATGGTATGTTTAGAAACTCTGTGCAAAGCCCACATATAGCTCTGTGTGTGTTTGCTTCCACCTACCACATGCATCCTGAAGGGCCCATAACCTTGGTGAGCTCCTGGGAAAGGATGTCATTTAAACTACAGTGGGAGCCTGAAGAGTCAAGACATGATCCTGGAGACAGCTGGGCAGAACTGCGTGTTCCAGGTTTCAGGAGAGGATGGGAGATAAAGAACCTGTCCCCAAAAGCAAGCCAAGACAGGCAGGGTGCCTAGGCCTTCTTCAGACCCCAGACACTAAAGCCCCTGGGGATTCAGCGGCCGAGTCCCCTGACTGCAATCTGGTGAGTGGCCAACAGGGGGCACCAAGCTGGAAGCCAACAGGGCACAATGCAAAAGGTCCCCCTGACGAGCAGAAAACTCCCGGGCACAAGAGCTCCTCATCTGTGGTGCACTGGGAAATCAGTGGTGCCCAGGGACTAGGCAAGAGCAAGAAACAGCATCTCCTCAGGCTAGCGTACCAGACAGCTACTTGTGCCGAGCCTTCAGTCACTGCACACGCATTCATGACAGTAGCTCTCAGCACCATTCCTCACATGGCTCACCTGGGGGCTCACTGGCTCTGCTGACTCTGCAGCACAATGTGGGGATGGAGAACGAGTCTGCATATCAACTGCAGAGCTCCTGGCAAAGCAGGCAACACCATGTATGCGTGGCAGCTCCTCAGGGACTTAGCAAGGCACGTGGGAATGGGATTCTAGGCATTTTTTCTCCTTTAATGTCTTGAAAGGGAAACAGTAAGAAAACCACTAAGCTAAACATCCAAGTAACTAAGGGCCACATCTGTGTAGGAACTCTGCAGCAGAAGTCTCCTGTGCATGTTCCATTCAGAGGATCACACGACAGATCAGTTAGCAGTTCAAACAGCTCAGCTGAGTGGTAGAGCCAAGTCAGGGAAGCCAGGGTTTGAGTGTCAGCTCCACAAAGCGGGGCATACGTGGGTATCTCGCTGTATGCACTTATAAATAGATGCACACAGAGGCCCCTGAAGCACACAGTGTACCCCAGGCCCAGTGTTCTCAGGACATCTATGCATACAGAAACAAACTGGGCATTCCCAGCAGAGGTAGGGGCAGGCCACATAACCCGAATCAAAGATGTCACCGGTCAAATTAGGGACTGCAATATCTCTCTACAGGAAATAGCCTTTTATTGGCATACACTGCAAACTTCCAATCCTACAAGAGGATTTACAGCTGCACATCCCTACTGGCAGAACACACAAAGAATAGAGTCACATATTGCAAAGTGCAGTGCACTCTAGCAAGATGATCCATGAATATGTGTATCTATAGAGGGCTAAGTCCTGCTTTTATGCCATTGTTTATAGCTCCTACCACAGACAATATACTTCCCATGTACATCCAAATGCAGAATTCGGTCTGCGGGCTGAGTGCATTTGCTTAGTACCAACCATTAAGTCTCATCAGGGGCTTCATGAGTGATGCTTCTAGCCTCAGTAACCTGAAACAAGAAGAGAACTAGTAGGCCAGCCCAATGGCCCCCTGGCAAGAAAGACCCATATTCAATCTGCTTTCCCAGAAGAGCTGCACTTTGAGACTGTGCTTGTTTTTTACCCATGCCTCTCAGTCAGTCGTTGCAAGTTATAAGAGTCAAAGACTAAAGTGACTGCATTCCAGGGAGGGTCAGTGCCTTGGCCAGGCCAGGAACTCTGGCTCTTCTTATAGGTTCACCTGATAGGTCTAAAGCGTCTCGAGCTATGGATTCCAGCTCTTTGCTCCGGCTAATAAGCTAATTGAGCCAAGTGGTGCAAGGAAGCCAGGTCCATAAACAAGAGCTTAGGAAGGCATCCTTGACTAATACAAATTGCACACATCAGGCCCCTTTCCACTCTAGAGTCTGAAAAAGCAAATCGCACATTATTTCATTAAATGAGCTCAATGCACTTTTAATTCGCTCGATGCCCCAAATGCCAGACAAAGAGCTTATGCCTTGCCTTGCCCCTTCTCTCCCTTGGCTAGAAATACCACACGGACTGGCCCCACTCTGAAATTCACTCGGAGAGAGCACAGCCGGCGTTCCCACTGCGGCCCACTGAAGCACAGAACGTGCTCGCAGAAGCATGGGGAGGCTCTGCTATTTAATCCAATAGCATGGGTTAGCCTCGTGTTGTCCTAAGTGCGATGTATTTCATCCCCGTTGGGAAATCGAATATTGATGAAGCCATTTGGCCAAACGTGCATGCTGGCCTCAAAAAGCATTTAGACGTTTACAAACTAAACCTGCAGGTCACCCTGATGAGAGTTTTTTCCCCCTGTGCTCGTTAGGGAGCTCCCTGCTGCCCCTGATTGGGTCTTGCAAGTAATAGCATAGGAGCCAATTTTCCCAGAGCTCTTCTCTGCACACGGAAAGGAAGTGCCCAGTGTTCAATGTGCTCAGATGTGGATCCCTTCTGAAACTTCTGACTGCTTCGCTCAGGAGTGTAAATGAGACAGACTACTGACTCCTTGAAAGTCTGCCTAGCTCTATCCTCCAAAGTTAATCTGGGTTAAAAGACCCTCACATATTTACCCTATAGATCAGCTGTTTCAGGTGACTTGTCCTTTAATCGCAGCTTGTGAACAGCTATGGGGCAGGGAGGCAGAGCCATTATGCACCTAAACTTTTGCTCTGACCATTAGGTCTGCTACCTCCCAAGTCTGGCAGGGTTCAGTCCAAGTGCTTAATGACAAAATCCAGGTCACAAAAACTGAGCAGTTGGCATTTATCGGCAGATTTAGGGGAGAAGTCTACAGTGACTAAACTCTCGTTCAGCCTGCGTTGGGGCCCCTCTGGGTCAGGGGTGAAGTTGGTCATTTCTGAATTAATGTCATGTAACTGCCTCACTGAGAAATAGGGAGACGTGGTACTTGGGAAGGGAATTTCACAGCCCACTTGCTGTAGCAGCGAAGGGGAGCTGCAGTATATATAAAACTTACTATGCCTGCTCCGTGGGATAGACACTTCCTCAGTCTACCGCTGTGTTCCTGTGACCCCCTAACACTAGTAGTAAACTCACACTTGCACAAAATCAAAGGCATATACTTGGCAATCCAACCAAAATCCTGAAGGGGCAAAAAGAACTGCGGGAGAGGAGCCAAGGGGCAAAGATCACCAAGAAGGCTCCAGATTTGGCCCCAAACAGACTAAAATGAGGAAAGTTTGAAAATAATGAATGATAACAGGCAGACAGAATGAGAAGGAGAGGAGTGAACAGGAAAGCGGAGGTAACTGGCACACCGCTGAGCTCTAGACAGCAAATGTGGTTTCTGGTTTAGATCCTCCTAGCTGATACTCACCCCGTCCGTACTCAAAGCATGACTCAGTTTTTTCCCCTGGCCTCTAGTTTCACTCATTTGCACCCTCAGTACTGAGGCAAGGAGCAAACAGAAAGTACCCACAGTTCAGTCGCCTGTTGCTTCTTGTCTCGAGCCTAGAATACAAGGCCTAGATCAGCTGGAGCTGCCAGTTCATGCTGTAGTTGTTCAGTGCCTGGCACGATAGGGCTTGGGTCCTGCAAGTACTGCTCGACAAGTAATGAATGACTACCAAGGTAACCCATTGACCATCGCTGTTTCCCTATTACTCATAACTGGAGGGTTTTTTTAAGTGATAGCCACAGACTGAATACAATTCTTTTCAACGTACATAACAAAAGAAACAAGGTTTTTTTTCCTCCTAAAAGATATTATTACAACACAGGGAAGATTTCAAAACATGCCCAGATTGAGAAAACTGAAAGGCTTGTAAGGGCCAGGTAGGGCATTTGCACATGGGAAACATTTTCACGGGTGTCCCTGCAACACTGCAGTACAAAGAGGCCTCTTTTGCCTTCCCACCACTGAGGCAGTTTGCTTACAACTTGCTGCATTTCACTCCATTTGGGAAGTCTGTTTGATTTCCTCGTTCCCATGGAGAAGCCTTCTGCTGTTGTATTTGGCTTTTCACCATTTCAGGGGAGGGTCTAAAAATCTCCTGAAAAAGCAATCACTATATGTTAGAAAAGCAAAATTACAGAAACATCCCTGCTTTATTTATACTTTGTAAACTACATGCTGCACCTAATTTGGGCTCAAAATCATTTGATCACAGCTTCGTCTGCACTATACACAGCTCCTTCAAAGGGTAACTTCAGAAAAGGCCCCAGGCCACAACTTGGACAAAGGGAAGGGAAGATTAACTAGCTCTGGTCCATAGGTGGCCAGCACAGGCTAATACATTTTTAAAGTGAATTTAACAGGAAATTCAATGCAAAGCTTAATCAGCTTGAACCGAAGGACCATGAAAATTGCAAGAACCACTTTAAACAAGGAGAATTCCTAGCACAGCATGCTGATTTCCATTTGTGCCCAGTCTATCCCAGCCTCTTCTCCTGGCCCTGGAGTTCCTGGGAATTGCACAAAGTTCATAACAGTTTTGCTGGATGTGAAGCGTACAGTCTTCATGCAGCCAGAAAGAGTTCTGTCAGCACAGTCGGCTGGTACAGCACAGAGCATGCTGCAGTCTCTCTCCCACTTGCTGGGTAGTATGTGGCCCAAGCTGCCACACAGGACGTGGCAAAGTGGCCCAAGCTGATGAGACAGGGCAGAGGCACAGCAATGATTAAACATGGCTAAGAAGTTTGCCCCCAGTCCTGGCTCCCCAGTTGTAATGGTAACAGCACTCCTTAAAGGAAATAAGGCAAACAAAGTTCTTTGGGTAGATGTGATATTTTTTATTAGACCAACTAAATAATTGGAAAAATTATTCTTTGCAAGCTTTCGAGCACAAACACCCTTCTTCATGCATTCCTCCTTATGCCTAAAGAAGGGTGTTTGTGCCTGAAAGCTTGCAAAGAACAATTTTTCCAACTATTGGTCTAATAAAAGATACCACACCTACCCAAAGAACCTTGTCTGCCTATGTCCTTAGACCAACATGACTACAACCAACAACCCTAAAGGAAATAGTACATTTTCCATGTGGTTTTCAGTGGAGGCATGTGGGACACAAACTCTGCTCCAGGTAGGGCTGCACTGGCAACTGTGAGAAACCCAGGGGCCACAGCTATTTTGCACAAAATAGGGCAAAGCACTGAGCTGTCTGTGATGAAGGCACAGCCCAGCAAGGCAACAGGTTCCAGCAGCAGCACTCCTTCCAGATCTGCACAGAGGTGCTTTCTGTCAGAGGGGATATTACCCTGGGGCTCCTTCAGCACTTGCCTTGAGTGGGTGTTAGGAACACTTAGTGCTCATGACTGTTATCCCACTGTATATGTAACAATCACTCTGACTGAAATCATAATCACTGCGTGCTCTGAACTAACCCAGCTGGTCTGATAACAGCTGAGATGTACAGCCCTGGCTAGTATCTCCCACACAGGAAAGCAGCCTGGTCCCTCCAGTGCCCTGGCACCAGGGGTCTGCTCTATTTACACTTTCATTCTAAAAGCATGACCGGTAATTTCCACCATGAGGTGCCCTGACCTGGTGAGAACCACCACCCCATGCAGAAGGGGAGGTCAGAGACAGCAGGCAGCACTTCTTCTTCCCCAGGAGCAACTCGGCTGCACCAGGCTCTCACTTAACCACCATCGTTCCGCTGACTTCAGCCGAGCTCCTCCTCTGTCCTGGGGGAAGAAGCAAGAGCAGAATCAGACCCGGTCCGTGAGTTGGGACGGCTGTGCTCAGACAGTGGGAACTGACAAATCCTCCTCTGCACACAGGAGAGAGAATAGGAACCTGATTGAGATGCTGATCGGCTGCCTCATGTCTGCATGCACTTCAGCAATGCACAACAGGGCTTCCCTCTGCATGCTGCTCTGACTACGCCAGCCTCACGCACGCAGAGAGCTCAGATCCTGACAGGATTTCCTTGCTCTTAAACTGTGGGGAAATTAGGACGCTACGATTGACTCTTTAGTGTGGTGTATGCACGGCCTCTTGACTGGACTTCAAGCAGTCTCCAAGTGGTGAATGTGGAAAGCAGAAGCAGCAGCAGCAGCAGCAGTGCACTCCACAAACTGAAACAGGAACTGAGCTGTCTCACCATTCAGGGCTTCCTCACCGGAAGGGGCTTTTTGTTCCAGTGTGCTCAGTGCTGCTGCAGACAAGGAGTTCATAGCTTAGAAGCCACACAAGGAAAGAATTCAAAAAAATACTAACAATATACTGCTCCTGTAATCAGCTACTGAAGAGCCTGAGGCACTGGCTTGTATCCTAAGCTACCTTTTATTGCTGCCCTCTGCAGCAATGGAAAAATTGTGTAAAGAATGTGCCATCCAGACCCAAGGGGAATATCCATGTTCCCAGCATACCCTGGTCTCTCCCCCTTCCACTATGAGAAACCAGAGTTGCACATCATTGCTCCAGCCCTGCGCTGCTCCACATGGCAATGGCATATGGGCCCTCTGGTTCCATAATGTCTAAAGGGAAATTCATACTGTGTTCAACTATTGGGACTTCCCTTCCTAAGGCTGGGAAAGCTTCCGGGAGCTTGGACTGACTGGGTGGAGAACATGGGTAGACTCGGAGAGATATAAAAAGCTCCTGAGACATTCCAGTAGCTTCTCCTTTATCAATCCCTCATGTAGTCTGTGCTCCAGATCCCACAAAGCAGCCATCTCGCACTTTGGTTATAATTCTGAAAATTCCCAAAGGTGAAAAGGGCTAAAGGTGAAGCTCTGCCTTGTCCTGATTTCAGAAAAGAGTGAGAAGAAGATAAAGGAAGCATCTTGCTCAGACCTGGTCCTAGAACAACCACGCAGGAGGCAATCGGATAAGTGCTAGTCTCAGCAGAAAATGGGAGGCCAGCTAACAGACCTGGCCCCAGGGGCTATGACCAAGCCTGAGCTCCCCCCAGCCCCTTGCAGGGGTACCAGGAGTGCACTCTGGACTCTGCCCTTTTCAGCCAACTGGGACGTTTACAGCATGTGTTTGTCTTTTTTTAAAACATGAACATAAACAGGTTTAAACTTTTCAAGAACCCAGTCTTTGTAACCTGGAGCAGAACAGCCTGAAAGGGAAATGGACTAGGAGCAAAACCAAAGCAAACAGGACCAGAAGCGCCTGTGGGACAAAGAGGTACATGTATAAAGCGCTCAGCAGTTCTTGGTAGCTACTGCAATGAAAGCGATAAACAAATACTCATTTGTGGATCTGCATGGCCCAAGCTTGGAGGAAACGCTGAAAAGCAAAAAAGCATAGTGATAAACTCAGGGAAGTGGATTAGGACAAATCCTCAGATGGCTCAAACAGGTGGTGTCATTGGCTATGGTGGAAGTAGGCAAATTTATACCCCATGCATATCTAGACCATTGACTTTAACCTTTAGCCTTTAATTTAGTACCACAGCGGCAGTATTTTTAACATGTTTGCTTCTAAGTCTGTTCGACCTGGGATTTGTCTAGACTGCAGCCTGCGTGAGATGACTGTCCATCCTAGTCATTAATTTTCAAGGAAAAGTGTGTTGACAGCCTAGCCACCTGCTACACGGCTGCCGTGGCAATAGAATCTGGTTCACTACACCCCATTTTACGAGCCCCCTCCCCAATACAAGCAGTGTGGCACCACCCCTACTAATACAGTCCCATAGAGTAGATGCCTTGTCTTCCATTGAGAACTCAGGCCACGAAAAAGGAAGGAGCGCTCCGTTGCCAGGAATGACTGCCATAGACAGCTCCGCTTTTCAGAAAGCTAGCTCACTGGCAATCTACAGCTCGCAGGGTTTAGAAAGTCCTCTTTCTACTAAATCACTATTTCTGCCAAACAATCATGAGAAATATAAGCCTTTACAGTGTTGCCATGGAAGTGGAGGCTGGAAAGTGGATTCCTCTGACCAGAAACATTTACCAAAGAAGGCCTATGCTGTGGCTCCTGTGAAAGGACCTGGTGGATCTCAGGCCCCAGTAGGCAGATGTCCACATCTCACCTGGCTCCTTTGTTGACATTCTCAATAGAAACAACTCAATGGGTGATGGATTCACCATGGTTTCAATTCCAGAGGAAGTCCTTCCTGGGATAGCCTGCCTAGCTGCTGCAGTGCTCTGGGCCTCCAAAACTGATAACAGAATACTGAATTCATAAAGAAAAAATGGAACTTTGTGCCAAGACATTCCCTTCAGGCCTCCCACTGATCCCTGCCCTTCCAACCAACAATGTGTCTCCTGAGTTGGTTTCACCAGAACATAGAAGAAAGAAGAGAGAGAAGCTATTATGGCTCCCTGAAGAGTAGAGTGGAAACAATCTACCAGAGATCCCTGAAAAGATCCAGGTCTTCTGAGATTCTCCCTGCCCCCATCACCAACACAAGTATGATGCCTCTCATGTCACACCAGTTCTGCCTCCAGAGTGGGGCTGGCGGACTCCACCTCTTCTCAGACCCATTTGTTCTATTCTATGCATCGACCCAATGAGGGTCCCTGTGAATGGTCCCGCAGTGCTTCATTCTCCGCACTGTGGGCGCATGGAGCATTCATGGGGCTCTTTGCATCTTCCAGGCAGGAACTCAAACTCAGCACTCCCTCCTACCAGAACACCGCAGACCCTGTCTTTAAAAGGAAAAGAACAAAGCCTCAGCACTTTCTTTAAGAGAAGCACAACTCCTGGATGTTCAACTAGGTAGAAGAGCAGCCCAATTAAAAACAATACAGCTACCAATTTCCAATGGCAGCCTTCAGTTTGCTCAAAATCACTGGAATCAGTGCCCCGTAAGCCAAGAAGAAAAGTGTGCACTAGGCAGCCCTAACACAACTCCATAGCCAAGCAATGCTTTCAGCTAAGTACCTTAAAGCTGGTCTCCCCAAAAAGAGGTTCTTTTGGGAATCAGAAAGGAGAGGAGGGGATTCCTGGGGGACCAGTGCTATTTTTAAGCTCTGCTGAGTTGTCAAATGAAACATCAGAGCAATTGGAGTTTCTTACTACAGAAAAGTTTTTGACATTGGAAAGGTTAATGTGGGATAGAAATCAGCCGTGTACACAAAGCTCCCTTTACCAGGGGCAGTAGGTTAGAACTTCAATTATTCACCTGTTGGAAAGATGCCTTTGGTTTACAGTATAAAGCAAAGAAAGGGGTGGGCAGGCGCAAATCTCAACAACCCAACACTCCCATGGTGCAGGCACTGGCATCCCACTGAGGATGGCAAACACTGGGGTGAAGTGTGAGAAACGCAGGGCTTGGAAATGGACTGACCTGTGGAGAAGTTACGAAGGGAAGAAAAGGGGGGTCCTGCCTCGGATCCTCCTCCTCCCACCCCGTGCCCCCAGCTGCAATGGCAATTCTCTGCTCCTAGCAGCTGGGATCTCACGACTGCAAATGACTGCTCCAGCAGCAAGCTACAGTCTGGATGTGTCAAGTTCACTGATGTGATAAAACATGCCGCTGCCGCAATTCCAAGCAGCAGCCACCAAAACATCTGCCTTCTGCCTCAGCCTCTCCTCTGACAAATTCTGGATTTAGCAATAACACCCCGACCCCCTAGCACACAGCAGTCAGCCTGTGGCCTGCCCTGGGAGGAGAACTCAATCCTCAGGGGTGCTGTGCTCTCAACTCCAACTGCAACCAAGTGGCAGTCCCCTTCTCACTCTCCCCCTGGGCAGCAGGAACCTTCAGGCCTCCCGGCACTTCTCACTGATTCACATATTATGAAAGATACTCAAATGCTGCTCCAGCAAAAGTCACTCTGGATGCAGGTGCAAGGAAGGCCCACCTTTGCATTGACCTAATTAGTTAAGGCCCCAAGAGAAAAATCTTTGATAAGCAACTATAGATTAGGAGTGAGAGCAGCACATAAATGGTAGAATGGGGCTCCATCTATAATGAGTACCTGGAGTTATACATGTATGGGCTTCATCGTCACCTAGTATACTGGTTTACAACCCAGGACCTCACCCAGCTTTTGCACCCAGTGAATTATGCTGTGAGTGGGATGCCAAGAGGTTAAATGGGGAATACTGTGTTCCAGCCCATGTGATCTTTAAACATCTCCAAGAAGCAGCCTGTGTTTTTTTTCCTGTGCTATTTTTTAAACAAGTCAAAAATGGAAAAATCACACTGCTCCTTGCTCTTCTTGGGAAGCTGAAAGATACCATAAACCTTCCCTGGCATAGTCCATAGTATCCACTGCGGCTGACACCTTCCAACACCCGCTACCACTAGACAGATTAGCTCTGTTTTATCCCTTGAAGTTGAAATGAACTGGGCAGAATGGATTAAATTAGTGCATAAATCATCCATTTCAAGTGACCATAAAACAATCTGGTTTTGGTTCAAAATAAAAAGGAGAAGGAAACATCAAAAGAAAAACTCTTATTTTCCTTCTGTAGCAATGCAGTTATCAGGTGAATCATCAGTGCCCTCGATATGTAAATAGAAGTTAGTCTGCACCCTCAGCTCAATCCAGTATCATTAACCATGCTAAACTTTCACTGTGCCTCTCCCTGAGGTTTAGCCTGCCAAAATGAGCTGGGGCACGGATCACCTATTCCTTTGGAGCTCCTGGCTGTGCATTTCTGCAATAATACTGCAAAAAAAAATACAGGAGAGGATGATGGGGGAGAGATGGAATTCTTCAAGACTTCCATGAAGGAAATGGATAATATTCATGATCTCATGGCCTCCTGACATTTCAGCCTCTTAGGATAATCTGATCCTGCACTGGAACACTGGGGACTTTGCGAAAGCAGCTTTCAAGCTTCATTGAGAACTCAGTAACCCAGTTGTAAGCAGAGGCTAGTACAGTAGTAATGGGGAGAGACGTCAGAGGCGAGTCTGGGAACCGCCTCCCGTTTATAGTTATAAGGAAAGCATGTGACAGCAGCCAGACTACAGGCTTCACTGCAGTTTCACCAGAGGTTAAGGTACAAGCACAAAACAGCCTTACAACTTCAATTATTTTTCAAACAAATGCGCACAAATCATATGCTGGGTTTTGTACACCAGACTTTAACCCTTCCATGACAGTGGAAGAAGATGCAGTTACAAAAGCACCTTCAACACCACGTAACAGACGCCGGCTGCATAACACTTCTGAGAGAACCTGCAGCGGTCAGCAAAGATCAGCATCACACAGGACATTAGCAACAATCTTCTGTACATACATATAGTGCTGCTACCTATCCGGCCTCTGTGTGAGTCAGTGCACATGTGGCACATATGAGAAAGAAAAACATGCAAAACCAGCAGATTATTTTGGGAAAGATCATGAAAAAATTACTCTTAGTTTAGCACAGGCCATTTGACACCCCCTTTTCAGGACTTGTTCACAAGATGGTGGTTTTGCACCAGACATCCATCCAGAGGATGGCAGCTTTGAGAATGGGCTTTAAAAAAACCCCAACCCATTGGAATAACAATTTAAATTAACCTGTACAATGCAAAGCTTGGCCTGGTAAAGTCTTTACGTAGCGCATAACGTAATAATTTCAGTTGATGTTAGCCATGTCTGCTATCAGACCCACGAACTCTCACCGCACAATGAGCACCCAGACTAGCACAGACTTTCTGAAATATTTTGTAGGGCAGCATGAGAATGCCATGCAGATGCCATGCTACAAAAACAGCCTCCACTTCTCCAGTGCTTCCTAGTCAGTAACTGCTTTAGTAACAAGAAACCCTTCCAAACCAGAAAATACCAACTCTGCTTACAAAATCTCCTCTCCCCACTTCTGCCCCTTTCTGCCCCTTTATCTGTAATCAAACTGCCAGGGGCTCTCAGTCAATAAATAATAAAAGTTGCTACCTTCTCACCCTCCCCATCTCCACCACCCAACCGGCCCAGTCCTCTGTCAAACTGGAAAGCTCTAGCGCTGCTGGGTGCAACAAGAGGGACAGGGCACACCAAGCTAGCTGGTGGCCAGACCTCCCTGGTTCTGGCCGGCATTTACACTAGGGGCAAATCAGATTTCCAAGAGTCCTTGGCTCCTGTTTGTTGTGCACCCAAACAGCAGCCCTTCCCTGCTGAGCAGGTGAGGGAGAGCAGGGCAGCTGTTGTGTAACAGGCGGCTTGGGAAGCGGCGGGGTCGGCGTGGTGGGTGATACACAACTGTGGCAAACTCCGGGCCCCTCCATGTGCCTGGGAAAGCAGTGGCAGAGCTCCAGACCCGCGGCTGCCTGCTCGATTGTCTCGTCCCTCTCCAGCACCCCCCAAAATGGAAAAGCATGCAGAGCTCTGCCTAGCACACGCTCTCTCGTGACTGCGCGCGAGCTGCCAAGGAGGCAGCCCGGCCCGAGCCCAGCCACGTCTTGGAAGCAGCTCGTTTGCAGCGCGAAGCCCCCCAAGCACCCCCTGCCCCTTCCCTTCCCTTCCCTTCCTTTCCCTCCCTCCCTGCGGCTCGTAGATTCATAGCTGCTGGGGTGGGAAGGGACCTCCACAGATCATGGAGTCCGACCCCCTGCCCTGGGCAGGAGAGAGCGCTGGGTCTTGAGCCCGCAGCATATACAACATCTCATCGGAGGGCATGGGAGGGAGTCGGGAGAACTGTACAGAAAAGGGGCTCGGGGGCACTGGAGCCGGCGCGCCTCGCGCCCCGCACGGCCCGGCCCGGCCCGGCTCGGCTCCGGGGCCAGGAGTCCACGTGCGGGTGGT
>NW_005841977.1:1781298-1887052 GCF_000455745.1 Alligator sinensis | reverse complement strand
GTCACCAGCTCCTCGCCGCTTCCAGTTGAGGCCGGCAGCGCCGGTCTCTCCCCAGGGAAGCTGCCCAGTCTATATGCGAGCGGCGTCTTAACCTGGCAGGCGAGAGAGCCTGTATCTGCGTCCACCAAGAGAGTTTTCCTCAAGTGGGCCTGGGGGGAGCTGCCCTGGTGCAGCGGCTTTCAACCCAGTTTATGGAAATGGGAGTCTCCTCCTTGCTTGCTCCCGGGGCCCTCTGGCTGAGGGCGAGCGAAACTCGGGGGCATCCCAGCCCCAAGGGTCCGGGCTGGGGCCTGCAAGCGGGATGCCGCCAAAGGGGTTGGAAAGCTCGGAAGCCCCAGGTGCGGGTGGAGGACGTGTGCGGGTCGCAGGGACACTTGTGGTTCTGGACGCTTCAGATACCAATTACACACAAAAAAAGATGTGATTTGGAACTGGTTTTTCTGATTTGACCTGGGACACAAAATATATTAATGAGCATAAAATAGTCCCAAAGAAATGGCTCAGGCTCGCATCCTGGCGTGGCCTGCAATAAAGGCGCCACTATATTTTATTCCCCTTCTGTGCCAGGGTGGGGAGCTGGGCTGGCCGGGGGCACCTCCTGCCAGTCCGCAGTGGCCTCCCTCCTGCCCTTGTCTCTGCCCACTGTGAGTGCATGCCACTTTATTTCTCTTCTGGTGCCGCAATAAGGTACATTGCTTGTGTTTACATGTGCACTGATATTGATACACCCATGCAGGAGGGTTGTGCTGCTTTAGGTGAAGCAATACAACCTTTATGTGGAGATGAGGCTTAAGGATATTTTCTGTGCAGGCTCCCAACAGGCTGCAGTACAAGGAGTCCCACTGACTTCAAAGGGCCTGCCCCTGTAAGGAGCCCTACCCCGCAGTAAAGGTTGGCAGTATTGCTCCTTAAAACTGGAGAGGCCAAACTTCACAGTACTTAGGCTATGCTGGCAGCTTGCCAGAAGCCTCATTGCTGTACTTTATGGCCTGATAAACTGGCATATGAACATAAATTCATGGGATTTGCATACACAATATATTCAGTTGATGTATACAGCCACAGGATCACCCTTAAGTATAGACAGGAGCTAAGTATATGAACAAACCAGGGTGAAGCATGCAAAGGACTAACAAGTCTCCACTATTCAATATTATTTCTTTTCTTTTCCCTTTCTGTCCTTCACTGTGTTTTCATATCACATGCACAGTTTTCGCTCTCTCATTTTCCTGCACATAGTAAAAGCTCTTTCAGAAATAATTAGTGACTGGACCAAAATCTCATGAATGTTCTAACTATTTACTTATCCAGAGCAATTAGGAAGGAAAGAACATTGCTTGGCAATGCAGGCAGCTGAATTAGCTGATATGCGACTGACCAGAGTTAGCAACACATGTAACTTAATGGGCCCAGATCCCCAAATCCTATCAAATTGCTCAGATGGGCCCGTATGATACATGTATAAATGGATTGCACAACAAAGCGATATGTAGTGATTTAGGAGGATTCTGTCGTGCTCGTGTATCTGATGGATGAATAGAAATTGCTTGCAATTTCAATCCATCAGCCGTCAAATCTTGTAGCTGATCAACTTTGTCTTCCCACTCCTGTTGCAAAGGAGCCATTTCCAGACCTTCTTTTGGAGCCTGTAGGCTGCATTTTGTGCTTGGGCAAAGCATGAGGCACACTAGTAAGGTAAGAAAATGGAGGACTTGGCTAAAGCGCACAAATTCATCTGAGTGGTTTACAAACTAAAGATTGTGAGCACAGACAGACAATTATGCTGGTGTAAAAGGAGGGGGCCTTATTACTAAGGAGCATATGTCTGCAGATTAGCCAGTAATTTACCCCTTGCTCGGCTTCACTTATTGTGGGTTAGTAGCAGGCAAAACAGTAATATCGGATTCAGCTGCACTGAAATACATTCCCTGGGCACCCTTTTCACAGTGGTGTTGCATCTGCCTGTTCTTTATGTTAGCATGTTGCAGAGGTCTGGATGTTTAGAGAAGTGATCCTCAACCAGGGAGATGTGTCACCCTGAGGTGCCACTAGATCCTTGGGAGGGTGAGTCAGGGGCTGAGGAGATAAGCAAGGTGTGAGGAGATAAAGAGATGAAGTGCAGACTCAGGTTTGTTCCCACTGCCTGGCTCGTCTGCAAGGAAGTTAGCACTCTAATATATGTTAGTTTTTTAAACATGGTGCCACTCAAGTCGTAAAGGTTATGGAGGGCTGCCTCTAGTCCAACAAGGGTGTTTCAAGTCTGTAAAGATTGAGAACCACTGGTCTGGAGAAGTGTTTCTCAACCCATGGATCGTGACCCAAAAGTGCGTCACAAAAATATAAGAGAGGGTCACAAACGAACTTAAAAAATGGATCGACAAACTTTAAAAATGGATTTTCTTTTAAAGGAGAAAAACGTGGGAAACTGCCTTTTCCCTTGCAGGCTGGCAGAGTTCCAGCCTGCCAAGGGCTGCTTGGGGCTCCCTCTGCCCCATACATCCCCCTCCTGCCCCACATGCTTGTCTTGCACACTAGGGGGCTGGGTCCTAGGGGTGGAGGGCAGTGGGTCTGGAGTGAGGGGCACTGGGTCAGAGCTGCCCATCGATGTTTACAAATGAGTCTTGGTACAAAAAAAATTGAGAGCCACTAGTCTAAGACCAATGGGATGAGGTGGGGTGGGAAGGGATGGCTGTACAGTATATTTTGTGAGCATTTAGGCATATCAAGTTCAGGAAGAAAAACCCAGCTAACTGTCCCTAATTATTGTTGTGCTCACTGGACTTTGTTGCCTCCCCACCTGTCAGTCATATATATGGCAGAATGATAAAGGTAAGAGGTTAAACGTAGGCAAGAGCAAACATTGAGGAGATGGGTGCTGGAAACCTTCACAAATGTGCATGATTTAAGAAGGAATTTATTGCATGGGCAGTGGGAACCAAGTTCAAGTATTTTCTGATTTTATATACAGCACGTGCTCCCATACTCAAACTCGATAAAGTTTTGAGCTTTCATCTGAATTTCCTGCAAATAATTCCTTTAAATTCAGATTATAGTTTTTATATTTAACACACATTTTTGTGTGTATATACTTTTTTCCACAAAAAGGTAAAGACCTAAAACATTTAAACTATTAGCCCACAAGACATCTATTAGTAACTCATTTTTTAGTACATAGTATGCAGCTAAGACCAGCAATAAAAGAATTATTAGCATATGCTAAGTAGATTTCTTTTTAAGTAAAATCTTTCCATGTAAATCTTTCCGTTGATTTGAATGGAATCTAGATTAGTTCCTTGCTGAGGAAACAGGGATAGGTTATATGAGAGGGAGTCACTGATTCTGTATTCCCAACTCTACTCCTGACTGGCTCTGTGATTTTAGGCACATTATTCATCATAGTGTGCCTCATTTTTTCCACCAGTAAAATGGGGATAATGATACCTACCTCACAGTGTTCTTTTGAGATTGAATGAATAAAGTTTTCAAAGCACTTTGGTATCATCCATTGAAGAGCCCCATAGAAAATCCACCCTTAGCCTTTCTACTTAGGGCAGGATATAAGTATAATAATAGCAATAATAATACTAGTAATAAAATTGAAGAGGAAGAGAATATGTTTGTTATTATTTCCTTCTGCTCAAAATAAACCACCTGGCTTCCTTAAAAATACCCACTGTAGGGCAGACAGTGTGCCATGTAGCTGGCATTTGGAGCCAAAAGAGGTATATACTTGGTATACCTTTTATTTGTGTATGGACATCACTACATTATACATTAATTGCTTATTGCATTCTCTTTAAATCCAAATCATACTTGAACTATGAAAGCTGAATAAGTAGCTCAGGTCTCTATTATAGTTTTTGCCTTTATGTAAGTCAGGGAAACAGAGCTAAAGTCATTTTAAAATAATACATTTTGTTAATTAGAATAAATTTTATATTCCAGGCTTTGCCCCAAACCAGCTTTTTGTGAGTGAGCTGTGAACTCCAGAGAAATGAGGAGTTATTATAGCATGTGATCTAACAATGACACTGGATATGGTAGAGTATTGTGGAGAAAGGTTTTTCTTCCCCTGTCCTAGTCAAAGACAATTACATTTTCTGGTTTATGAAAAATAAAGGGGCAAAAACCTGTGATGTTGGAGTCATAACATAATTTGAAATTAATTTTAGATCTGATATAAAGTCAAGGGATCTTCTTTGTAGTTTGGAGTTTACCTTGCATTTCCAGGTGGTCTTACAGGTCACACTGACCTACTAGCCTCTGTCTTAAAAAATATTCTTGCTGGTCCATAATTAATTGTATATGGTTGTGAGTCATGGTCTATAACCAGAGCAATCTCCAAGAGTCTAACAGGCTTTGCAGCCAGCTGCTTTGGTGTGATGCTTGGCCTAGAGACACTGGATATAATATTACCAATCTAAAATGCAACGGGGAAGTCTGCAAATGCCCTTTCAAAACAGCAGAGTGCAGAGAGCAATCAATGTCATTAGGCCACTGGTCAGGAGGGGATGCAGACTTTATACATACCCTTGCTGACCAAAGGCCAAAACTGGGACACAGACAAGTCAGCCAATGAAAATCAGTTGAGCGAGAGACACCCAAAATGCTGTGTAAATGCTCTAGCGTTGGTTTCATATTTCAAATGCCTCTGATGTTTGTAAAGTAAAAAATGTTGTAACCGTTGAGTCTGCATGTGGTGAAAGGCAGGGACACATGGATCTCTATTCAAAATTACACCATCCTCTTTCACCAATTGGCACTCAAAGCTTCTCCAGATGACGACACTCTCCTGTTCTTGCTAAAATTAATTGTGGCAAATTCGTCCCCACTGTAAATTCATAGAAGATCCAACTGTGTCGTGTTTCTCTCAGAGCCAAGTAGAAAGTTTAAGCCTCCCTCCCAGGAGATAAGAGTCTCATCTATGGTTTTCTGCATTGTAATAGTTGCCTGTCACATTATGCTCTAAGTAAGGGTCAGACTCGGAGATAATGGTGGTCTTGTTCTTCTACCCGTAGCATGAGATCCACTGCCAAAATGAGATAACACTCACAGTCAATATACATGTGTTTAGCTTAAAGTACTGTAACTCCCTGTGTTCTATAAGGTTCCTTGAACTTTTTCTCCCTTTTGGCAAAGTTCATAGTTTGCCTATAGACTGTGTCAGATGAATTATTCTGGGTTCCTTGTTGACTGAGCAAAAAGTGATAAAGAGCACAAAAAGACCATTATTTCCCCAAACTGAACCATGCTAAAACCATACAGTCATTCACAGTGCCTGTGATCTTCCAGTCTTTTCTTGTAAAAGGAATTAAATGGTCCATAGTGTTGGCATTTGAATTATCATCATGGAGAAGCTGACTGAACAGCTTAGCTGAAAGAGTGGACCAGTCCACATCTCCCAGAAGTATTGTTCCAGCCTGTCTGCAGACTCATGTAAAAATCCTTGCAAGGGTTCTTCTGAATTTGTGTTCCTGAGGCTTCCTCCAGCTCCTTAGGAGGCCAAGTTATTTTCTTTTAATAAAAGCTGAGAATAAGACAGAAGCTTCAGAGAAGTGCCAGTGTGGTATGTTGCACCTGCACCTCCAGAAATGGGATTATATATCTCATCCAGTGCACCAAATGCCATGATGGAAAATATGTAGGAGAAACCAAACAACAACTGCGTACCAGGCTAAAACCTACACCCCTACCAGAATGAATGCACGCCAAAAATCTATCAAAGACAAGAATACCCAGTTACCTGTGGAGGCACATTTCTCACAAGAAAATCAATCTCTCTTCAGCCTCTCACTTCTAATCCACAAAGGGAATTTACAAAACACCTTTCACAGATGAGCCTACAAACTTCACTTCAACCTACTGGACACCAAAAATCATGGACTACATATAGAGATTGGATTTATGACACATTATAACCTGCCTAACATCTGACTACCCCGGTAACCTATCCTCTATTTGTCAGCTATATTCATTTCCCCCTCCCCCCACCCTCCGCACCTGTCTCACCCACTGACTACCTCAATTTACAGTTTCACTGACTGGCTTTCTTGCATGCATACTGGCCTCTGGCTTCTTTACTATTCCAGCCAGGAAAATCACAGAAGCTTCCTCAACCTGATAAAGGGTATTTGTACCCAAAAGCTTGCAAAGTTGGAAAATTTCCAACTATTTGAGTTGGTCTAATAAAAAATATCGGATTATATATCTCATCCAGTGCACCAAATGCCATGATGGAAAATATGTAGGAGAAACCAAACAACAACTGCGTACCAGGCTAAAACCTACACCCCTACCAGAATGAATGCACGCCAAAAATCTATCAAAGACAAGAATACCCAGTTACCTGTGGAGGCACATTTCTCACAAGAAAATCAATCTCTCTTCAGCCTCTCACTTCTAATCCACAAAGGGAATTTACAAAACACCTTTCACAGATGAGCCTACAAACTTCACTTCAACCTACTGGACACCAAAAATCATGGACTACATATAGAGATTGGATTTATGACACATTATAACCTGCCTAACATCTGACTACCCCGGTAACCTATCCTCTATTTGTCAGCTATATTCATTTCCCCCTCCCCCCACCCTCCGCACCTGTCTCACCCACTGACTACCTCAATTTACAGTTTCACTGACTGGCTTTCTTGCATGCATACTGGCCTCTGGCTTCTTTACTATTCCAGCCAGGAAAATCACAGAAGCTTCCTCAACCTGATAAAGGGTATTTGTACCCAAAAGCTTGCAAAGTTGGAAAATTTCCAACTATTTGAGTTGGTCTAATAAAAAATATCAGATTTACCCAAAGAACCTTGTCTGCCAGCATAGTATATGGATACATGCCGGCTGTTTAAGAGCCCTGAGTGTAAGCACCTGTTTGCCTAGGGGATTCTGGAGTTGCTGCATTTTTTCAATGCTATCATTTTATCTTTAAGAGAGAAACCAGGTCTGTACTACATATTCCTGCCAGCACTGGTATGTTGGTCAAGGGTGTGATGCAGTGTGATCTCTAACCAACACTGATTAGCTAACAAAACCCGCTAACATAAATACAGTTAAACTGTCTTTTCACGCATACAGCTTGGTTCAGTTTGGGAGGAACGGGTTTCTGGAATTAATTAGTAAAGTGCAGCTTTGCTGGTATAAGCTCTATTCACTCTAGGAATGCTTTGCAGGTATAACATGCCAGAACAGCCATGACAGTACAGTCTGGAGGGAGTAGATGTGGCTTAAGTGGTGAGTTTGATTACAGGTGGATGTGTGACGTTAGTCATTTAGTTATTGAAGCTAATGGCTTGAGCCAAAAGTCACAGATTATAAAATGAGAACACAGTAGAGGAACAGCCATTAAAGCACACCAGTATGGAGTACACCACAATACAGTACAAGAGAACTGTGCAGTAGCTTACATTTCTATAGTGCCTTTCTCAAAAGTCATATCATAACATATGTTCTAATCCAGAGCTCAAGTGATGCAGCAACAGAGAGATGACAATGGAGAGGGAATGCAGCCACAAGAGTACAAGAGCTTTGTAGACAAGCTATTCAAATTGATGGGAAGGCCATGAGGCAGGCAGTCTCAGAAAGATGGAGTTTTTGCAGGAGAAATTTATCACATCTTAAGAGAAGGCTAATAACAGAGGCACTAGTGTGATGGCTCACACTAACAGCTATCTGTGTGGGCTGCATGATTATACCAGGATCTTCAGAGGAGGCCACTGACTCCTTATGGCATTTAAGTGATTCACAGTGGAATACATGAGGAAGAAAACAACAGCTGAAGAAAGAAGGCTCTTTCTCGATGGATCTTTCTAAAGGCCTTGGCTTTGTATACTAGTGTATACATCTGCTGTCTGGGGCTACATGTGAGGTTGCTCTGTATTGGTAAGGAACAACACACCATGGTTGCAATGGTCATGATTCTACGAGGTGCCGAGCTCCTCCTAGGAGTTGTTGCTGGCACTAAGTTCCTCATGAAATGAAGGGGAGTTTATGTTGCTGAGTGTATTGCAGGAACAGGCACTGTTTGTGAATATCTGCCCATGTGTGATACAATTCTTTTCTTCCTATGGTCATAACCTGTACAAGCTTTTGAATTAAGCTTTCTGGAAATCTACACATTTTCCATCAAGTAAGTGGGTCTAGTTAGGAAACTAGTTAGGTTGGGAAAGCTAATAGCAACCAAGGTTATTTCACAGGCAGGCATAAATTCAGAGTTATACACCTAGACGACTAGATCATATCCCTGCTAGACTTTAGAAGCTGCTGGAGAGGGGGGTCATCCAACTGCACCATATCTGGGACTATGACTCCTGCCATCTTCCCTCAATTTTCCAGGCATGTCTACCATCCATCTCATATGCTCTGTCCAGGTAATTAGACCTCTTTTGATCCTGCTCCTTTTTTTTTTACACATCTGGACAAACTGTCCTTGTCTCTAAGGTGCAATGTCAGCTCGTTCTAGTGTATTTCCTTGAAGTGGTGAAAGAACTGGGAGGTTTGTGGGATCTTAATTAGGGGCTCCTCATGGGACTGAAAAGCCCCATTTCTCTGTGTCTTTGCCTGTCCCCAAAGCAGAGCCCTTTCTCTTTCATTTCTCTTCTATGTCATTGGCCTAATGCCCCTCCACATTGATTTTTTTCTCCTGAAGTAGAAGTAGGCAGATAACACTGAGGGTTGTTTGCTTTTGGTGACCGAACAGAGTCCTGTACATGACTCCAGCACTTTCTCTCACACAGCCTCTCGCTTTGAATGAAACGGCTTGCCCTGCTGTACCAGACCACTGCAGGCTATTACACTCAACTTACGTTGTCTGTCATATCCGATTATGTCATCTTGCTCTACCCTCATAATGCCTCCTTGCTCCTTTAATCCCGCAGCTGGTCCTTTCCTAGCAGCATTCCTTGCTTTCTGCACTGACCAGATTGCTTCCCTGGCTGGCCTCACCGGTTAACAATGTTGTTTCATGGGACAGGGGCCGCCTTCTCTTTCTATTTGTCACTCATGTATTTTCGATTTGCCTCCTGCAGAAGAGCAGAAACTTCAACTCAGCTTTCCCTAAGTTAGTACATGGGCCAACCTGACTCAAGTCGAACTGGACCCTTCCCTACTGACCCACTTTCCCCAGGGAAGCCTTGGCCTCACAAAGAACCATGCTCTGTGGCAAGCAGAGCAGCATGGTGTGAGCCAGTCCTTGTCTCACCTCTCCTCTTTAATAACCCCATAGAGTTCTCATCTCCACGCTCCTGCTCACAGCAAGTACCTGCTGGTGCCAATTGAGAGCCAGGGAATGTGGAAGGCAAATAAAAGTCCAGCCACTTCAGCCTGTGGTGGAACACAGTGCAAATCCCACTGAAGCTACAATGGCAATAGAAAAGCAGCCTCCCACCCAGTACCTGCCTGTATCCTGCTTCTATTGTCATCAGGGGAGTTTTGTCAATGATCTGGGGTGTGTGGCCCTTTTCCTGGGATTTCTGGAGAGTAATATTAACATTTACCGCAGCAGGACATTAGCCATTGTGGGTCTACTGCTTTACCTGTGGCAGGCAAGGGTGTTTTGCCTTGTGTTGTGTCAGGGATAACTGTAGTTTTGCTAAGGTTAGACAATGGATTTGTATAGGGTGGTTTGGATAGGGCTGATCCTACCTCGGGCAGGGGGTTGGATTAGATCAATGGTTCTCAACCTGTTGGTTGCAACGCAGAAGTGGGTCACAAGAATATATGAAAGTGTTGCGAACAAACATTAAAAATGGATTCTCCTTTAAAAGAGAAAAGTATGGGAAATGGTGGCTTTTCCCTTGCAGGCTGGCAGAGTTCCAGCCTGTGAGGGGCTGCTTGGGGCCTCCCATGCTCCACCCAACAACCCCCCCCACCCCACACATGCACCCCCTGCCCCACACATTGCAGGGCTGGGGGCAGGGGGCAGTGGGTTGGTAATGAGAGGCACTGGGTCAGGACTGGCTACTGATGTTTACAAATGGTTCCTGGTACAAAAAAGGTTGAGAACCACTGGACTAGATGACCTATGCAGTTCCCTTCTAGACCTACTTCTCTATGCTTCTCTGATTTCAACAGAAGCAATACTGCACCCTGGGATCCTCTAAGGTGCTGAGTCCCAATAAATCCCACTGAACTCAGTGGGAGTGGAGAGCATGCATGAGACAATGGAGACCTTGGATTAGACTCCAGAATTAAATTGCTCAGGGCAGGGCTTTGCATCTTGTTGAGCACAAGCTCCCTGTCGTGTGTTCAACAAATAATGGCTAATAAAAATAATATAATTCCTAATCAGTCACCAACGGCATAAGATGCTTGCATGCTTGGCTCAGCATTTCTACTTGCAGGTGTCCGCAGCAGGGGCAGGGTCACACATATGTTCATTTGGAGGCTGAGCTAAACATTTCAGAAGCAATTCAAACCACACACAAAACACCATGGCTGGGTGAGGCAATGAAATATTGAGGTTTTTCTCCAGACTGAGAGGGTGGGACCTGCCCTGGGTGGGGACCAGCATGCAGCCAAATGGGATGCAGTTGCCTAGAGGGCTGGCCCAGGGAAAGTTTTTCCATTGTGTTCATGAATGTGTAATTAAGGCTTATGAACTCAGATATCCCTGTTTGTGCTCCGGTCCTCCTGGAGTGTATGCATTTCCCTGTGCTTTGATATCCTCCGGTACATGGATATATGCCCAGGCGCCTTCTTGCAGATATGCAATCAGCATTGCAATGCCTGAATGTGCTTGCTGCTTTCCCTATGTGTGTTCACCAGTAGTCCTGGGAGCACTGGTTCCCTTTACCCACACTTACTCTTATTAATTACCCAATACTTTTCTACTTTCACATTTCAACAAGGTTTTCTATGGCTAGGCTGTTCTTTTAGCCAAAGCTTGAAATCCAAAGTCCCTTGTCCCCATTCTTTTCTAATAGCCCAGGCCTCAGAGCACAGAAATTCCAAGCACCGCACCCTGGGGGAGTTGTTTGGGGTTTTATCTCACTGCTAAGATCACTATTTTCTTTTGCCTCTCTCTGTTTATCTGTCTCCTCCCAAGGAGGCATCATTATCTCACACCGCAGACCCCTGATTCCTGCTTGGTGTCAGCCACTGCTGTCAAACGGGTAAGAAAAATGAACAAAGCAGCGATGAATCCAGTGACCTGTGGAATTAGGACTTTGTTTTCTTTAAACTGCAATTGTTGGGATCACTCCTAGGCCCCATCCCTTCTCCTCGTGGCCCTGGACCCAGAGTATCAGTAGCCAGCTTCTATCCCATTATATCATGTTAAAGGGCCAAGTGGCACATCTACACCATCAAGGGGCCACGCTGGGGAACACTGCATTGAAGCACAGCGCAGCTGCACCTCACACATACATCCCAACATGGAAGTGATGTGCACTACCAGGCATGTGCCAACTAGCATGGCCAGAAAGCCTACAGGGTGTCCAGCTCCGTGCCAAGGGGGATTACATTACAGGCTGGGCTTCCATGCAGCACTCTGTAGGATCATCTCTTTCACAGTGGAGACAAGTCCTAAGATCCTCCCTCTCCTATTCATCATAGCTGTTCTTGGAAATCCTGACTCTATCCCCTGATGGCCAAGATCAGTTATTCTAAACCATATGTGCATGCGCTGCCAATAATGTCAGGTTAGCCTGGGTTTCTGAATGTCCTTTCCTGTCCCTTTGTGACGTGTGTGTGTCCCAGTATCACTCTTACCTACCAGCTAGTTCACTTGTACCCTCTCTAACCTGCAGCTGAGCTCAGGGTGCTCCAAACCATAATCCCACTGTTATGGATTAGAGTTTACTTACTGGAATACAGTCAGGTAACCTGTCTGGGAACATCTGTTCACCAGAGCACCCCAAGGTAAAACAGGGACCAACGGTCATAAACTCCTCCAAGACCATTTCAGGCTGGACACAAGAAAACATTTCTTTCCTGTCTGAGCCCCCAAGACCTGGAACAGACTCCCTCCAAAAGTGGTGCAGGCACCTACTCTGGACTCTTTCAAGAAATGTTTGGATGCTTATCTTGCTGGGATCCTTTGACCCTGGCTGACTTCCTGTCTCTGGGGCAGGGGGCTGGACTTGATGATCTTCAAGGTCCCTTCCAGCCCTAACGTCTGTGAATCAATGAATAGGAAATCAGGGCTCAGTAGAAACCATTGTCTGACTCTGGTAGATTGTCTTAGCTGTCCAAAATGTTTGGGAGACACTGATATAGACCATCTGCAGACTCAAATAGCAGTGCAGGAAGGACGTAGGGGAAATGGGAAATGCTGAGTGACTTAGTATTATTGTATCTCTATTCACCTACCTTATGATGCTGAACTTAAAGGTATCAGAGAATATGACTAGAGCCACATTCAGATACTGTAATAATGGGTTCTCTATAAGAATAGACTGTTGACAGAGTCTGCATTAAATAAGGAAATGGCTAAAGGCACATGGAAGGCTTGAGATGCTTGTAACTCCCCCATACCCATGAAGCAGCACTGTTTTAACTTAACTGCTTTGATAAATCCCCACACAACACAACTTGTAGCTCCTGTTTTATGGGTATATTTTGGAAAATCCGCAGGCCCATATCCCACAATCCTCTGCATTGGTCTTGGGGACTGATACATGGTATCAGGTTCTAGAAAGGGGCAGAAGTGACTTGCTTGAGATTAGTCAGCAAGTCTGTGATAGAACCAGGAGCAAGTAGAATTCAAGCCAGTGTCCCAGTGAATTAGGAGCGTCCTCTGAACCAGTGTAACCACAACTCTGTGCTTTCCGTTCCAACTGGTCCAGCCAGATATTAGTGGAAAACCTTGTCTCACGCATTGTAACTGACCAATGCAATTGGTGCTTGTGGACAGCTGCTAAGTAGGGTTGTGCGAAACGGTACCATTCCGTTTCGCCTTGAGTTTCGATGGTTTGAGGGAATAGTGTTTCGTATCGAATTGCATTTCAAGTTGAAGCAGCTGTTCTCTTCCATTCCATTGAAACAGAAAGACTGTTTTGATGCCGTTTTGAGTTTCACTGGGGATGGGGAGTCAGACCAGCCGGGCTGACTCCCCATCCCCAGCGCTACATCGCACTGGGGTGGAAGGCAGCCCAGCTGGGCTGCTTTCCAGTGTCCCTGCTAGATTGCGCCGTGGGCAGGAGGCAGCTTAGCTGCTAGATCATGCCAGGGGTGGAAGGCAACCCAGCTGGGCTGCTTCCCGGGGCCCCGTGCTTGGTCGCGATGGGGGCGGAAGGAACCCCAGCTGGGCTGCTTTCCAGGGCCCTGTGCTTGGTTGCACTGGGGGAGGAAGGCACCCCAGCTGGGTTGCTTCCCAGGGGTCCCACACTTCATCACTTGATCAAGTGCGGGGCCCCGGGAAGCAACCCAGCTGGGCTGCCTCTCATCCCCAGCGCGATCAAGCAGATAGGGATGACGGATCTTGCACTGGGGATGGTTAGTCAGCCCAGCTGGACTGACTTCCCATCCCCAGCCTATAGTTGAAATGTTTCAACTTTCGAAACGTTTCGACTAGCCTCATTTTGTTTCGAGGCTATTTCGACCAGCTTTGTTTTGTTCCAGTTTTGCTGTTTTGGCCTCAAAATTGGTTGAAACAGTGTTGGAATGAAACAGCCAGCAAAATTTCGCACAGCCCTACAGTGCTAAGTATGAAATGCAGGGTATGGACCTTGAAAACCTGCAACTTGTAGTTTGTATAGATGAGTCCCTAGTGTTCTCCATACAACTCAGCACGATATCCCTAGGTATCAGGCACTTAACCCAAATCAGCCCATAAATAAAATCACATTTCCACATCCTGCCAAATAGTCTGCCATTGATTTTTGTGATTCCTCCTATGATATATGAACTGAAGAGCTAACTCACCCTGGAATCATTAGAATCCTTCCTTCCTTCCTTCCTTCCTTCATACTTGGCCTCACAGAAGAGATTTTCTATCTACCCCCTTCACTCACCCCCCTTCCTTGGTATACCTGCTCTTCCCCTCCCCTTGTTATTTACTCTCTGCACAGGCAGCTCCACTGAAAAAGACTCCTGTGTCCTCCTCTCATCCCTGCTCCTGCTTTAGACACCTAGCAGATCACTGAGCAATTATTTATTAATCCCCTTGTAGTAATGAAATCTCTTGCCATGAGTATGGAGGAAGCTAAATTAGTGGCCCTGAGCAGCCCCAGTACCATATATAATATCAACGTAATAGCTCTTGCTGAAAGGAATTCCTTGAGAACATCAAATGAGCTTGGAAAGAGTTGTGTCCTTTTATGTCACACCCATTGCCTCATGACACTATGGGCATTTATAGATGCGCTCCAGGAGGTGTGTGTGTGTGTGGAGGGGTGAGGGGGCATTAATTAGTGCAGCTCTGAGAGCCATGCTAATTAAAAGCACCTGAAGCATCATGTGTATCAGCATCCCCATGCTGAGAAATGGTGGTGGGGTGCTTTGAACTAAAGCTCATCCAACGAGTTTTAGTTTAAAGTTCCCCACTGCCATTTTTTGGCATGGGGACACTGATATACGTGATGCTGGAGTCTGCTGGAGCACAGTAATTACCACGCCATGTTGTGGCTAATAGAACCTTAGTAGAAAAGCTGAAGATTGTGGGTGCTGATCCTGCAAAGTGCTGAGTGCCTGATGCAAAATGCACAGTGCTCTCATCTCTTGGCCAGCCAGGTAGGAGCCGGGGAGCACTCAGCACCTCACAGCATCAGGTGCTGCGGAAGCAGCTGCTCTCTGCAAGTACCTATTTCACACACGACAGCTCCCTGAGCAGAGATGGCCTGCAACAGAAATCATGCAGCAAAATCACAGCTCACACAATCCTCGCAGGGCTTGGAAATGTCCAGGTGACTAAACAACTGCAAGATGCCGACATTTTTCTCTTTGTGCTCACTGCCTCCCATATCTTCCCCTACTATTTGTCTGATTTCTTCTACTGAACCCCCATATACATACATGTGTGTGGGTGAGTATGTAAATATTTACTATTCAATCCAAATGACAGCAAGTTCACTTCTGTGTAACCTCATCATACCATTCACCACACTAGAGTGTAGCTGGATGGCACTGCAGATAGTGGCATAGCTATTGGTGACTCATCAGATGCAATATGTTATTACAGAAGTAAGCTTGTTCCACTACTGCTTTGCGTACCTATCTGTGTCATCTCTGTCTACTTGTATCTCCTCCATGCCCTCCAGACTTAACTACCAAAATGTAAAGCATGCAATTGCGTGTCTGATTTGAATGTACCCTCACCACATTTATGTGTGCAATGTTTCTATGACCAAGAAGAAGAAGTATGTTTTAGCTAATACCAGTTTAAGATTTTTAGCTGAGGTAACTTTGTGCATGCCTAAAGCCTGCAATTGCACGCACATTTTATGTGCACAAATATGTTCAAAATCATCTCTCTAAAATATTATCTTGCTATGTGTGTCTGCCTGTCTTCCTATCACTTGCTTTTGGTACAGACTCATGGACACATGTCAGAAGCAAGAGGCAGAAAAGCTGTGTGGCATCCACACTTACAAGCTGAAATATGGGAGTTAAGTATCTGTAATATTTGTTATTAATGACTCATTGATGATAAGAAAAAGAAAAAGTTAGGATGTGCTATACTGGTATTCATAAACTCGTCTACTAAGGAGGAATGGTGCAATAGGTACCAGAATGAAGATCGGACAAATGACTTTTCCTGTCCAGGTGGAGCAAATACATTGTAAGTTGTTTGGGGCAGGGACACTCTATCTCACTGGATGATGTCAGTACTGGAGAACACAAAACAAGATCTTTAAGGCCTTAAGCCAAGGCATCCAGCTCTTTAAGGCCTTAAGCCAAAGCCAAACCAATACATTTGTTTAAACATATTGAAAAAGACTTTTCTTTTTGGTGCCTTGGATTTCATCTGGATGTCAGACTGTAGGGCTTCCTGTATTGCTGGCCTCTGGGAGCAGAAAACACTGGCATTCTTAGGACAGCAGAACCTACAGATAGATTTTTCTACAATCTCTACCCCAAGATACAGACCTTGTCTTCACTAGAGTTTTAGCCAAGAGTGGAGTTATGCTGATGTAGTAGCAGCAATGCATTATTAGCCATTACTTAATTAAGACACCAGTGTCAGCTGCTAATTGGGGTAAAGTGTACTGGTTCAAATGATGGTTTATCCAACATAATGTGTCTGAGTTTGCTTTTCCATGTTTAGACCTACAATGCCAGTACACACAGTTTCCACTGTGGAGAAAGCCTATGGTAATATTCCAAACTATGGGGCTGGTTTTCCTAAAGGAACTTCTCATATCCCCTGGTTTTCCCCTGCACTGCTGGTATGTTTCCACCTTGATACTTCAGAGGATTTGGGGGCGGTTGTTCAGCTTTACCTGAAAGTCTTTACTTTTAGTTCAAATGCCAGGTACTTACAAAGAAACCTTTGATCCAGCGGCAACAGCTTTCCGTCTATGTGCACTTTAGCAACATTTGTATCCTTGTAGTCAGGGAAGGTACATGTATTTCACTACCAAAGCCCAGGGACCACATATGCTTGTTGTTAGTGGTCTGCTTATGTCCTGATTAACCTGCCACTAATCATCAATCCAGGTTCATGCAGAAAAACCTGATAAAGCAGACACAATGGCCAGAGCAAGCTGGAATACAGGGCTGGAAACAGTCTGAGTAAGGTCTGAGGAACTCAGCTTGGATCCAGTCATATGCTTCATGTTCCTACCATGGCTGAAGCCCTGATTGCACTTCAGAGCCACTTCATTCAAAGTTTCGTGTCAGGCAGGAGCAGATCTGATCCTTGGGGCCTGAGCAGATCGGATCCTGGTGAACCCAAAGTAAGCAGAAGGGGAAGAAGGTGATGAAGAACCAGCAGAACAGCAATGGGAAATTAAAGGCTGAATGTGATGGGCGGTGGGAGGTGAGTCAGTGTTATGCGGAACAGCTTTCACATTCCACCGTGATGAGCATAGTGCAAGAAGCTGAATAGGACAGAAGGTCTGTAGAGCAGCATCCCACTTGGTCCAGCTGGGGAATCAGGACTTCTTTCTCTTGTGATCCACAAGAAATTGAATAATTATTTCCCATCTCTGAGAAGCAATCCCCCTGCCTTTTGGAGATTTTAATTAGAGCTCACTCTGGTCTACAGAGTGCATATTAGGAGTGAAATGTATCATCATTGCTGTTTCTTTGCCCTCTATGAACAAGGCACAGACCATTAGTTTTCTCCCTTTTGCTGTCTCACTTCCCCTTCTTTTCCCATGATGCTGTGGTTAAGAATTTCAGATGACCATTGTGAACTAACTCTTTACTAAACTCATGATCAAATCCTGAGCCAGGGCCCAGAAAACTCCAGTTTCTTAACAGAACTTCTTCATCTCATCATTAGCCGCTTCTCCTTCCTTACTCCTCAGTTCCCACCAGGGGCTGTTTGATTCTTATTAACGTAGTTCTTTGTTATTCTTAGAATCTGAAATTATAGCTGGAAAAGGCTCCAATCTCAGCCATCTCCTGGGGCCCAGACCAAGATTGTTTACTAAAAAATATTTTCCAGCCCTTTGTCCAGTCTAGTTTTAGATTATCTCCATGATGGGGCTTCTACCACTTCCCTTGGGAGAAGCAATGCAGTTCAGAGCCCAGAAGCTTTCTGACTTAATCTGTCATCTCTGCAGAGCAGTGCTTGAGGAGGGGGTACTCTTCAGTATTTTTTCCTTTCCTTTTCCCTCTAAACTGTCAGTTTATCTGTCACCTATAGCTTTCTACACAGGCCAGGTTCAATGCTAGGATTCACCCTGATCTGAGGCAAGGTCTTGGATGGAGCCAGGCATACCTCATTTATGTCTACACTGAGCATGCTTTACTGATCTAGCAATGCTATTATACAGGGCAGCCTTACAGCGGTGCATACGATACAGTTGCAGAGGGCCCCAAGCTGACCATGTTCCCATCACACAACCGTTATGTTTTAGGGTGGTCATTTAGTAAAGTGTAGGGGCCTGAAACTGAACTTTTGCATGGGATCTCCAAAAGGTAAAATGCTTCCATGCTTTTCCAGTATAAGGTAAGAATGTAAGAATGCTGGTAAAGCATTCTTTGTGTGTGCACAGCTCTACGGGCATTCTCTGCACACATATCTTAGTACGTACATAAATGTTGTACTACCTTAACTACATGAGATTAGTTAAATCAGTTTAACCCCCTGCTGTGTGCGCAGTTAGCCTGGGGCAATGTGTTCACATCCATTTGACCCCAAAAGAATCATATACTTAACTGAAATGATACAGGCACAAAAACTATGTCTGTCAGGCTTTCAGGATTTGCCCTTGGCTGGACCTGGCAGCTCCAGTGGTTGTTGTCAAGGGGGAGGTGGGGGAGGGGGTGTCAGTAGCCCAGATGCTGGTAGTTTTAAATGGACTTTACACCATCTGATCCATACAGCAATATTTTCAGGAGGCTCCAAATAAACAATGTCAAGGCAGCAGTTGTCAAAATCTAGACATGCCATGGAATTGGTTATCCACATGGACCAGAGCCTGAGAACTGGAGCCCTGCAGTAACAAGGAGGAGAATGAGTTCAACCCGAGAGCTGTACCCTTGCAGTTAAAATATGGGCAGGGAACATAACGTCCAATAATTTGTTAAAGGTAGCACATGTAGTGGTAGGGATGCATATTCCTGTATAAATTATGACTGCAAAACCAAATCACATTGTGCCTGTCAAACACAGGTGTATGTTTTATGTATGCTTGTTATTTTTAAAACGGGCAGTAGGCTTTAATGTTATTTCTTGTGTGAGTAAATGACTAAATATGCCACATTTCAGTGTTGGAGAGGAGAAGTTAGGTAGGTGAAACTCCTTAGTTTCAACAAAGATTGTTTTAGGAATCTAAGTTTGCTAATGTTGTTTAACGCACGGGGACAAATTTCTAATCAGCATATTTAAAGCAGGCATAGAATAAGTGTGAAATTAAGTGCACAAATCATGGCAACTGGTTGCATTTGCATCTGTGTCTCCAGACATGGTAACCGCACATGACCTAGTTGTGCAATTATGCATGTGTGTTGTGTTCATGTTTGCTCAAAATATGAACATAGGTGTTGGCTGAAGGCAGTAATCTTCTTGAGGTTGCGTCTTGAAAATCCTTGCTCTCTCTCCTTGTTTCTGGATGTCTCTGTTATAAGTTTCTTCAGTTTTAATTCCCAAAGTTCAAACACAAGAATCGGGCAAGAGAAGGGAAGAGTTTGAAGAGGAAATGTACATTGCTCCTTTCCCAAGTGTCTCCACTGCTCCTCCCAGCTCCTTTCTCAGTTAGCACCCAGTTGTAATGAGGATTTAAGATCCTTGCAGATAATAACAATAATGCTTTGAATCTTATACATAAGAATCTCATTTTCAAAAGAGCTCAATGGCTTATTCTTCTTAGACTTTTCTCATTACCGGTTCTTCTTGAGGATAACGGTAGAGTTTTTTTACCAGCAGAGGCTACTTGGAGAAAAATCACCTGTTTTCTTAAATTGTGAAGGGGGAGGCTGTATCTCCTTATGTGTGTGCAGTGGCTAGTGCTACAGGGCCTTGGTCCTGGATGGCACCTCTTGGCATTATCTCAGCCCAGCATAGGAGCACTGCTCATCCAGAAGCTCCTTTAAGTCAATGGGAGTCTATCCTGCTGGAAGCAGTCCTTCATCAGTGAAATACAAAAATCACAGGCTGGGAAACTGGCAGCCAATTGGCACCTGGAATCCTACAAGGAAGGAAGGGGAATGTTGGCCCAGGACACAAGGGCAAACCCCTGTTATTATGAAGGCGTGCACAAGGATCATCTCTGCACGAGGAGAGAGGGCTTGAGTTTGTGAGGTCTCATTGCAAAGGCTTTGACTCCTCTGTTTTGAATGGCACTTGAGTCTGATGATTACTGTTGCCATGCCTTGGCATGGCCCTGAACATGCTTTCATGTGTCACATTTTCTGCCTTCAGCTATCTCATGCCTCAAATGAATGTTACTGGAAAGCCCTTGTATTTGGCACCATGAACTGGAGGCAAGGCAAGACTTTGGGAGTCCCTTCAAGTGCAATCTCTCTAATTTTTCAGGCCTGATTTTATTTCCAAATGAGATCCCTGCAACAGACTGAATTTCAATGGTACTTCACTGGAGCGGCGTGCTAACACAGCTAGGATACAACAAAACCAGCATTCACAGCCTTTCATTGAAATTCCCAGCAGCTGTTCCTTTCCAACACTTTCCTGCCCTTCAGTATTGGGCATTTGCAGACACTTGTGTGAGCACTTCTGGGGTTGGTGGCTGGGCAAAACAAGGGGATTCTCCTCAGCAGACTCCTGCCTGAAACTTCACTCATTCGGCTAAGGAGCAGGGCAACACCCTTTATAATGAAGAATCAAAGGGAACAACCCCAGGGCAATAAAGAGGCTAGAAGGTTTTTGTCCAAACCAGCCAGCAAATCCTAATAAATAGTTTTAATAATTATGAATAAAGATAAATAAGGACAAATTGCAAAAAGCTAAATTTGTCGGCTGATTTATTCTCAGAAAAAAATGGAACTGGCTCTAAATGTGTCTGTCAGGTGGACCTGGCACTTGTTCCCCCACTGACTTCTCCATTTAGCTGCATGTGTGTGTGTGTGTGTGTGTGTGTGTGTTGCACGCATCATTTTGATGGTCATGTTAGAAGATGTGCGTCCTGAGGGAATGGGGTGTTTGAGCTTGTCTTATGGGGAATATCATCCATCAGGCAGACTCTCAGCAGTTGTACCATGCCGCATGGCTGAGAGCTTGTGTGTGTGTGGAACAGCTGAGGAGGGGGGAGAGCGAGAGAGCTAATGCGCCAGCATCCAGCCGAGCTCCCAGCTGCTCCATCCAACTGCCGCAGAAATGATTTCACATCTTGTCTGTGATGGACCCAGAAATATCGTTTCCCCAGTAATGCCCAATATCAGCCTGTGAATGTCCCAGCATCCAGGCTCACTTCAGTGGAAAGCAAAGGGCTGCAGTCAGCAGCTCAGCTATTTCTGACCTCCTGACTAAGCCTACATGCTCCTTCATGATTCAAGCCAGGCATGAGCTGCACCGTACAGAGAACGCTGCGCTCTCAGGGCCCCCTTATTACTCAGCGACACTTCATTAACACAGAGCTACTGTCAGGCAAGGATCTTTCCTTCAGCTGTCCTCAGGTAGGCACTTCTACCATTGCCCACTCTGCTTGGGGGCCTGGCATGCCTCTGCCTCAGCTCCCCCCTGTCTGATTACTGACACCCCCCAGATCCACTATCACTTCTGCCTCAGCAGCGCTGTACAGCAGACAGCAAGAACCCACACCTGCAGAGCACGACACTTCCTTTGACTGCAGCTGACCCAGCAGTGAACAGTCGGTGGGTAAGTGCAGAGCACAGGAGGCCATAGGGCTGCCTCTCTGAGGAGCTGGACTGGAATGAACAGGTGGGACAGTTCTGATCCCGGGCATGCTGGCATAAATTGACTTCACTACAGTCCCTCGGAGGGGGATCCAGAGCTGAGTCCAAGCCTGGGGATATGATATCCTTGTGCAAGCAATTGAAAAAGCAACTACTTGAGTACTTGTCTGGCTACTCTGCTTTTCCATAAGGACTTTACAAAGACTCCTTTCGAGGAGGCAGGCAGCAGCATGCAGCAGATTCAGCAGCAGGCAATAGTGCACTGCATTTTCCAAGTGGAGACAGGCAGCTGCTGTGAAGAGCTAGTGGGTGAGACGCTGTCTGAAATCTTATTATGCCGGCAAGTGAGAATGAGTTTAGTGGCCTCGATTTAATTCCCATTTGTACACATTAGGGGAAAAAAAAGCCAGCACTGCACAGACTGCCACAAATCAGAGCAGGAAGCTCAGCCCTGAGAGAGCAGAAGTGAGCATTGAAGAGCCAGGGGTGAGGCGAGGACTTGGTGCTTGCAGGGATCCTGCATATCTCAAAGCATAGAGTGAGCCCAGGTAGGGAGCAAGGTGCAGTGGATGAGGACCGTGATGCAGCAGGAGATCTTTGCAGTCAGTGCAAATGGGCAGAGCTGGGGCAGTCAGGGCTGCATGTACCAGGATGACAGTGCAGAGAGATCTGTACGCCGTTGCAGGGCTGGAATAGCAGGGGCTGTATGTGCAGACGGAGACACAATGCTGTTCAAAGAACAATGCTGGCATCCCTGATTCGCAAAATCAGAATGGTCATAAGGGAAAGAGCTCTCCAGTCTTGTGCCTCACCCACCAAGCATTGCCCTTGTAAGATGCAATGGACCCGCTGGGGTCACCAGAAGGTGGTGTGACTTAGGTGGTACCTTGAGACTGTGATGGCCTGCATTAGCATCTGTACTGCAGTTTTAAACCTAAGGACACTCCCTGGGGAGAGATGTTAGCAGCCATTGTAGTGTTCGCCTTAGTGCAGTCTGTTACAGAGGAAACACACACAGTGCCCTCATAGAGGAGCTTTACATGTGTTCTTTTTTAGTGCTGAGCGCCATTTGAGGCTGAATGAGCATGGTTTGCTTAAGGGCATTGGTCTGTCTCTATGAGAGAAATCTTGGGAATAAAAGTCCTCTGTGGGCAGGTTTCCACAATCCTTATTCCATAATACAGCTTCCTTTGAAATGTCTCCTACTGACCAGAGTCAGAGACAGTCACTCAAGCAATTCTTTTCTTCCTGTGCATACGGGGACATTACAGTTTGGGTTGAGAGGCCTGGTTCATTCCTCTCCCTGACATCACTCTTGTGGCCTGAGACAGTTCAGTCCCCTGTCCTTGGGTAAGATAGACAACCCCAGCTTAGTAATGCAGATCAGAGGGCTGGGCAGAAAGTGTTCACAGAAATGCCCAGGGACAGGACTGGCAGCATTGAGCCTGGGGCTGCCAGTGCTCTGAATCCAATACATAAAGGACAGATTTTTCGCCTGTTTTGGCTTAGCAAGTTAATGACTTTATTTCTGATTTGATGCTCTTGTCTCTGATGACTCAGGCACGAAAATGGAGAGGAGATAAGAGCGCAAAGGCCTGGCTGGAAGGATCCTGGGGACTGTTAGCCACTAGAATTCTCCAGGAGCTGGATCCCTTCCAAAGGATTCCAGCAACGTGGTTGGGAACAAGGGCAGGATTGGCCGGGCACATGGGAGCTGAGCTTCAGCAGAGAAAACAAGCATTCTCTGCTGAAAGATCACTGGTGTCCTATTAATGCCATAGCCACTGCCCCAGCACATAGGCCAGTTATCTTATACTGCAAGTGCTCTGCCTTGCACTGTAATGCCCTGAAGCCTCAGGCTCCTCTGTGCTGCAAGGTACCAGGGGGATGCTGATGCCAAGGGAACTCTTCCGGACCCCTGGAGACGGTGGTTTTAACATCACATGCTGAAGGACACCATTTGAAGCTGCTCCCACTGAAATTCAGGACAGCTTTCCCCTTGTCTGCAGTGGAACCAGGATTGAGCCTTTAAAAGCCTATGTTTGTGCTCTTGTCTGTGCAAAGACAAAGGGGCTGAGGAAAGGTCACTAAGGGGCTGTGTTTTGTAGGGCCCTAGTATCAGTTGTCTGTCACTCCCTGTACACCCCAAGGATGACCCACAAGCTGGCTGTAAGCAAAGAAAATGCTGCTGATGCTGCATATTGCCACTCTGGCCTCGGATCTGAAGCAAAGTTCACCATCCCCTGTGGCTGCCCTGCCCAGCCTAAGGCTTATCCAGGGACAGCCCTCCTGCTTCTAAATCAAATGCTTTATAAATCCTCAGGGTTTCCTAAATGTTAGCCCCACCTTTCTCACCACACTGGCCCCCACCCTATGAGCTGTGTGTGGGGCGAGGGGAGGGATCGAGGGGTGTTTTATGTTTTCCCAATCCAGGTGGATTACACTAGCTGCAGGGGAGGGCAGGGGCACACACATTTTCAGTTAGGTTTTCCGCCTGCCAAGCTCCTGGAGTAGAAACCTCTGTTTCCTCTGTGCCAGGCTGTTCCCTGGGCTGCACTCTCCCCCAGCCTGCTTACAGGTATCTCCCTGGCATGTTTGATAAAGAAGAAACAAATGGATCTCCTTGCTCCGGTCTGGGAGCCGGTTGTCAGTCCATTGTATTGTAATGATCACGCGCCCACAACTCGGAAGCTGAGGAATTCCTCCCCCAGTGCCTCCATGGGCTGGGGCTGGTAGCTGCACGCTGAACAGCAGGGATCAGTTAACCAGGCAGTGATGAATCAGAGGAATAATGACAGTGTGAGTTAATCAATCAGGGAGCAATTCAATCCTTGATTGTTCCATTTCTCCATCTCACGGAACAAACGCCATACTCCCTGGCTGACTCTTCTGTCGGGGAGATCAAAAATGTCAAAAAGGATGAAAGAACAGCCTGCCTGCCTGCCTCTGTCCATACCAGTCTCATTCAAACCCTGCTGCCGTGGCTGCTCCCTAGCACCCAGCAACTCTGAAACAGAAACACTGGCTGTCTAGTCTAGTATCTTAACAACTGCTTTGGCCCTGTCTACACCAGGATTGACATCACTGCCGTTTTCAGGGCCACATGCTGCCAGTCTTTCTGCCAGCCTGAGAGTCCTTAAAGGAACCATATACAGAAACAATGCTGACCTGATTTCAGTTCTGTAATGCCCTGGGTTTGTCTTATGGGCTGCTCTACACTGCTGTTAGGATGAGGAAGAGGTATCTGTCCTAATTCTGTTCCCTGGGCTCCAAGAAACAGGCATGTGAGGGCCCTTGAGAGGTGTCTTGTCCGCTTGTTTTCCCATTGGTGTCTGGTGCCTCCTGAGTCAGGGTGAGCACGTGCTCCCCTTGACACCAGTTAGTGACCAGGGGGAGTCCCCTGGATCCCCCAGCGGCCAATCCCACTGATGGAGGGGTGGTCCCTGCAGCCGATGTCACTCGCCATAAAAGCGGCTGTGCCACTTTTATTCTGGAAGCGCTCCACTTCCAGCAGCGGCACGGCCGCTTTTGCTGGCGGCCCTGTTCCCTGGCCAGCACTTGCGGGGGGGGCACTGGTGCTCCTGCCTGCCCCCCTGCCTGCTGGCTAAACAGGGAGTGTGGCTTGATGTGGGGGGCACCTGTGCTCTCAGGGGGTGCACGTGCACCCCTGTGCACCTCCTACACGTCACCGCTGTGTCTTCCCCAAGGCAAGATCAGCTATACTTGAACCTGTTCCTGACACCTGGTAGAAAGATGGCAGCCTAAAGGGCAGAGACTCTTTCTAGTTAAGTTATTTTACATGGCCCCACTGCTGAAAGATCTGTGCACTCCACACTATTTATTTTATTTTGTTGTTGTATTAATTATCCCAGCACCCCAGGATAGTATGGCAGACCTTTTAGAGCAGGGGTCTAAAACAGCAAGGGTCTAAAACAGCAGGGGTGGGCAAAATGCGGCCCGCCAGGCCACTCTATCCAGCTCGCAGGGCCCCTAAATTTTAGAAAATTAATATCCATCTGCCCTTGGCTGCCTGTCATGTGGCCCTCGATTGCTTGCCAAAACTCAGTAAGCAGCCCTCTGCCCAAAATAATTGCCCGCTCCTGTTTTAGAGGAATGAACTGAGGGTCTGCAACTTGCCTGAGCACAGAAAATCAGGAGTAGAGAAGGAAACTCAGCCTTGATCTCTTGAGTCTCAGGGTCAAGTCCTAACCATTAAATCCATTCTCTTCTTGTAGATGTGTGTGAAGTGGGAGAGAAAACTCAAACCTGCAATGTGCAAGCCCAATGAAAGCCAGGCAGCCCTTGATGCATAATGTAGCCCGGGTACACCCAGGGGGGTCTGCCCTGTCCTCCAGTGACAGGGTGCTGATGGAGGGGCCAGCTACTAGAGCAGCTCCCTCTCCTCTCTACAGAGCCAGGCCAAAACCAAGTGCTTAACTATATACAATTTATTACTATAATAAATACATATGCTTAAGATAAAACATGAAATATTTACAATAAAGCTTAGCATATGAAGCTACATATAATATCCCACAACCACAAAAACCATATAACTTACAGCGTATATAATAATTAACACATTAAACAAGATAGTTAAGGTTACAACACGACAAACACACATGGGGAATCAACTGATATAACCCAAATAAGTTAATAATAATATTCCCTAGATCTATCAAGTAACAATACAAATATACAAATGAATACATTAAGAACGCATGAACCATATAAACTCCCTTGAAGAATGCCCATCGCTATATAGACCTTGACACAACAACAATCACCCAAAATAGGGCGTGCACTCAGTACCTCCCTGAGGGGTTTCCTTGGAGCCCCTCCCCTTTAGGGCCCTGGGATGTGGACACACCCCTCCTGCAATGGAAGGTGGAGGCGGCAGATCCTCCTGTCCTATACCCGCCTCCCCTGCCGGGCCCGCTTCCCCAGCAACTCACGCTTCCTCTCTGAAGCAGCCAAAGTTCATCCCCTGGAGGCCGATCCCGCGAGAGCCTCTCTCCAGCAGCGCCTTTGGGTCGCCTCAAGCAGCTCCTAGAGCCTGGTCCCCTGATCCCCTAAAGCCTGATCAAGCAGCTCCTAGAGCCTGATTCACGCACTGCTGAAGCTCAAGTGGGGCCCCGAGGACGGCTATCTTTGGAGCTCCTCTGTCACCATCTCCCCGCATTGAGCTGAGCACACTCCCCTTTTATACTCTTCAGGGGCTCCACCCCCAAAGTTCTCCGGACCTGGCTGGCGCAGTTCTGACTCAGGTCCAGCTGCCTTTGGAAAAGGGCGGGGCATTGCTTCCCTTTGCTGTCTCCAGATTGGTGGGCAGGCTCCACCAATCAAACAGCAGACCCTTGAGCCTGGGACTCAACCCAAGCCTGGAAAAGGTAAGCCTGCTACAATAAGAATCAGTCCTGGAACCCTGGGTCAGAGTGTTTTGTTGAAACAAAGAAGCATTGCAATAATCATAACAGTTAGTCATTCAATAGCCTGTTACACCATCGTAGGCAAGGCTCCCCAAATGCTTCACATAGTCAGTGACTTGGCTTACCATTTAAATGCAGTCTGAGAAATCAGGCAATTAGCAACATGTCAAATTTGGTAACCAAAATGGAATTCCCCAGGCAGCGTAAAGATGATACTGGGCTAAACACGTATTTTCTTTGGTGCTGGGGAGCTCTATGCTCTCCCTCATCTTGTTTCCAAGTTTGTCAAGTTCCCCAGAGACCAGAGCAGAGCATTCTGCAGCTGGAGGGCTAACATTTCAGGCATTAAAAATAAATATAAAATGACCTACTTTTCCCAAAGTCCCAGCACCCGACAATGATACGGTAACTGGAATCTACAAATACATTTCAGATACTCTGATGGAGCCAAGAGATAAAAGCAAACAGAAACTGATACAAGAAGGGATGTGGATAACTGTGACATCAAGAGTAGGGAGACTCAGGGTATGTCTGCTCTGCAGAAAGTAAGGTGTGCGCTTAGCTCAGGTTAATCTCAGGACTAAAATTGCAGTAAAGAAGGCAGTATGGGTTCTACTGGAGTTTTCACTTCAAATTTAAGCCTAGGCTCCCCTAGAAGCTTTCATGTAAGCTGCTAACCCAGGTTAAACCTGAGTTACCTTGTCTTCACTGGTGCTTTAACCTGAGATAGCTAACTCAGATAAGCCACCTCATTTGAGCCCACATCTTTTTACCAGTGTAGCTGTCTCCTCCATTATGATCTGCTTGTCCCAGCACAGTTAGGTTTCATAATGTAGATGAGACAGAATATATCAGAGTTGGAGAATGGATAAAAAACTGTCATGCTGCAGGGTAAAACCCACCCATGGGTGTTGTCAGGAAACAGTGTGCCCTCTGGGTAGCTTATCTCAGCTCTGTTCTCTACCGGGTTTCTTGGACATTCCTCTGAATATCTGGATCCAGTCACTGTCAGAGACAGAATCCTGAGCAAGACAGACTTGAAGTCTGACCCAGTCTGGCACCCCCTCTGCTCTCTGTTTCACAACTCTGTTTAAACCAAGTTCCCAAATAGTGGGGTAGTCTCAGGGGTTGCATCCAGTTCAGACATGACCCAACCTTTGTACCAAGAGCTGTTGAAACACGCATGTCAAGGCTGCAAAATCACGCATGCTTCAACTATGGTTGGGAATTATTGCATCTAGTTTTTACATAGAAATAGGGATTTTGGAGCCACTGCTGCTCTGGCTCCTTCCCCCACCCCCCTCCCGTTTTAAGAATAAGTTTTGTGGGGATTGTGAGGGCTCAGCCTCCTGCAGGATCAGGACTGACCTTTCCAAGCAGCTGAGGGACAACCAGTGGGGGCATCTGATGAGTGCAGGTCTATTCTACGTTGCCCAAAGGACTGGGGCAAAATGGAGCTGCCCTGTTCACGTCACAGCCCTTCTGGAAGCAGAAACCAGCTTGCTAGCTGTACAGTGGAAACTGGAATGATTGATTTGGGAGCTCCATTAGCTAAAACAAAGCCAAGCAGGCTCACTGATATGACTGTGGCTTCCATTTAGGAATCAGGAGGCATGGAAAAAACTGGATTTATTTCTAGAGTTTATAAATCCCATCAGTAACAGCATAAAGGACACAAAGTTTCCTTCCCACCAATCATTCCCTTCAATTAGAGACTACTCTGAAACCTCTGATTGACAGCTTGATTGATTGATGTCAGGAAACGGCTGCAGCATTGGATTCAACAGTGGCAGGACATTTCCCAGTCCTACACAGCCTGCCACACACTTACAAACCTTGGCAGCGCACTGCAGAGCTCTGCAGAACATGCGCTCCCCCCCACCGCGTGTCTGATTTACAATTGGGTTCTATTTATTCCTTTTCTTGACTCTGTGCAGCTACTGCAAGTGACTCATTGAGGCCTTTTGCCATTTGACGCCAAATGCGACTCGCCTTTGCCTGATCCATTTTTACACAATGCATCTGGCTCGTCTCTCATGGAGAGAAGCAGCGAGTGCGTGTGAGCTAACAGCAGACATTAGCAGGGACCGGCTGGTGGAAAATGCAGATGTTTCACTCCCTGAAGCGGCAGTATTTCTGGGAAAAGTAATTCAATTAACATTCCATGCATTTGAAACTGGTTCTGCAAGCCCAGTTGTGAGGAATGCAAATGAGGGAGTCCCTGGGAGTTGTGGCCCCACATACAGCATTAAAATAGGAGTCTATTCCATTCCCCTCCCGCACCACTCCCAGCCCTGTCCCATCTGACCCTGATCTCTGACTACACATGGAGGGGCCAGGGAATGAGTGCCGGGGCTACAGAACCTTTGTGCCTCAGGGTTACTGGACCAGCCGCAGTCATAGGCTTGTTAAGGTGCTGGGGGTGGTGAACAAGGAGGTGTCTGCAGCACCAAGGTCACTCTCACAGTTGAGTGCTAATATGCAACCCCCCTGGCAGGTTCACAAAGACTCCAAGGTCTGGCTAGACCATGGAGACCACTCTTTTGTCACTTCTTTCATGCCAGGGAAGCGACACCTAGTCAGCAGGCATTGCCCCATCCCCATTCTGTGGAGGCAGGAAGAGCCAGGCCTTAAACCAATGCTAAACTCACAAGACAGCTGCCCCAAAGCTTTCCCATTTCAGCCCTGGCCTGCTCCCTTGAAGCAGAAATCCCGTCATAGAGCAAATTGCAGCTCTTCCTTCAGGTGCCCTCGCCTTCCATGTTTCTGAGAGGCGGAAGTCTGGGCAGAGCCACACAAGCTGGTTGCAGACGTTAAAAATATACAAACCCTGCACTTTACTTTAAACTCTGCGAGCTCCTGGCCAAACCCAGTGCACGCCCAGAGGAGGCAGTGCATTAGTTGGACCTGGCTCGCCTAATGAGATTGGGCGCTTTACTGGGGCTTTTTTGGCACTTTTATCTAATAGCTGATTGACTCAGCTTTAGAAAGAAGTGCCAGAAAGACCCGCTGAAGCACCCAATCTATACTGACGCTGCAGAGCCTGGTCGAAGTAGCACGCTCTTCTTCCGGTAAAGTGCGTTTTTTGTTTTTTTTTAAATGTCTGCAAGCAGCCTCAGTGTCTGGGGCTTAATCCCGCTCTGCCCATCAGGTTGGCTGGCTGAGGAAGACGAGCCAAGACTTGATTGTTAGTGTCACATTATACATTTCAGGCCTCTGGGCCAAGGATCATAGGCAGCTCCTAGGTCTCAGCAGGAGCTGCAAGACTCAAGTTCTTCTTGCAAAGCAAGGAACTGGAACTGCTCCTACGTGGAATACATCATGGCCATTCTCACTAGAAGAAATGGGAGTTTTCACCCTTCTGGTCATGCTGCTTCCAGCCACGCCATGAAGTCATGGCAGAGCCAAGGGCGTGTGGGCCAGGCAGGAACAGTGAGCACAGCTTACAACTTCCTGCTTTGCCCCTCTCCTTTTGTCCACCATGAGGGCCCGGGTCAGGGAGGACAGCTGCAGAGGAGTCATATTTCTTACATACTCCTACAGCAAGGCCTCGGCTAGCAGCAGACACAATTTGTAACCATGACCACAAACCGCACTGTAGGAGGGGTAGCAAACACCCAGGCCTTGAAAGCATTTTAAAACATGGTTACTTTGTGCAGGCTAGTAATCACGGAGCCATTACCTCTGCAGCAGGGGCCAGATTCTCAAGCCGCTTAGACACACAATGGTTCAGCAACTTGTGCATGTCTTGCCTAGCCATTTGCATGCACAGTTAGTGTGACTGGATGCACACTCTTGGCAACTATGGCTACAAATACATCCAGTTGCCCATCTGTCTGTATATCTTGCCTTGTTTTGTGCAGGCAGTCCTGGGAACTGTGATGTAATTTAGGTATGCAGAAGCGTGCGCAAGTTGCTGAACCATTGTGTGTGTTTAAGTGGCTTGGGCTTGCTAGCCTGTGTAACAGCCTAGACAGCAGGGAAACAGTGACTGCAGCAGAAACAGACCTCTGAAAAGTAGGACTCTGTTTAGCTCTGCTTTCTCTCTCTGCCTCCTCCCTTTTTTCTTTAACTCTCATGTGATCTCTCAAAAGCCCCTGGGAGCTGAAAGCCCCAGCGAGTGACCTTGGGGAGGGAATGACACTGAGGGATTTGCCTTTAGCTGCCAGGTAGATGAAGCACCTCATTGCACAAAGCAGAAAAGGCCCAAAGGGAAAACGTCCATCACCCTGAAAGCTGAGCTGCAGGGGGCCGGGGTGGACGTGTGACTGGAAATGTGAATGTGCAGATGGGAGGTGGCACGGAGCGTGGGCAGAAGCAAGAGGGCAGCATGAGGACCTGGAGAAACCTGGGACATGGGGAAGCCTGGCATAAACAAAGGAGCTCCTGCTCTGGAGCCCAATAAAAGATTCATGACTGACAGCACCTGTTTTGTGCCTTTTCCACTCTCCCCTGCTTTCTCTTCCCTGTCTCTTTGTGCAGAGGCTGGGGAGACTACTCATTAGTGGTTTGCTGATGCTCTCCTGGGCTTGGAGCCGACACAGGCCTAGTCAGGGACAGCCTGAACTGCACCTCTGCCTCCAAACCAGTGGCACAACTCACGGGCTGGGCCAGATCCCCCTGAACAGGGCTGGGGAGGCCAAGTAGTTCTGGCCCCGTTCCTACTGTACTGGGCCAGAGCTACTCAGTTGGGTTCAGGGCTGACATACTGGTCACCCTCTCTGCTCTGACCAGTCCCTGATGGCCCATAATGGTTTGCTTTTTCCTCCTTGAGGCTTCTGAGGGCTGGCAGGAGCTGCTGAGGGCAGGGTTTGAATTACACTTTGACTCTTGAGGGAGTCTGCAAAAAAAATTGGGCTGCCCATTACAACGCCCTAATAAAATCAGAGACCCCCCCCAGGTTATGGTTCTCAAATCTTACAGGGGGGCTTTCATCTCTTATGGGGGGGCTTTGCTCCCCTCAAGCTCCTCCATAATTCAAACCCTGGCTGAAGGGATGCCCTGTCCTCCTGTGCAGTCCAGCCAACCGTGCTGCTTCCCACCACTGCTCCATCCTCTGCTGGGGGCTCCCCAGGGACCCTGCTAAACTCCAGCCAGGACACCAAGTAGAGTAGTTCAGTGCTCACTGCAAAGGGCTGTAAAAGCTGGGCAGGCTCCTGATCTACCAGTGACTGGGTAGCCAGGCCTGCCTGCTCCACTCATGTCCCACAGGGGAACTGTGGGAGCTGCCATACCCGGGAAAAGGCAAAGGAGGCACACCTTGCAAGGCTGACTGTTCCTCATGAGCTGGAGCAGCAGAGACAACCCCCCTCACTCTCTTTGGCCTCTCACAAGTACTCCCAATGTGTCAGCCGGAGGCCTTAACACCATTGTGCCTCTCCCCACCATGCTGGTGGATGTCCTCCCTGCCGAGGACTTGCCTAGTGGGCCAGGGTGCTGATCAGATGAGGCAGGGCTGTGCCCTGTGCTCCCTTGGTGAGATGCAGGTCCACCAGGTCCGTGTTATCACTGCCCGGTGCTTGGATGTGGCCAATCCTGGCTTCAGACTTGCTACATGCTGTGCCAGGTATTTGTTTAAAAGGGCTAGGCTGGGCTGATTTAGTCGTTGCTTCCCACCCTGTCCACTGCTCTAGTTTCTGTTTCCTTATTCCACAAAGTCACCTTGCCCCGCTGGGCTCTCCACTCTCGTCTGGCTGGGTTTGTGCTGATTTTGTTGTTCTTGGAGATACAGAGACAGCCAGGGAAACGCCTCCTTTCTCTGGCATGAACAGAGAGCGCCGCTAAGGCCACAGTTGATGCCCGCATCCAGCCAGCGCTGCCTCAAAGGCTGTGAAGTGGCTATACAGGAGGGGCTGCAGATGCTTTGGGAAATGACTAACTCCAACAAGCCAAAGGCCCATTCAAAGCTAGCGGCTTGTTGGACTCTCATGGCTAAGGCATGTCTGTTCCTGTAGCCCACAATACAAAGGAGTGATGTGGCTGGCATCACATCTGGCTCCCTTTGAATCTCCAGTCCAGGTGCCCATTCACAGTGGGACCAATGGGGCAGGCTTTGGAGTGAATCCAGAGCAAAGGCTTCTGCAGCCTGTAGCAGGGCACTGTAGCTGCTCTGCTGGCTTCCAAGAGAACTGCCAGCAGGCAGCAGGGCAGGGGTTGTCTTTGCTTCTGTCAAGAAGAATGCAAAGTGTCTGCAGCACCTGCCCCCTTTGAGATATGCTCCCCACCTCCTGATGGTGTTAGGGTTTGCGTGGGGCTGTCCCCAGCCCAGAGGCCCCTGTGGATAGGGAAGGTGCTGCTGTCCATTTGGACCTCAGTGTTCTCATAGGAAGTTTCTTATTCCAAACACTTTCTGCTGCTTCTGCTCAGTGCAAGGGATGCAGCCCAGGATGGTTGGAAAAGTCCCAAAGAGGCCTCCATTGTGAGGTGTTTCTCCATCCTCTGATCAGATGCAAACAACCCCTCTTCCCCCTGCAAAATCTCTCTGGCACTGTGATCAGGTGCCAGTAGCCAGCAACTTCTGCCTGCACAAATGTGCTCAACTATGCAGCACTAATGGCATTGTCATCCTGGCAAAACATGCCTTGTGGACTGAATCTTTAACCAGATCAAGGGTTTAACTTTATCAGTGGTTGGAAAAACACAAAACCACTCCCCAGGGGCAAAGTATCTCCTGCTTGGCATTGCCCTGGAATCCCAACAGAAATCCTTTCTTAGAAATCATCAGCATTGATTCTTCCATGGCTACATTTCCCTGCCTCCTCTGTTCTGCAGTGGTTGGTGTGATAATACCCCTGGACCATGGCCTTGAAGGTGGGGAGACTGAAGGTCAGAGTGTTGATGTGGCATGTGTGCATCTAGCTGAGGGGCAAAAATACCCCCTGTGCTTGTGCTAATCAGGAATTAGTTCCAGCATACGATCATTTAAGCATCCAACTGGCCACATACACAGGCAAATCCCTGATTTTCTCATGCCCAGGCTCCTTATGGTGCATGAGTCTGGAGCATGCAGCAGTGGGCATGAAGCAGCACAGGGCTAGCTCAGGAGGTGTTATGCCAGGATGACTCTGCTCACAGCTCCCCACAGACAGAGCAACACAATCCAGTCGGCAGGACTTCAGCCTCGGAGTCAGGACTTGTAGGTTCTAAGCCTGCTTCTATCACCTGCTCCCTTGGAGGACTCCCTTCACCTCTCTGTACCCAAGGGTCATGGCGGGGTGACAACACCACCCCCCTGGTTGTTAACACACTCAAAGAACCATGAATGGAAAGTGCTGGAGAGATGCCTAGAATGACTGATTGCTGTTATTAACCTCAGTGAATGGCTCCAGAGCACACCCAGTCTTCTCAGGGATTATTATGCATTCCTCCAGTCCTGGCATAGGTAAATATGTGACTCCTCCCCCTTTTGAGCTGGTAGATGTGTTTCCAACTCCACAGGCCAGGTCATGGAGATCCTGCCCGTGGTGGCCTGTGAAGCAGGAAGCTTGTGCAGGACCTCAAATGAGAAGATGCCCCAAGGCACCTACTTTCCTCTCCCATTTTCTCCAAGGAGCGACATGGCTCTAGGCATTCTCAGCACGCACTTGAATGTAACCTTCATATCCTGTTCCAAACCAAACAAAGCTATCTGATTGGCACTGCACTTGGCACTAATGCTCTGGCAGTGGCCAGGCTTGGCAGCAGTGCTGCTCAAAGGGTAGATTGTAGGGCACAGTGCTCCATACTGAGCTGCCCTTCAGTCTGGAGCTCTTTGGCTAGTCTGATTCTACTTCCTTGGGAGTATCTCTGTTAGCCCTCAAACTAACTAGAATCAGGTGGGGTTGATGGTAGATAGTTTCCAGCCCCAGAGCCTGAACAGGAGGCAGAAGCCCTAGATGTGGAAAACTACAAGAGGCAGATGTAGCCTAAGCAGATGTAACCACTATGTCAGGGTAGGGTGAGGACCTTGGACTGGGCACTCAGCAAGCCCCCACCCCCACCCCCCATCTGAAGCCAATCACCTTCAGAAAAGCAGAACCTAGCCTATACCTGCTTGTGATCCACCCTTCCACCCTCTTCAAGAGATACTGTCCATGGAAGAGTCACCCTCAGTGAGCTTGTCTTGTTCTCCTCTCCTTCCAGTGTATCTGGGCATGGCTCCAGAACAATGCTTCCTGCGCAGGCAAGGCCATGTTAGACTTTCTGGCCAGGATGCTTGGTGGATGCAATGGTGGAAGGTCCAGTACCAGCCAGCTATCAGCCTCTGCACCCCCTGGGCAGAGCAGCTTTATATGAGAGGGGGCCAGAACAGTAGCTTTCCAGCCTAGCCTCCAGTGATGATCCTGTTGATTTAACTGCTGGAAAGCAGGAATAGGACTGAGGTGTAGAAAAGGCAACATGTGTCCCCTTCCTGCCCCTGCCCCTGCCCCATGCCTCTAGCCAGGACCAGGCAGGCCTGCCCTGAGGAAGGTGGTATGTTCCCTGCGTTTGACATCCACACTCAGCCCCACAGCCACACTGAATGAAGCCCAAAGCTACCACGTGCTACCTGTGGTCCAAAACATGTGAAGCCTCTGGAAGCTGCCAGGCATTCTGGGTAAAGACGGACAGATGTGCCGAGTGGCATCAAGCATCCCCATGTGACCACAGTCCCTGTATCAGGTGCAACCCCTGCAGATGCAGTGGGGGGGAGGAACAGTGCTTGGCTCCACTGCACCAACTCAGTTAAAAAGATGCTGACGAGTGAGGGCTCAGCACTGCCCGGCTCCCAGCAGTGTTTGCTGAGCAGCCTGTCATGCCGTCAGCAGAGCCTGAGCACACACGTGCCAGCCTGACCTCCTCCTCTGGCAGGCGCCGTGACAGCAGAAGGGACGTCAGCAGCAGCGGATCACAGACCGGGGAGGCAGCGGGGGGAGGCCATAATGACGGTGCCTCTCCAAAAAGGTAGTGGAGCATGAAGGCAATTTCACACTTTATTAGCCAATTCAGGTGTCAATTGCTCAAATCCTGAGTGAGTGATCCTGGCTCCCTCCCCTCCTCCCTGAGGGAGCAGGCTCTGCGGTTCTGAGCAGGGCCTGGCTCAGGCCCTCCAGTCACCAACAACCAAGAGGCACAAATAATCTTTTATGTTGCAGTTGCTACACTGAGTGGTCCAGCAGGAAGGGACCACTGTCTAGGTTATCATGGCTGTTCCCAGAGGCTGCCCCTAGCTCTGGGAAGCATGGTGGAGCCCTGCAGAGTCTGGGGAGATGCATGATGTCCCTCTCTCTGAAGCATCATCATCAGGGGTGTTGCCATTGAAAATAACAACACCCCTTGGCCCATACCCACCACTTTCTGGATACCAGCCTGGCTCATATAAACTCTCAGACAACCTCCTGCCCGTGTTTAACCCTCACTGCCATGAACTGCTAATGAACCATTACCAGATTTCCACAACCCCAGCAGCAGAGAAGAAACTCACCGGCTAGCACCATCCTCAGCCACACCAAAGCCACTGCAAACCCACCACCAGCATGGCCACAAGGACACTGTCTTCACCTAAATGCCACCATTGCCATCAGCAGCAACTGGACTGAAAGCACCACCCATGATCACTCTCAGCAACAGAACAGCCCATGCCACCCCCTTTGCCAAGAATATGGGCCTCACCCCCAGCCACACCATCCTCAGTGAGGCTTCTTGTGATCTGGACTGTGTTATTATTCCAAAGAACCCAGGGCTCAGATCCAAGCAGCTTTCGGGGATAATGTGGCATCAGCACCTTTTTTTGACAGCTCCATCAGTTTCTCCATAATGTGAACTTGTATTTCATAAAGATATGAAGGTGCCAGCCCTTGTTAGAGGAGAGCCTCCTTAATGTGAAGGGGAATGAGATGCTGGGAGCAGGCATCTGCTGCCGTGACTCATCTCACTGGGGGTATTGACTCTGAAGGCTAATGATGGCAGGCTACAGGCCAGCATTCTTTACATCCTTGCTCAGTACTTTAAGAGAATAGCTAGCTCTTAAGAGATTGTGAGTGGGATTGGGGTAAAGTCCTGTCACTCTTTCATCCCTCTCTGACCCCTGGATGACATTAAGTAGGGGCTGCCAGCTTCCCATGGAGAAAGCATGGCTGAGTGAAAGAAGCCAGGCTTGAGATTTTCTTGAAAAATGCATTTTCCTTCTCTTTTCACTGAGTCAGTGCCTGAAGGCTGTCTGAGCATGGGCAGAGGAGGAATGATGCTGCAGTGGTCTCTTGTCAACACCTCCTGGCTGCCTGGATACCCTGACCTGAGGCAGCTGGACAGATCAGAACCAGGGGATCAAGCCAGCCCATAGCTGACATACAGTGAATTCAAGGGGCCTTTTCTATTTGAAGATGCAATTTTTCAGGGCCCTGGATCCACTCTGCTCCTGCTTTGTGGCTCTGCCCCTAGGACCAGCACACAGTGGGAGGAAGACAAGGCAGTCTGCACAGTGAGAGCTCAGATTGATTTTCCAGAGACACAGCTATTTACCCATGCAAATTAGAGATCCCAGGTTCCAACGGCTGCTCTGAGGAAGTGAGGTTGAATCCTGGCAGGGGTGAGAAGTTCTTCCTCTGTCTGTCTCTCTTTCCATATTCAGGAGGAGGTGATGGGTAGGATTTTGCCCTTCCTAGCAGATGGGGGTGAAGGGGAGGCATGGTGGCCTGGCAGATGGAGCGATGGGCTGGGAATCAAGTGCTATCTGCCACTGAATCCTTGTGTGTGACCCAGCCAAGTCACATCCCTTTGCCTTCCATTCCCAGCACTGGTTAGAGGGTAAGCTGCTTGGGGCAGGAGCTCCCTTTTGTTGCATGTCTAGAAAGTACCCAGTGGGACCTCATGCTGAGTTGAGACCTGGGCACTACTGTAGTGGTATACCATAGTGACAACAGCTTGACTGGAGAGATGGAGAGGCCTTAGTGCCCCAAGCACAGGACTGGGAGCCAGGAATTCCTACTGGGCTCTTTCTCCTGAGATGAGAACTGTCACCTCTCTCTGCTTCTCTGTCCTGTGGAATAGGCACAAGGATATTTATTACTCATGGGGTTTGCTGGGTTAATGAGTGCTTTGTTAAGTGCTTTGAAGATGAGGTAGGTCAAAGCATTTCCCACAGATCTGTGGCTCTAGTTTCATGCTCACTGAGGTCTCCAATGGCACGTGCCACCCCTTTACTAAATGCCAAGCTGAGGGGGAGCTGGGGCAGGTGGTTTCTCTGTGTGGCAGGAGCCGTGATCTGCAGCATGACTGCTCCACAACTTAGGGATGCCTTCTCACATCACACACTGCCTGGCTTTCTCCCTCTTGGCACCCTGGGTTCATTACAAGAGGAAGAGGAGCTGGAGGAACATGTGTGTACCATGGGGATGGAGGGCGGGGGGAGGGGGGTGGAATGGGAGCCAGTGGTTTACAAATCAGCTGGGAATGGTGAGTTAATATGCTGCCTGGCTGTGGGCCAGCATATCAGCATCTTCTGCTTGTGCTGGGAGCCAGATGCTCCCCCTGCATCCCAATGCCATCATTACCTAGCTGTGCCACTGGCCCACAGACGTGCTCCCAGGCTTGCTGCCCTGCAGCCTGGTGCAGCAAGAGTGACAGCAGCATGGCCGAGGGGAGTATGGAATGACCTATTCTGCCTGCGAGGCATGGAGGGAGGCCTGCCCTCTGAGCCCGTGGCACCAGGGCAGTGCCCAAAGAGCAATCCTTCCTGTCTCAGATTGACATCAGGCTGTGGGCTTATAAGCATTTCTGATGGGGACTGACTGGCTGGGCAGTGCTGTGGTGCTGCCAAGGTAGGTTGTAAAGATGAAGACCTACTAGCCAGCCCCATGGCATCATGGGTACAGGATCTGTGGATGGGAAGCAGGGGGCTGTAGAGGGGTCACGGAAAAGAATCTGAACACCTGCTAACCCAGCATCGCCTGGTTCGCTTCTCCTTGTCTTCACTCCCCCTAGTGCCTACTGGCAGGAGCTGCAGGACTGGGCATCCTAGCCCGGGGCAGATGAGCACTTCTCTCCCTGAGTTGTGGTCCGTGCTGCCAGCTGTCAGGTCCTGCAGGGGTCCATCAGCTGCTGCAGCTGTGCAGGAGGGGGCTAAGGGACTGCCCAGGCCCCAGGGGCACTGAAAAGGGAGAAGGCCAGACACTCTGTTTCTGTGATGTTATTGCTTTGGGAGGTGCATAGACAGGCATGCACCCTGGGAGAGCCTCGGCCATCACTCGCATGGTCACTGGCACATCCTCCTGCTTGTGTATACCCCAGGTCTCTCATGGCACCCACAGGAATTCTCCCCAGTGCAGGAGGAGACCTCCTGTAGGGAAGCCCAAGGAGCGATGCGGGAGGGAGGGAAGAGCCAGCAGTGTGTGGGTATGGCTCTATGTTCCTTGCTTCCCTCATTAGCGCCCGAGCTTTAAAGAGAAACAGGGCTGAAACAGCCAGGAATGCAGGCTGCCTATCAAGACACAGGTGCAATAGAGGAGTTGGCCGGTCTAGCCTGGAGCAGTAATAGTGGCCACAGGTCAGCAGGAGACACATAGTCTCTCCTTACCCTGAGGAATAGTTACCCCTCTCCCCACCAACGAGTGCAGCAGGACACCCTGCATCCCCAGTGCACCCCTTCTTGCCAGGCACTCCCGTGCCTCACCTCATCCCCCAACCCATGGAGGGACTTTGCATGTGAGAGAGAGATGGAGAAGTTCCCAGAGCTGAAGCCTCAACAGAGGCAGCAAACTGTGAAGGAAGAGAAGCCTAACCTTGACCTCACTGCACGATGTTGAACCAACTGGCTGGGAGGAGCCCTCCCCCTTCTTCACTCCCATCCACAAACAACATGTTCCCTTGGCCCAGCCAGAGCATGCCTGCTGAAAGGGTATGTCCTTGCCAGGCTATTTCAAGGCACACGCGCTGCCCTTTATTCTTCTGCATGTTTAGGCTGCAAGAGGCCTGCACCATATGCCTGGCTCAGAGGAAGCCATTTCAGGGTCAGGGTAGTGTTGGGTGCGATAGTGCCAAACTGGGAGGAAGGGGCCTGCCATAGTCATTTGCTTGCTGGTTCTTTGAGCTCATTTGCCTTCAAGGTCCTGTTTCCCCAAACCGTGTAGTATAATAGTGAGAACCCCCGCTCCCTCCACACTAGGGGCACTGCAGGAATGGGCAACAAAGCCATACAGTGCATTCAAGACAAGTCCTGTATAGTGGGGGGCTTGATCCTTTCCTTGCAGGGAGATGGATTCTGTGATCCAGTGGGTCTTTCCACCTCTGATTCCTGAGATGTCGTGTCCCAGTCATGCAGCTTTGCCAGCCCTACAGTAATTACCCCACCAGCCTAGGACATACCACACAGAGCCTCAGCCCCTGGAGCATCTGCAGGCCTAAGTGAAGCAATCAGCTCTTCGGGGTGTCACTTCCAGGTTCCCAGACACTCACAGACTCACTGGGACACTGTTTTTTTTACCTGGTATAGGTAAATATGTAGACAGACCCTTGAATATGTATCCTGCCCTTGAAGAGCCATGTTGTTGTGTGAATCTCTGCTGGAGAAGCAGGGGAAATCCCACTCTATGGGCACATCTACATGTCACCATATGGTGACATTGCTACAATGCCGTGCTTTAGTCCTTCCTTTTGGAAGAACTAAAGCACGGAGCAGTACAGGTGGTTACTGCATTGTGCATGCTGCTCACAGTTAAATTTCACTGCTACATCGCCACTACAGTGACAGAGCTGGTGATCATGTGTAGACACACATGATTGCTATGTCATTGTAGTGCACCGTACGGTGATGTAACATGTTGCTATGTTGCCGTAGGGCAACGTGTAGATGTGCCCTAAGTGTATGTGTACACCACAGTCAGCAATAGCCATGCTCTGCAAGGAAAGCACATTTCCAAGGCTCTTCTTACCCTGCATAGTTCTGGGGACCCAGCTTCTCCCAAATCACAGCTCATCACATGGCCAGTGTGAGCATCTCACTGGGATTTGCAGTGAGTTAGTGCCGTCCCCTCTATACTGGCCTGAAAGACCAGTTGCAAACATTGTTCCTGGGAGAACCTGTCAGACTCCTGGGTGTGAAAAAATGTGACTACCAGCCCAAAAGACCTGCACTTGTTCTATAAGCTGGATGCAAGAATCATTTTACCCAGTAATAAAATACAGGCACTTCTGGGCTGGAGCAAGGCAGATGGTTGAACACCTGAAAGGGCAGGTCTTGTAAAGACTGAGAGAGCAAAGCATGCCATAGCCCTCTGACAAGGCCCCATGGTCTCCCCTGCATTCACCTCAGTGAGTCAGGAGCATTCCCTCAGCAGGCCCAAAAGGCCTGGAACCATTTTCTCCAGGATTCGCAGGTGTCCGAGTTGCAGAGGAGCAGGGCTTGTTGGCACTGGCGCTTTTTATAATTGCATGGGTTGGTGGCTTGGCTGATTGTGTTTGAGCCCCTGCTGAGTTGGCAGGAAGGTTTGCTCAGGAGGGAAATCTGACTTGATTTGATTTGATTAGAAGCAGAAGGATCCAGAGGAGCCATCAGTGGCATTCTGAAGGTCTGGGCTGCGCTGCCTTGGTGCATGAGCAGTGGGTGGCACTGCTCTGAGGCAAGGCAATGTAGGGGCATGGCTAGGTGCACCATGAGGCTGGCTGTGGCCACCATCACGTAGAGATGTATTGGGGTAGCAGAGCTTGGAAACAAGGCCTGGGCTAGAGGATGGCAGGATCAGGACCTGTCTGTTGCTTGGATGGGGCCCTGTCCTTGGGCAGTACCGTGCCTGCTCTCAGCAGGTAACTCTCTAAATTTATACACTCTTGCTCTCCCAGCAAGTACAGGGGAAGCAGAGTACTCATCCTCTTCCTCTTCCCTCCCCCAAATGCCCAGCTTTTCCTTGTCAGTGGAGGAGACAAAGAGAGTTCTCGTACACAAATGCTTCTACCCTCATGCGCGTGCCTCACGCACTCAGGTCCTGGCAGGCTTCCTCACAAATCAGTGCTCACTCATCCCCTCAAGGCTCAGCTCTACTCCTAGAAGGCACCTGTGGCCTTCTATATCCCACATATACCCAGAGCCACACACTCAACCCCATTACCAACTCCTGGACACATAGGCACCTCCCTGACCCAGAGCCTGACAGTGGAGAGAGACCACAGACAAATGCCAGAGTGCTTCACAATGCTGGCCCAACAATGGCTAACTTCAAGGGAGACAATTGCTGCTTAAGCAACAGGCCTGTGTACTGAAAGGAGGGGCAGACACGCTGGACTTGAAGGGGAGGACTTGCAAAGGCCTTTAAAGTGCTAATGAGATGCCTTGATGATGAGGGACAAAGATAGCAGCAAGAGGCCCTCCCAACAGATACACAGCCGGCCCACTGCTCCTGAAGATGAAAGAAACTTTATTGACAGAGGAGGGTGAAACCCAGGCACCAATCTGCCCCTAATGAGGGGATGATGATTCCAGCTGTGAATACAGATGTTAATAGGGCTCTACCAGCAGACTGCATTCAGTCTGGCTGGCCTAAAGGGATGTCTTGACTGACTCTGTAAATACAGCATCTAGTCAGGTGACAGCATCCCCCCCCCAATGCAGCCATGCCTGGTGTGGAATGCAATAGGTATTTACTAGTATGCTGCCACACTACACGGTCAGTCAGGGTGGGAAGAAAGGAAAGCACCTCCCTGAAATGCACTGGTGGGGTGAACTTGCAGAGGGCAAAATAACCCATGCCCTAGGTTAGGATGTGGCTGGGACACAGGAACCAATGTGCATGATCTTCCTAAAATTGCTACAGAGGCTCTGGTTTTGGGAGGTGCTCAGGAGTCAGCTTTGTAGCTCATGGAAAGAAGGGTAGGTAATGTGCTGCACATGCACAAATACCCTGCAGAAGTCCCCCTTCTCACACTATCTCTGGAAAGCCTGCCTGTGACCATGTACAGGGAGGAGAAACAGAGACTAGGTGCTCTGCAAAGCACTACCTTCTCTTCTCCATGGCCTGCTGGAGATCAGGGGATGGACTGTGGTCCCAGTGCAGTGCACTCCCCCAGCATGCACACAGATGTAACAGCACTGACAGCAGCCCCAAGGCTATGCTGGGGACACTCAGAATTTACTTTTGAAGCAGCCACTGCACTGGGGCAGCCCACTGAGCTATGCCCTTGTCCTGTTGGAAAAGGATGTGTGAGAAGTTTTCAGGCAAGGCTCTAAATGGATCCAGCACTGAAGGACTTACCACCTTCCCCTGGGGGCAGAGGCAGCAGCTGGTGGGCACAGAGCGTTCTCTGCTCCGTGCCCCCGTGCCCTCAGAACCCTCATGCAATGGGTGCCCCTGGAGAACATCCAACTATGCCCAACCCTGGTGCATGTACCCTGGTGGCCCACATTGCCACTTCTCTGTACACAGGAACATGTGTGTGCCTGGCAGGCAGCCCAGCTCGCCATGTGCTAGCTTCCCCAGAGCTAGTGCTACCTTCTGTCCTCAGTGCCTTTGCTCCTCCTTTAGCAGGAAGCTGAAGTGCCAGGGCAGTTGGCAGTGGCAGAGAGAGTTGGGTAGGGTGTGCATTCTGCGCATTTGCTTTGTACAGTGACCTCAACCTATTTCATGCACGGGACAAGAGCAAAGGCTCTCAGCATTTATAATAAATAACTTGCCATCGATTTTTCCAATGCAGCTCCTTTCAATAGAAATGGCATGTTCAGAGCTGCTGGAGTGTGTTGTGCCCCTCCTGCTGCCCTTGCTCTCTGCTTGAGTACTGGCCCAGGATCTGCCCCTCCTCCTCCCATGGGGTCTGTTCATCCTGATGCATTATTCAGCTTTGCTCTCCTTTGCTGTGCAGGGTTGGGGCCTCAGGGGGCTCTGTTATCAAGTAATAATAAAACTGCACCTTCTGGGCTTCATATACATTGGTCTGAGTTATTCTTCAAGCCCCGTTTGCCCCTCTCCCAGAGGTAAATGGAGGTGAGAAGAGAAGCCTGGAAGCTGCTGAGGGAGGGAGGGTCAGAGCTGGGATTAGAAAATAGAAGTCACCAGCTCCCAGGCTTGTCTGCAGGGCAAATCTTTCTTACCAGCCTTCCTGTTCACATTCAGAGTGTTTCCCCAAGCCCATCACCCCCATGTGCTACATGTCACAGTCCCTAGCTCTCTGCTGCATGACGATTTTCTCAGGGTGGAAGTGCTGATGCTGCTATGAAGTCTGTGGGTTCTTAGTACTGGTCCCAGGGGAAGCAAGCAGCAGTGATGTCTCCAGCGAAGGACCGCACAGATCTCACCTTTAGGGCTCACAACAGGGTGGGAGATCTGCCACTTCTCCCCTTCTGAGCCACGTGCCCTGGCTCTTTGGTTATGCAGAGTATGTAATGGCTGAGTAACACTCTTTTCCCTCCCCATCCCTGCAATAATGGTTGAGCAGGTTGCCTCCACTGTCCCCAGCCTGCCTCTAGTCCTGCCAGAGCAGGGAGAGAAAGACCCTGAAGATGGAAATACTCATCTCCCACATCAATAAGAGCTCTTTGCAAAGATCCATTCACCCAGCAGGGAAATGTGACCAGCTCTGAGATGGAGGTGTTTAGCAGAGCCCAGTCACCCTAGATACCAGTTTGGCTCAAGTAGCGAAAACCAATCTAGAAGACAGAAAAATTTGCTAGGGAGGGTTTTAGAGAGGCTATGTGTAGTAATCCTAGAGGGAATCTGGCTGGGGCTCGCCATGTAATTTGAGAAGCCGAGCTTCCCCAACAGCTGAAAGGGCCTGAATTAGGCATAGGATTAATTGTTGAGCTGTGGGATCTCCCAGCATCTCAGCCTCTGAATTCACCTACATCCATCCAGAGCACAGTGTCCTTTGGCATCACCCAGTACTCCTAGCACAGGAGGTCACTGCAGCGCCTTAGGATTCCCTCATGTGTCTCCCATTCAAATCCTGACTTTTCCCATACCTGCATACTGAGATCAGCCAGACTAAGATGCAGGCAGAAGGAGCGCTGAAACTCTCTGGCTGGCTTGTTCTTTGTGCTGCTGCAGGCAGCAGGGAACAAGGGATGCCAGAGCCTCCTGTCCAACAGCCAACCTTCCCAAGTGACTGTCATGCCAAACTTTTTGCATCACAGGCACTGCAGGTCAGCAGACAGACAGTGCAGTTTTGCCATCTAGTGGCCATCCTGTGCATGTATAACAAAGCTTTGCACTGGATTCACTGCTGACATGGGACACTCAGGAATTCCTGCTTCCAGCTACTGAAAGCAAGAATCTCACAGCCCTTTTACATCAGAGCATCAGTGTTTCTTACCTTCTGTGATTAGAGGAAGTATAATGAGCTGCAAAGAGAACTTATGAAGGAGCAAAGCCAATAGGCTGAATAGTCCCTGCTGGACAGAAGCAATAGGATAGCATAGCCTCAGGAACCCTAGGTAGTCAATCCACTAGGAAGGTGATGATGATATACTTCACTGGCAGTGTCTGTGCTGTGCTAGCAGTATGACAACTTACCTCCACCCCCATATGCACACACCCCGACCCAGTGCTGGAGTCAAAAGCATGGCATGCCCCCTTTCTCCAGAGTACTACTAAGGCTTTGTTGTTCTAGAGCGTGTTCTGTTCAGCATTACCAAGAGCACTTTAAAAACAACACTGCCTGAATGGCTTTTATGATAGTTTATTCCCCATGGATCAAGTGAGTTTGTTCTGTGAGTATATTTATATAGATGACACATAAGATATCATTCCATGTTAAATATTAATAACAGTAATACCCTGCTCTTATACAGCACTCTTCATCCATAAATCCAAAAGTGCTTTACTAAGGAGGTCAGTAGCATTATCACTGTTTTAAAGATGGGGAAACTGAGACACAGATGGGGGATCTGTTATGCCCAAGGTCACAAGATGGGCTGGGAATAAATCCAAAATGTCTTTTGAGTCCCAGGCCAGTGCTCAGTCCATTAGATCACACTGCTAATACTCTTTAGAAAGATTCAGGTGCTGCTGTGTTGTCTATTTAAAGTGCTAGTCAAAGGAGTTGGCTCTGGAGTGCTGGAGATTGAGCAAGGACTGCAAAGGCAGCTGCTGGGCAGATTTCCCCTGGCCCAGCTCCAGTCTCAGCTCTGTGTGCACCTCCATGGCTTGCTTGATCCTTGGTCTCTCTGTTAAGGTGGCCATAAGAGCATGAGCTACAGCCAGTTGTGGTGATGCTTTGAGGAGGTGTTCTTTGGTCTCTCGGTCATGCTCTAACCTCACAGACACCTTTCAGTGAGGACAAACAGATTTTCTTTCAATTCGGAGGCCTCACTCTGTCAGGTAAATCACCCTTGTTTGAAGCTCATCTGCCTTCTGGCTTGATTCTGTCTCCTTTTCCTGTGTTACGCTTTTCTCCTTGTAATTCATTTCAGTAAGTCCCAGTATGACAGAAGTCCACATGACCCCTCTCCTACTGCTACCCTCCCCCTTTCCCCCTCCCAAAGAATCATAGGAAATTAGGGTTGGAAAGGACCTCAGGAGGTCACATCTACTCCAACCCCCTGCTCAAAGCAGGACCAGCCCCAACTAGATCAAGCTGGGCCTCAAAAACCTCCAAATATGGAGATTCCACCGCTTCTCTGGGTAACCTGTTTCAGTGCTTCACCACCCTCCTAGTGAGAAAGTTTTTCCTAATATCCAATTTCTTAACATCCCTTCATGGCTTCTAAGAAAACATGAGGACACACACAACAATGCAACTTCACACACCCCCACTCAGGCCCTCATAGGCAACAACATACAAGACATCCTCACACCCACCCATACACATTCACGCTCACAAAGTCACTGTGCAAAATGCTATGGCAGCCGCTCTTGTCCTTTCCCTTCCCGTCCCCCTGCCATATCACTCCCTGGGTCCCCTCCCTGCACAGCAAGCCTCACTGGGGGGAACCAGGTCAGCAGGGGGATGAACAGCTCAGTTCTGAATCTGAGCATCCCTATGGGCTTTATGTTTGCTGAGTTGGTGGAGACCAAGCAGGCAAGCTCCACCCCAGTGGCTCCCAGGGAGGAACCATCACCAGGTAACTGGAAGGAACATAGCCCCTCTGTCCATTAACTTCCACCAGGCTCCAGTCCTTACTGCCCTTCTTATCATGAGGTTCCAGCACTGCCACCGGCTGCCCTGCCTGGAGGCTGACCTCCTGGGGGCTCCTGGCTGCGAACGAGAAACCGGCGACCACCTGGACAGGACAAGAAGATACAGATAGAAAGCCCTCAGTGAAAAGAAGGCTCAAAGGGTGGAACGTGCCATGCCTGAGGGGAAGGGGAGAACAACTGCTATGTAAGCCTGCAAGAACCTCACCCCTCTAGGCCAGATAATTTCAGGGAGATAAATGCTGTACCTGGGACATGAGCATGTCTGCTGTGAGCCAAGAGCTTGGTGCTCAGTGCTGTACCCAGGTGTAGTGTAACATTACAGACAGAGTATTTGTGGTCATACTTGCAAAGGATTAACCACATCTCATCCTTTTGAGCATTCTGTGCTCCCCATAGGGCCTTTCCTTTCTTTACACCAGGTGAGAGAGCTGCATGTAGAAGTATGTGTACATCAGTGGAGGAGATAAAAAGAGTCCTTTCTTCTGCAGCATCAGGCAGTGACTACTGACAGAAAGAGAATACCAAGTAGCTGGGCCTTGAGCCAATCTGTTATCAGATCTCAGCTCCTCTGGAAGCTGTAATGCACAGGCACATATGCATAGGTATTGGTGTATAGTTGTACATGCTGTGTGTGCTTGCATGTGCACTTGGGCAGATACATGCACAGAAACAGAGACTATGAATCTATTAATGAATAAACAGGCTGCTGCTATGTTTCCCACACCCACCTGGGAAGCCGGTGTGACAATGGGAACTGGAGGCCTGGGAGCTTCGGGGAAGGTGTAAGAGTGTCGTCTTCTCTCAGCCCTGTCATCTGGGGCCAGCATCTGCATCCTGGGCTTTTGGCTTTGGTCCAGGTGATAGGGTTGGAGTTTTCCAGCAGGGACGTATCCTCGGGGACCTGCAGGGCACACGAACTACATCAGAAAGAAAACCACCATAGGTCCAGATCATAGGGGAAGCATAGGCTACTTGCTACTGATGAAACACTTCTCTTTTGTGGGTGTGGTTAGGGAAGCAAGAAAAGGGTAGCTGGCCATGGCCTGGCATAACACAGCTCTGCCAATGCACCTCTGCCCTGACCTGCATCTTTGAGTCATTGCACACAAGCTTAACTTGCTCCCTGGAAGACACCCATGAAGCACCAGGAGGTCCAGAGATTCTGTTGCCAGGTAGAACCCTTCTTCCCAGGTCATGGTGCATCACAAATACTAGTGGGGAAAAGCTAAGCATCACATACAGGGTCATTTAGTTGCAGACCTAGTACTGCTGGGAAAAACCAGGAGTGGGTTTGGGTCTGGCAAAAGCAGGGGAGAGTCACTGCTCATTCTTGTTTCATCCACAAAGTCCAGGAAGAGAGAGATGCACACAGCTTGAAGCTGCACCCATCTGCTCTCTCCTTCAACACCTTGGGATCTGCCCAGTGAGCTTCAGCAGCAATGCTTTCAAGCAAACCACCCAGCATACACACACACACACCCTCAGGCCAACTTCTCTTAACCTTAGGGTTGCTTATTATTATGAGGGAGCTCTCAGTTGACGCAGACACAGAGTGATATGCCAGAGTGGGATGCAGGGCAAACACCCAGAGAAGAAGGGTTGCCCCACTGAGAAAAGAAATGCATCACAGACCCAGAGCAGCACCTGCTTTCCCATGTCCCCATGGACAGAAGCTCTGTTGGGACATTTAATCCACCCGTAACACTGACCATTGGTAGAACACAGGTCTCCTGCTTGTTGTTCAAAACTGACCTAGGGTGGGGAGGGGCTCTCAATGTCCCAGGGAAGGAGGTCCCTGCAGTCCTCACATACCTCCAGCATCCACCAGCCATCTGTTAGTGTTGCCCTTAGTGTCCATGCCATGCAAGAGAGCCACAATCTGTCCCCTCTGCAGGGTCAGGTCCAGGTCTTTGCTGCCACTGATGTTGCTTATCACTTGGTAGAGCTTGTCTGGACTGTGTTTGCTCACAAGTGAAAGGACCCTCCGCTCCTCCGCAGGGCTCAGAGACTAATAGAGAATGAGATACAAGCAGAACTTAGTCAGAAACGCCTTCCTCAGCTTGAGATCACACCTCCCTGGGTATTTTTCCCCATCTGTGGTATTATTACATCACTGTGAGTGGTCAGGGTAGGAACTCCTGCGGGCTGCTGTTAAACTTCTGATCTGCCTCAGGGTACCAAGCCAGGTCTGCAGAGCTAGAGACACCAGGCTTTTTTTTGGTGGAAGTTTTCTGATTCAACTTTGACTACATTGTCAAGGAGTCAAAGCCACTATCACAGCTAATGCAAAGGAACTGCAACCAGCTGTCTCTGGCTTCACTTCCTTTCCAATAGGGGTGGTTCATGTGAACTTGTGAACCACTGAGTATCTACTCAGACATCCGATCTCATCAGCTATGTGATGAGGTGAAGGGGAAAGGGAGGCAGGGGGAGGCCTTTTTCCAAGCTCCTACCTGTACCAGAGGGCTTGGCATGACTGTCTCGAACTTCTGGCAGAAGGCATGAAGCTGGGTGCCAGACTGGCGTAATGTGTCTTCCACCATCTTCCAGAAAGTAGGGAGGGGAAGGTGGCTGTGCGGCAGCTGTGGAAAGAGACCCTGGGGTGAGAGAGAGCAGCAATGGGGAAAGAACACACAGAAAGAAACACACCGAAAGAGTGTAAATGAAGAGGGAAGAAGGAAAGGGAGAAGGAAGCAGGAGAGAATGGGTCTTAGAAGAACAGGCCCTGAAAGAACCTCTATCCATGAACTGTATCTCTTCTCAGACTTTCAGTGTCTGAGAGTGTGAGATACTCTAGGACCTTACAGGAGCACCTGTCCTGCCAGAGCTTTTTTGGAATGAATGACATTCTGGTTTGCTCAGGTGAACTCATCAGGGTGGGAGCTGTCTTCTTGTTCTTTTTGCACAGCACCCACCAGCAGTGAGGACTGGTCCATCACTGAGACCCCCAAGCCTCACCACAGTAGAAATAATGCTTCTCCTGAGTGGCTCTGTGGAACTGCACATGAGGTGGCAGGGTTACCCTGAGCAGTAATGAGGTCACCATTCTAGACCTCCCAGGAAAGAGGGAAGACAAAACTGTGCAAATAAAGTGATCCTCTGTGCCTTGGGCTATAGAGACTGGGAGACAGGGAGGCACCCCACTACCTAGAAAGAAACTAGCTGGTGCCTTGCATCATGCAAGCCTGGGTGAGGCAGCTGTACACTAAGGCCAGCCATGGGAACAACATGCTTGCGTGCCAGCTCTACACAGCTGGAGAATGTCCATTACCTGCGCCAACTCCCTTGTAGTCTCTTCCAGCACCTTCTTGGCCCACTCCCTTTGAAGGGCTACAAGTGAGTTCAGTATCTGCCCCAGCAACTGCAGGGCCACCTGATTAAACCTGGGGAGCTCAGACATGAGCAGGGCATTGATGGCAAGGTAGGTGTTCATAGCAGCTTCTTCATCATAAGTCACACTGCCTGTCTCACTCTTCCGCTCCTGGATCTCCTCATAGTCAAGCAGCTTGTCTAGGCGCTTCTTGATCAGCTGTTGTGGCCCCTTTAGAGCATCTGTCAGGCTGCAGAGTGGCTGATAGACCACCCGGTTCAGCCGTCTCCTCTGTGGGACAAGAACCCAAAGGCACTGCTGTGAAATCCTCAAGAGGCAACCCAGTGTACCAGCCTGAGCATCTAGAATAACCTGGGGGGGCACCCTCTGCTCTTCAGGTCTGTCAAGTCTTACAGCAGCTGAGCTTCTTTCTCCTGCACAGGAGGCAGCTGTGAGACAAGGGAAATCCCCATGTCTGCCAAAAGCTGAGGCACAAAATGGGCAATGCTTTTGGGGATGCAAATCAGATAGCCAGGTTTTCCCACAATCTTACATTCTGACAGAGTCCTGGACTTCACTGCTCACTGTGAGCTGGTAAAAACAGCTCTATGTCACAATACCTGGGCAAGTGAAACATACTCACAAACTCTGGGAAGATGGTGAGGTGCAGGTTTCCTGCAAGGCGGCGATATTGCTGGACAGCTCCCTCTTCAATTTCTAGCTCACACTCATGTGGTTTGGAAATGAGGAACACCTAAAGTGGACAAGAAATGGAGCTGAGAAATTGTACGTGTGCGCCCAAACCTGGGACATCCCCAGAGCCATATTAGCCTCTCCTGAGCAACCTGAAAGCCACCTGGTTGGAAGGACAAGGGCCACAGAAATGCTTGCAAAGGGGTCACTTCCAGGACAGAGGGCAGAATGAGACCACTTGCAAATCCGATCCATTTGGTATGGGTCACCCAAACCTTCAGTCCTCTCTGGTTGTAAGCTAAAAGCTACAACAGCTGTCCAACCCTCATAACAACTGCCCAGGGCACTCAGGCTAGTGTTCCCTAGGAAAACATACCAATGTGCTGAGCCTGGCAGCACCAAGTAATCCCACAATATTGCCTTGGGACATGACAGAAAGCTGGCATATGCTCAGGAGTCACTGCCCAAACCTCCTTTCTCCCAAGTGCACAAAGCAGTGTGCAGAACCACCTCCCACCAAGACACATGAGTGTACGCAGTCCAGTGCTTGCCAGCAGCCTAGCCAGAACCAGAGCCTCCCTCCTACTTTGAGACCCTGCTGCCAAGTTTCTAGTGCTATAGCATCTTCCCCTTTCCCAGTGCAATGGGAGATGCTTTGACACTGTCTGGAGTGCTGTGTCTGGAGCTGTGGCAGTGTAGTTGTCGGAGTCTTCCCTCACTACAGAGTTGTCCTAGGATCCCTGCCAGGGCAGGGCACCTGTGACCAGTGGGAGGGGAGAGAAGCTGGACAGTTACTGGGAACAACCGAGCTCAAAGTGGATTTGATTCCACCTTTCCCACGAAGGGCAGTCTCCCCCCCGCAGTGCTGCAGCCCTCTATCACATTTCAACGCCAGTCTGGCTCAGACTGAGCTGAGGACTACAGTATTGCATGTAAGCTCCTTCTGTCTGCTCCTGGCTTCACATCCCAGGGGATGAATCACACTCTTGTTGCTGTTGAAAAGGTCAGAGCCAGCAACAAAGAAGGTGGAAGGGGGAAGCATCTTTGGCCTCTAAATCATAGGGCAGTTCTATTGGAGACATGTGTACTGCTTTTTGAGGCCTGGGGAAACTCCTACGCAAATGCTGCTGCCCTGCTAGGATGGTACAAACAGAGATTTAGCTCTCTGCTGGTCACCCAGGTATAATACAAGCAGGTGTTCAGACCAAAGGGATCAAGGAGTGGCCAGCCTGCCAAATGGTGCATTGGAAGTCTGGGTCACTGCTGCCATAGGAATCACATTGTCCCTTGCTTTCATTTACATGTACAAGAGGATTTTACTTGGGCGGAGGTGGGGAGACATGACCCTCTGCTCTTTCCTCAGATGATTCTACAGGTTCCTGGGAAACTGCATCTGATCCCTGCACTCATCTGCCTATGTCCCTGCCAGAGCCTAGGGCACTTACACACATGCATGGAGGCTGCATCGACATGCTATAAATCCAGTGCGCCAGAGCAGACTACATGAATTGAGTCTGCTGGAGCACAGGAATTAATGTTTTCCAGCAGGCTCCAGCATCATGTGTATCAGTGTCCCCACACTGAAAAATGTTGAAGGAGCTTTAGTTCAAGGTGCCCCGCCACCATTTTTTCAGCGTGGGGAAGCTGATACACATGATGCTCGGGCGCATTTAATTAGTGCAGCTCGCTAATCAAAGCACCCCCACCACCTCCCAGAGCACATCTGTAAATACCCTTAGTGTCTTGGGTGCTCAGTCCATTACCTGGCTGCTGGTGAAGTCTCCCATCTCACCCCTCTGGGGCCAATGCAGGGTTTTTGCCAATCTCAAGGGATGGGCCTTCACATCTGCCCAGGAAACTATGTCATGTCTCACTGATGGGGAATGTTTCTAGATATTTAGGTTGTTTTCCTCTTATTAATTTCATCTAATTTCTCCCAGTCCAGTAAGGAATTCCTTCCTTTCTGTGGGTTTTAAACCCTTCCAAGATCTACAGGGAACCAAAATGGCTGTGCCTAAGCTGCTCCTGTGGGTTTCTAACCCTAGGCATTATGGTACATGTAGATTTTACCGCTAAATTGTTCAGGTAAGAGCCCATGTTCTCCTTCAACATGGTCACACCGGAGGCCAGGCACTGGAATTTTTCTTCCAGATCATCATACTCTTTGTCTTCTGTCTGCAAGGCAACAGCAGAAAGTTACATTAGGGGCCCTTGGAGGGGAGATTAGTCTACTGAATAATCTGAGCAGGTTTGGGGGATGGACTGCATGGGAGGGACTGTATTCCAACACAAAATGGAGTGAATGCCTGCCTGATGCTAGTGGGCAGTTCTTGGAGATGGACATCCTGGTCCTATTGTAAGCCATGGGACTTCAAAAGGTCCACAGTTTCACCCTGAGTATACAGGGATGATGACAGTAGGGTAGAGCTGGAGCATGGGAGGGCCTTCCACAGCCTTGGAAGAATGTATCAGTAGCTGCCTACTAGAAGAATTGTGTCCTCAAAGATTGAAGGTGTTGGCTCCACCATGCTCCATTTCCTCACTGACCAATGGATCACAGAAGTGAGCTTAATGCTCAGCTCAGATCACCAGGTATTCCTCTCATTGGGGACTAATGACCACAGGGAGCCACACAGAGGCTGTGTCGTGGCTCATATGATAATATAGAGCACATGTCATGGAATCATAGAAACACAGAGCTAGAAGACCCCTCAGGAAATCACCTAGTCCAACCCCTTGCTCAAGGCAGGAGCCTCTATTTCTAAACTGTCCCAGATGAATGTTTGCCTAACCTCTCCTCAAACACTTCCCATGATAGAGCTTTCACAACCCCTCTAGGCAGTCTGTTTCACTGCTTCACCACCCTCAAAGTTAGAAAATCCTTCCAAATATCCAACCTAAATTTCTTTTGTTGCAAGCTAAGCCCATTACTTCAGGCCCTGTCTCCTGGGGACATGGAGGACAGTTGATCACCACCCTCTTTAAACAACTCTTTTTGTGTTTCGCCTAGAATTGTAAGGTTGGAAAAGACCTCAGAAGTCATCCAGTCCAACCCCCTGCTTCAGTGACAATACCTTCCCAGACTAATACTCAGGATATGTCAGTGTTGATCATATGATCTCAGCATGGGTCACTGTGACAAGGCGCTTAGCATGCCTGTCACTTTAAGAGAAGGCAGGCAGTGGGAGAAGCTGCCTGCAGGTATGGCAGGAGCCAGTTAGAGTCACCTGGCCAGAAAGGGGTGGGGCTTGAAGCATATAAACCCAGGGCCTGAGCTGGTCCAGAGTCTAGCCCTGAGAGCCACAAGAAGAGGAGCTCCTGGCAGCAAGTTGCCAGGGTAACCTCTGAGCTGGGGAAAGCAACACAGGTGGTTTGCAGAAGGGACTAAGGGGAGGCAAGAAGGTCTCAGCTCTCCCAGAAAGGAGAGAGGGGCTAGAGCAGAGCTTTCCAAACTGTGTGCCGCGACACATTAGTGTGTCGGCGGCAGTGTGTAGGTGTGTCGCGCGAAATGCAGAAAATTTTGCAGAAGGGCACCGCGGAGCTCCCTTACTCGCGTCTGCTTCCCTTGGCCCCTCCCCCAGAACTGAATTACTGTGTCGCGAAATGATGCATGTCTAAAAAGTGTGTCACCAACATGAAAAGTTTGGAAAGCTCTGGGCTAGAGAGTCTGGGGATTTATAGCCCAGGAGGGGGCAAGTGTTAGCAGAGCCAGGGAGCCTGAAGGTCTCACTGGCCCAGGAGTGGAGCCAGGGCCCAGAGATGGGCCAAAAGTTCAGAAGGGCTATAGTTGTAGACTGATGAGGCCAGGGGACCCCAGGAGTCTCAACTATCCTAGGAGCAGGCCCAGGGCCAGAGAGAGGGGCTAAAAACTGGGGGTCACAGCTGGACACCAAGAGGGACCAGCGAACTTATAGCTCATGAGAGGTGAGGATATGCGGTATCATCTGTGAGGCATGGGTGTGGTGTAAAAGGTGGTTGGAGCCACCTAATAAGCACCTAGAGCAATAGGTGCCTTGAGGCACATACAGGCTGGGTGGGCCCGACTATGGACAGACTGGGTTTAGGCTAGTGGGGTCCAGGAGAGGATCTGCTGGTGAAGGAAGGACAAGGACTGGTTCTAGAAGTAACAGGCAGCTTCCCTTTCATAGTCTAACAATTCCATCAAGGTGTGGCAGGAAAGAGCAAAGGGGAGGGCACCTAGAATCAGGCTGAGGCAGTGGTCACTTGACTATCAGGGGTCACCCCTGGGTCCTGGCCCTGCTACAGTCACCCAGGTTTTGCATGTGCTATTTACAAATATATCTGTGGTCAATGTTAAGCCTTGTAGGCTACAGAAATTTCAGATGTGGAAAAGATGCTTTCAGAAAGTGGTCCCCACGTCTCCTGCTGTGAGGATCTGAAATCACCTACACGGACATACAGTCCTGTTCCTGGCAGCTGGTCCTGAGTGAGGCCCTCACCTTGGGCACAATGCCGGCTTCATGCATGAAGAGCCGGCTCAGACGTGTGGTCTTCTTGGCGATGGAGTGTGTGTTGAGCCGAGCGAGGCGCTCCCGTAGTGTCAGCTGCTCAGCCTTGTTGTATTTGAAAGCTGCCTCCGGTGAACAGGACAGAAGGGAGGGATATAAACAGGTCAAGAAGTCTCTGCTTTCCCCAAGGCTCCACAGCTTCTCTAGTCCTTGTGGGGGGCGGGCAAATGTGGCGCTGCTACCTCATATGCATGGAGGAGCACAGCTGAAGATGCTGGTCACCTAATTGCTCACTCCATTGTGCACCTGCCTGAGTCTCCTTTCCTCCTGTGCTTAATCACCTGCACTACTTTGGTCTCATTTTAATTAGACCATGAGCTCTGTTCCCAAGTGCTTATGCACTGCCTAGATCCATGGGACCCTGATTCTTCAAGGGGTTCCTCAGTACTACTGTGATATAAATAATGCTAAAGAAGGCTTAGAATAGTAATAAGCAACATAAAAACAAAACCACTGCCGGAAGCATGGAAGCACTTTAGCGCCTTACCCACATCTGCTTCATTAGCAGAAAGGGTGAGAAAACTTAAGCCGTTAATAGAGTAGCAAAGGCAGGCATAAAAGGCCAATTGTTTAAAAGCTGCGTCTTGACCAAAACTAGAACTGATACTGATAGGAGAGGGCTGGGCACTGCTGAAACACATGAAGGTTAATTTCTTAGCTGAATAAAAATTATTTTAAAATGGGATTTTTGAAAGTCTGATTTATTTTGTCTTGTTGAAAATCACCGGTTCCTTTTGCCTGTGTCACCTCTAAGCTCTGAGAATGAAACATGCCCATTGGTTTTGCTTTCTGATTCTCACCCACCAGCACTACACTGCAGAACTTCTTTCAATTAGTAGTAGTAATAGTAATAGTGCAACAGCAGTGCCTACAAGCTCTAGCTGAGATCAAGGCCCCATTGTGCTGGGCACTATGTGGCTGTATTGTAAGAGAGAGGACTCCTGCACTCTTAACTAGACACACAAGATGAAGGTTGAAAGGAAGGATTAGTTCACTTTGAATTAAAGCCAAACTCAAAAATGGTTTCTGCAGGGCTTATAAGAGAGCAAACGAAGGTGATTCTACTTATCTCAGGCTTTAAGACCCACAGTCACCCTGGCTATGCCTCCATTGTACTGATTCTCACTCACCTACTTCCTTGCGCCTTTTGTACTCATTGATGTTGGCGCTGACCTCCAGCATGGCATTGGTTGCGCTCTGCAGGGCAGGGTAGGCACCATCACTGGGTGATGTGTTCTCCAGGATTTTCTGCAGCAACAGCGCATACTTGGTGACCCGCTGGACTGGCATTACCAGGAAGAAGCTCAGGTCCGAAGCACCAGTGTGAGGTCTGCAGGTGAGGTGAACAGTGTGTTTAGCCATGGGAGGGCTCTGAGCCTTCCTGCCTTTCCACTGCTGAGTGAGAGAGTTCTAACATGGAGAGTCATGAAGAGGGTCCAGCAGGCAAAGTGGCCTCAGACACAGGATTAAATGAGACATCCCCCCCCAAATCAATACAGAATGTGGATTATGTCCCCCACCCCCCTCCATCCTGAATGATCCCCTTGCAGGGAGGTCATGTTCCTCCATAGACATCATAAGCAGGCTGCCCTTGTTCCCCATTGCTTTGCAAATCCACAGCCAGATCCCCAGCTGCTGTAAATCGGCACCTCTTCCTCTCTCTAGCTCACTGACAACAGTGGGGCTTTGTAGCTTTCCTCCTGTTTGGGGGAGGTTGTTTTCCCATGCTGGGGATTTCTCAGCTATGAAGCCCTGACTTCAGCTTTCCACGGGGCTGCAGGCAGAGGACGTCAGCTGTCACCCTATGCTAAAACACTGAGATGACTCTCTGCCAGCTGCAGAGAGCAAGCAACCCAAAGGACACTGCCAGTCACGGCCTGACATCCTTGCCTCATTGAACAGTGCCACACTTGTTTAACTCATAGGCCCCAGGATTGATTTTTGTCTTGGGACAGAGAGACCGGCAGTCTGTGACTAGTTGCTGTTAGCAGTACGAAGGCGGTAGCAGGTTGACAGTGTCCAGGTTCCCCCTGCAGCATGGTGGGCACTCTTCAATCAGGACATGCCTTGCCTGTTGCACTCCAAGAGGCGTAAGAACTCACACAGCTCCTCCTCATCCCCCCACTGCACTCCTAAGCATCAGGACCCATTTTTGACCTAGCTGATAGAAGCTGGCAGGTCCACAGCAATCCACTCCTGTCCTCAGGACATACAGGGGACGGGGAGGTACCTTCCCATCCATTATGCCTGTGAGTGATGCTTTCCTGTTGGCCAGCCAGAAGCAGGGAGCAGGTGTGGGCTGTGGATGCTGTCAGTCATCAGCCTTTACAATGCTCCAAGTCTAGACAGTTGAGTTGAGGATCTAACACGAGGACCAAGCTCCAGTCCAGGGCAAGTGCAGCATGATGCAAGGGTATGTGTTTCTGACCCTTCCTTCCTGGCAAATTAACACCCTGCATCCTGCACACATGCTGGAGGGAAGAGGGATAGCCCCTAAAAGCCCATACACCCCCCTCCAAGGACTCCTTCTCCCTCTTTTATTCTAGGGTCCCTTCCTGCCCAGCAGGGGTAAGGTACGTCTCCCTCTGGAGCCTGTCACTGCTGCTCCCTACTCAGCCGTGGGTGGGGGGTGTGCCAAGTGAGGAGAGATTCTGTTGCCCCCGACTCAGGAGCTCAGCTGTCCATCAGGCCGGGCTTGATGTGCAGAGGAGAGCTGTGTGCCCCAGGGCAGTGCAGAGCCATAGGGCCACCCCTCACACCTTGGTTTTGCCTCTTCAGCCCCTGGGCAGGTTGTCTGCTGGTCCTACCCGACCTGGCAGGGAGGTGAATTACTGGGGTGTCTGCTCTGCCTCTTGACCTTCACTGCTCCCCACAACCACGGACAGGAAAGAAGTTCCAACCTCCGCTCTCAACCCCAGGTATGAGCAGCCAGCTCCCCTGAGAGGAACCCAAAATCAGTCTCTGCTCTGGTTCATCTCTGCTAGTTTCAGGGGCCGTGCTCCTCAAGGTCTAGGTCACTGCCTCCCACGGCAGCCTCAACAGCTGCCTGAGGTGGCCACAAGCCATCTCCGCCTCTTATCTCAGCTCACCTACTGAAGCAGAATGTCTGATTTGATCTCATTCAGCAAGGTCTTCTGCAGGTGCTGGGAATGCCCCATAAATCACTAACCAGTCCCTACTATGCCTCCTACTGAGCCCCACAGCAACTAGCATCCAGGATTCTGGGACTTGGAGCAGGACATCAAGGGGCTAAATGAGGTCATGGCATGAAGGTGGTTGCTAACCCTCATTTCATGCTATACGATCCAGCTGGTTGAAGGCATCACCCACCCCCAGCTTCTTCAGGGACCTTCTGTTAAGAGGACAGGGACATCCAGCTAGCTGCATGAAAGCAGCGTGCTTCCATGTTCTGTCCATCATGGACCACCAGTGCACAGCACTGAGCCTTCTCAGGAACAAGTACTTACACCATTGTATTCAGGGTGTCTAGGATCTCCTGCTGCAACCGTGGGTCTTTCCTGTAACTTTCCACAAGCAACAGGGCCTGCTCGTAGCTGGCACAGTAGACCTTATAGACACTCTCCATCTTTTCCTTGAACTCCTGAAACAAGGCACCTGGTGCAAAGAGAGAGAGTAGTGGTGGAAAGCTGGTCCCTCTCATGGGGGATGGATTCCCTCAGCACACATGGTGCCATGTAATAATCAGCCTCCTTGTGGGCAGAGTCAAAGAGAAGGGAAAGACTGAGTGGACCTGGTGACCAAGGTAATCTCTCAGCTCTCAGCTGAAATTTAGGCCCACCAGCCAGGGACAGTATACAGAAAGCACACAGTGCCTTTGAACTTGGAGAGGGCTGGAGGTCTCCTCATTCTCTAAAAGAGTAATGGAGGGAGTTCAGAAAGCCCTCCCCTCCTCCCCCAACCAGCTGGAAATTAGGTTATGGGGACCTGAGCAAACAAGACAAAATGGCACTAGGCCTGCCACTTGCCAAGTATCACCCAACAACAGACATCACTGCCCCTCAGGCCCTTTCTGACTGGGCAATGTCACTTCTTACTCTGTTTTTTCCTCATTTCCATGGCTAGGGTAGGGCTGATCTCCTATGTGATGTGGTTTGTGCCCTGCAGGACTAGTGTCCCCACGATTTCATGGAGTCAGTTGAACAGATGGTGGTGGTTAATACACAGGACCCAGCAATCCCTTCCCATCTGGCTCTGGATTTCAGGGAGAAGCAGGTGGACTCTGGTGAGTGGCATGGAGCTTGCTCCAGAGGGACACGCTGTTGGTGGAGGCTGCCAGAATCACATTAGCTCTGCCACACTTAATGTTGAGGAGCAAGAGTGCTGAGGAAAGCATGTGTGTGTCAGGAGATGGACTGTGGCTGCTTGGATGAAACCAGCCTTTTCCCCCTGCTGCTCCTGTTGGGACCTGGGGTGTCTGTTTAGTCTCAGCATGGCACATGAGATGTCACTGCCACCTTCACACTTACTGATCTGGTTCAGCTGCTCAGTGTGGCTGACTGCAGCCTCCAGCCTTTTCAGGAAACGTCTGGAGACATGCAGGACATCATCAATGTTTGAGAAAAGCCCTTCCAGGTCCAGATCAGGCAGCTGAAAGGAAAATGAGTCATCAGAATGAACTCATTCCTAAAAAGGGAGTGTAGTCTGGAGCTGACAGGCAGGTGGGGTGAGTGCCCTTCAGGATAGCCTCTCGGGCTGCACATAGGACTGGATGGATGGAAAACAGTGATTTGGCATCCCAGAGTATCAAAACCGAGCCCTCTTCTCCTAAGGAATAAAAATGGGGCCTTGCAACAACCAGAGAATGTCAGTCCACAAGCTCCACCAGCTGTGAGGCAGAGACTTGAAATGGAGCCTCCCACATCCCATGATATGCCCCTGTGCCAGGTTGTTGAGAATCCTTCTCTCTCTCATTGTTCTGCTGTAGGAACAAAGTTGCCATCACAGCCAAGGCAAGTGACCTGGAGAAGGATGCCTTGAATTCAAATGCCTGTGTAAGTCCATCCCAACCATGCCGTTGGTCCAATGAAAGACATTGATCTGAGAGGCAAAGATTTTTGTGGGCAAAGCCAATACATTTTTACACAACTACTTGATTCAGAGAAGATAGCAGGTTTTGTTAAAAATATTCTAGCCTGAGCACACTGTCTCCATGGCTTTCCCTTACCTATATCCAGGCACCACAGCTGCAGAGCCAGGAATCAAAGCCACACATGCTCATTCACAGTTTGCACACAGATGTGTGTTGTGTGCACATCACCGAATGTCTGTGCTCATGACAGCAGCCAGGGTAACTTTAGGAGATAGTTTGGGGAGATTTGTCCCTTGGTGTTGTAGCATAATTTAATGGGGCAAAACTCTACTGGGATGACTTTCATTCTTTGTGCATCTGGCTTGGAAGGGTTTTAGGCCAACCAAGGGCACACGTTTAGGAAGGGGGTGGGTTCTTTTGGGCTTGGACATCAATCTTTCAGAACTGGTTGGGCACATGTCTGCCTTGTCTGCTGTGGAAGAGGCTGCTTAAAGGGCCTTTGTGTGTGTTATGTCAGGGGTTTTCAACCTTTTTTAACAAGCATACCCCTTCATAGGCAGTGGAAGGTGGAGGGGGGCTAACGGGGCTTAGCCCCCCCAAAATGTGGGACAGAGGTAGGGCTGCAAGGCAGCCTGGCCATGGGCTTCTGGCAGCTGCACCAGAGACGGGGAGGAGAGTGGGTGCAGCAATGAGGGAGGGAGTGGGGCTGGGGCTGGGGCTAGGGGAGGGGCAGGGACTGCCCAGCTGGGGTGGGGGGGGCGCGGGACTGAGCCATGAGCAGCTCGTCTGGGGGGGTGCAGCTCCTGCTGCTACACGCACCCCAGTAGGGCATGGCGGGGGGGCGTGTGCTACCAGATCTGCACAGGGCAGGGCAGGCTGTTGCTGCGAGCTGGGGCTGGAGTGGCACTGGGCTCTTCCCAGCGAGGTGGGGCTGGACCGAGCTGTGCTTGGGGCAGGTGGTGGCGGTGCTGGGAGTGGGGGGCTGCAGCCACCTCAGAATTCACCACAGGCCCCCAACCCTGTCCCCTAGTGACGCTGCCACTCGTCCAGAGCACAGCACAGCCCAGCCCAGCACCCGCTGGGAAGAGTCTGTCGCTGCCCCAGCCTGCAAAAGCAGACTGCCCTGCCCTGTGCAAATCCAGCAGCACATGCCTCCCATGCCCTCCCGGGGCATGTGCAGTGGTCGGAGCCACCCCCACTCCCCGGCTCCCTGGACAAGCCACAATTCCTTCCTGCACCCCAGCCTACCTCACCCCACCCCGACTGGGCAGCGCCTGCCCCTGCGCCAGGCCCATCCCGATCCCCCGCCCTGGCCCTCCTTTCCTCTCTCCCCGCAGACTTACCTGCTGGGGGGGACACACGCGCTCAGCGCCCCCGCCTCAAATTTTTTTCTTCCTCTGCCTGTAGTGGCCAATCAGGAAAGTGAGCTGGGGTGGGGGGCAGGAAAGAGCATGGTGCCAGTGGCACCCTGCATGTCCCTCCTCCCTCCCCAGGGGAGATGCTGCTACCTTGTGCCAGTTTGTCCCTGCCTGCCCACGCATACCCCCTACAACCTTTCTAAGTACCCCTGGGGGTACGCGTACCCCAGTTGACAACCCTTGTGTTATGTGATAGGTCTGTGCCCTGGTCATTTAGCATCTCCATGATTTCATGGAACTAGTGAAACAGACTGTGGTGACTGGCAGACATCACTTCGCTTTGACACCAGCAGAACATTTCCTGATCGTTATCTGGCCTCTCTGCTGGGAGAGTTTAGCTGATGTCTCACCTGCTTTTGCTGGAGGTGGGCCCGTATATCCGACACACACAGCTGGATGGTGTGGACATAGCTGGCCTCTGTCTTGATCAGCTCTTCCACTGCCAGTCTTTGGTTCTGCTCTGTTTTATCAAGCCATATCACCTCTTCATAGATGGAGCATTCAGCCCCTGGTATCTCTGGCTCTGTCTCTGAAGCTGGAGGCTCATCGCTGCCGGAGCTTGCCATGTCAGCAGGAGGCTCTAAGGGAGATGGAGGGGGGCAGGGTTAGAGCAGTTCTCCAACTGAGTCATCTCAGCAGGTTTAGGCAAGACTTCACTGAGGGAAGGCTCTTTGATTCAGTGGGACCCACTCTGCATCTAGCCGAGACTGGCAGTAACCAGAAGTCCAACAACCCAGTTTGGGTGTCAGTCGAGTGCAGTCTCAGTCTAGTGTAGAGATAATGCTTGGATCATTCTTCGGGTGATATCATGATACTCCACATTCCAATATGATGTATAAACAAGGATTTATCTTTTCAGGATTCTTGGCAAAGCTGGGAGAAGAATAAGGAGAAAAAAATATTGTTAGTTGCAGCAAATAAGCATAGAAAAGAGGCATGTAAAAGGACTTAGGAACAGTTGCAGTCCTAAAATATGAATTTTATTGATCTCTAGGGCCAGGTTTTCAGTTGTGCTAGGCACACAAGCTGTACAGGCCAGGCACACAGCTAGGCACACAGTTATGATGTCTGCTTGCATAAAGATGGTAAATGCACTCACATGTGCTGTATACTTATTGGCTGTATGCACAAGCACAATGATCTAACCTGCAGGAGCAACAGCAGTAATTGTGTATGAAAAAATTAGCTCGGGGTGGCCAACATGTCGCACAAGTGCCACCAGTGGCACGGGCAGCCTCTGAGTGTGGCACACAGTAGATCAAGAAGGGAACAGGCAGCACAGGAGCAGATGAGGGCAGGAATCAGGAAGCAAAGCCATACATAGGGCAGGGAGCATAGGAAAGGAAGCATAATGCAGAGTAGCAGATCAGGCAGAGAGCACAGGGCTGGGAGCAGAAAGCAGAGCAGCAGCTTGGGCACAGGAAAGGGATCAGAGATTTGGGGAAATAGGCGGGACTAACATTTGTGGCTCACCAGCCAAAAATGTTGGCCTCCACTGAATTAGGGTATTTGTTTGCAAACAAGTGCCAAAGCTGCTTTCAAAATTGGGCCCAGGAATCTAGGATGACGCCCATCAGTGACACAGGTGATCGGGCTGCTCTTCCACCTTGCTGCCTTTGTGTACATTCCTTTTGGATCAGGGTCGTTATTAACACAGCTTCTAATTCCACTTTAATCAGCTGGAATCCTGCCTGCTGCTCCATAGCCTTATCCAAGCTTATTAGCATTCTTTCCATTGACTGCAAGGACCTTTGGATCAGACGCTAGCACAGGCCATGCTGTGGCATGGGTATCAGGTTGGTTTGTTACAGAAACTAGAAAGAGAAGTATTGTCATTAGCCAGGTACATGCCTTTTACATGGATGTGCCTGCTTGGTTTCCTTCCTGCCTGCAGAGAGCAAGAATAAATAAAGTTAGCTCATGCAGTTTCCTTCCTATGCTTAGCTCATTCGGAAGCTGAGGAGGAAGAAACAGCAATCAGCCTGGCAAAGACAAAACACTCCAATTCTCTGCTGGGTGGGAACCTTGAATAGGATAAGCAGGGGGCTGCCTGCGTCTGGCCCAATCTGCTGCAGAGAACAGCTTGTCCTAGCCCAGACTCCTAAAGAGCTTTCAAACAACCAACAAGGCATGGGAGCCAAAGGGGAGGGGCACCTGCCAGGTGATCCTCCTCCAGAACAGGAGGGGAAGAATGAGGGCAGGGCGGAGATGTCTGGGCAGGATAACAGAGGTGCTGTGGAAACTGAAATTGCTACTGCTGTGATGCAATGCGCTCCTCAGGGGTGTTTTCAATGCACTCAACTCAAAGAGGCTCCAGAGCTGAATAATTCAGCTTGCTGCCACTTCAAGTCCTACCCAACTGCTTGAAAAGAAATGCAGCCCTGATAACAGCCTGTGTTTGGGAGAAGAAGAAAAATTAAACTAAAAGAACAGTAAGTCCTCAGTACTCTCAGTTACTCTTCCCATTTTTAAAGGTACACTTTCTTTTTTGTTGGGGGTTCTTATTTGTGCTCCATTTGGATGTGACTGCAGAAGATTTTTTTTAACTCATCTGTCTAATCAGTGTTTGATATCCCTTCCTTTGCCAGTTCCCCACTACATCAGGGCTGTTGCTGCAACAGGGGAACAGCTGATCATCATCCTCTTCTTTGTAACAACCTTTTTTTCACTTAAAGACTTATAAAATGCTCCCTTAATTTCCTCATCTCCAGATCACCTGGTTCCCCGCAACTTTCCTTGCATCACATCACACCACAGGGCCATGGAGTGACTTATTACTGCTGCTGGTGTACCCCATCTGCACTGTTCCAGCAGGCAGAATTGTTACCCAGAGAAGCAGCTGCCATTCCAGCTCCACGGCTAGGGACAGATATTGCACATACACCAGTATAAGTGATCAGAGACCGGTTCAAATCTGTAACACAACATACATTCAATGCACATAAACCGCTTTCAAAATGGCCCAAACCAGTTTAAGATAAATCTGGATGGATGTAGTATCAGACTTAACTGATTTAATTTAAATTGGTTTATTGAACTTCTGTCACAGATCTCCTCCAGATTCAGGTTAACTCTCAGTCCTCCAGCATCCCAGGGTACTTTACACTCCCTCCGCCCAGGTTAGGTGGGCTAGACTTAGCCCAAGCTGTCTGCTCCAGGAGAGCAGGGAGGCATGCTCTGGCACCCCATACCTTTTGGCCTGGGCCACTGCCGGCATGTGGCTGTATTTTCAGAATCAGAAGTAAATGTCTGTTCATTTGATTTTTGGTTCAATCTATACAGTTTAGACTAATCTGTGAAGACTGAACCGATTCAGCCTCGGGCTTTTTGACTATCTGTACTTAGCCCATGGGACTCAACTGCTATGCAAGTGTGTAGCTGCCAGAGTAGGCTGCTTCAAACCCATCTGTAATCATGCTTCTTTCAGGCATCTCCCAACATCTGCTCTGAAATTCCTGCCCCACCTGAGGCTGGTAACACCATCACCCAGCACATTAGATAAGGCTGAAAGGTTCTGTCTGTGACTGGTTCTGTGGCTAGAAAGTATCCAACATGGTGGATTGGTGGGATCTTCATCCAGTCCTTCCCCCCACAAAAAAGATTGTCCAAATGACACCCCTTCACTGCTTTGTCTAGTTCCAATTAGAAAGTCCAACTGACGGAGACTACACCTAGTCCTTCAGTGTGGAGATCCTGCAGGCTAGTCCTTGCCACTGTCAGGATGTTCCTCCTCAGTTCATTGCCAGTGTGCAATAAATCATAAATCATATTTATAGCAACCACATGATAAGCTCCTACACTACAGGCAGGCAGCATGCCTAGCAGCTAGAACAGGGAGATGGAATTTCGATTCTCAGCTCTGCCCCTGTCCTTTGAGGAGGTCACCATCCCCTTCTGTGCCTCCATTTCCCTCCACATAAAATGGAGATAACACAATCCTGACTTACCTCTGTGCAGTGAGTGAGCTGATCACGTGAAAGCTCCCCTAGATGCGGAAAACATTATTAGCATGCCTGGTGTGATGCAGCCGTAGGAGCACAGATGGGTTGGCTCTATACTTAAGATGCCCTCTCTCCTCTCCACCCCACAGTCATCATGTGCCTGCATTTCTCCCACTCTCAGAAGTACCTTATCTTTTCCCTCAAGAGGCTGGCCTGGGCACGCACAGACTCTGGGCTGGACACATAACCCTCCTGTACAGGAGACAGCAGCTCCTAATTAAAGACTGGCCCCTCCAGTATGCTCCTGCACACTCCCAGGCCCAACCACATCTCTGACATAGCTCCAGGTGTAGTGAAGCAATTGCCAGGTTGGGCTTTGCTTGTCTCTTTATTCTTACCTGCTGATTAATCAGGGATTTTGCTCTTGGAGCTTCTCTGGGTGCTGCTGTTGCTGTTGCGTTTCCTGCTGCCTCTGTTGGAGTTAATGATAAACTACTGTGTCTCAGCTGCATTGGCACAGCCAGCCCGGGCAGGAAGGACCAGCCCACTCAGCTGCGTGTGTGCTCGTGAGCCAGGCACAGCTCTTCTCGGTCACTGTCATTCTCCCCCGAATGACTGCAGCAGCAAGAGACAGTCCAATGGAGTCAGCACAGAAGTCAAGCTGTGCTCTCCCTGTGCAGGCAAACGCAGTCAAAGCAATGAATGCTCTGACAGCCGGCCAGCTGGGGAGATTGCTGATGAAAGCAGGTTACTTCCTGCCTGGAAAGCCAACCAAACCTGATAGGGAGGCAAGGAGAAAGGCTGTGGCTGTAGGAATAACACAGGTGAAACCTAAAGCCCAGGGAGCAGGGAATGTCAGATACTATGGGATGCAGAAACAGCTGGCTCCTAAGGCGATGGCCCAGCTGTGGCTTAATACAACCCCTGTCAGTTCACAGCTCTGGGCACTCCTATCTGTCTGCCCATCTATCTATCTGTCTAACCATCTCTCATCAGGGTACCTTTACCACAGTGTCTCACAACACAATTTTAATGTCTTCCTGGCCCTTGACTGTTTATTTGCTGAGAACCAGCACTGCGCCAAGTGCAGCACGCGGTATCCAGGGTATGTGGCTCTTGCCTAGATGAAATATCGAATCCAACCCTGAGGTTTCAGGTGGTCCAATGCATCTCTGTATAGCCTTATCAGAAAAGGTTTGTGTATTAGTAGCTTGACACTAACTAGGAGCCCTTCATCAGCCTCCACTAGTGATATCTCTTTCCACAATATTTCTGTCACCAACACAGTGATTTCCCCACCCCCATACTCCTCACTACTGGCAGCTGGTGCTTCACTTACTTTTCAAGAACAAGCAGTTCTGTGCGACAGCCACAGAACAAATAGTTTTCTCAAAAAATAACCCCAAAGGTATAAGGTATAATATAGCTGGATCTCAGGCCTACTACAGACCTGAGTGCCAGGCACATCCACCCTCTTCTGAGACTGCTCTGAGCTCTTGATGATGAAAAAGGTTTTGTGCTAAAATAATTCCAAAGTGAAGTGAAGAAAACCATCGGAGGAAGTGGGTTATTGTGATGGCTGAGGTTAGGGTTAGGGATTCAACAGGCTTTCCAATATTTACTTGTTGCTTATTTTGTTTCCATCTTTTTATAAGTGAGTTATAGAGGGCTATTAAAAAAAAAGTAACCTGATTTACAAACAATGTGTAAGACTTCCTCAGCTAATTCCAGGCATAGTCCTCACCTCACTCACATGACTGTGGCAACTTTGATTGTGCTAGCATGCCAGACCATCCCTCAGTATCAACAAGGTGACACAAGGAGAGGGACACAAAGTAAATTAAACAAACACCCAGTCATCTTGTTAACAGTGGACCTACATCAGAAACTTCAAACCTGACTCAAGGGCCAAATCTTTCCTAAGGTCAGGAATATTACACAGCCAGGGAGCTTTTGGTTGGTCCATTTCTGGTTCTTACCACCACGTTAGCAAAATTTCACAGATATAAATGTGGCAGGGGCCTCTGTTGACCAGATCTGAGGTTTATTAGCAGTCATGTGGGTAAGCCCAAGACTAGATGACAAGGGGTACCAGTGATCACTGAAGAGCAGTGACAGAAGAATGAGGGTAAAGTAAAAATAGGAAATGCGGGCCTGGACTGGTTCCCAGTGGGGTCTCTTTCCTTCTCATTTTATCTGACAGGACCCTGTAGTCAACCATAACTAGCAACAATGATGTCGAGTGGCCATTCAGTTAGGTACTGCACTGGGAACTGTCTATCCTCAGTGCAACTGTAGGACTAGGTGATCTAACAGGTCTTTACTGCCTTTTTGTATATATGTTGTGCAAGTGACCCACAAACAGGTGTTCATTTATCCAGCCCAAATACATGAATAATATTTCATACACACAAATACATGAATAATGTTTCATACACAGTGTTGAGTACTATATGAGAAGACTCCATGTTTCTAAAATTAAACTGGTCCTTTATTAAGAGAACTATTTATAGAGACATTGCGATGCCGGCTAGCATTTCAGCCATGTATACACAGACTGACTTTCTGGTGCTCCTACAAATGCTTTCCTTTACATCCTGTGCTCTGGGCTGTCCTGATGCCATAGCCCTCACAGTGTTACCTTATCATAATGATATATCTTTATTCTGGCTCCCTTTTTAGCACTGCTTATTTCAAGGGGCATGAGCATGGAGTCACCCCAGGCAATCAGGATGATCCTAGATACCACAGGACAGGTGATGTAGCCCAAGCTATTCAGAGCAAATGGAAACAAGGAACAATAAATACAGTCATCAGGCAAATGACCTAAGAAGATATGCATCATGACAGCCCTTGAACTCTTGATGCACTGGGGGCAGTTCCCTCCATGCCACTGGCCTGAGACTTATATCACTTTTGCTTTCGGGCAGGATTTACTGCTGTGTGGGGACAGCCTGGCTCCTTCATTTGTTTCATTTGGCAGGTGTTTTCACCAGTCCCCTCCCTCTCCTTGGTGGATGCTGGCTTGTACTGTTTTGGTTCAGTTGGTGTAGAGATTTCCTATTAACCCTGTGTTGCTGACAGTGCTGGAGCTTAGGTTTTGCCATTGTTTACATCAAAATCTTGTATTTCATCATATATCATGCAGCAGCACCAACAGTTCCCTGTGCATTGGAATATGGAGCTGGGGGCCTTTGCTGGGCAGGCTTCGCCCACCCATAGCTTGAATAATAGTCACAGTTGTGAGAGGCAGACAGGAATGCTAGGTCAGCCCTCTGCCTACTGAGGGTCAGTGCCCGGGTGTTCCCTCTTGCAAATCTTTTAGTGCTTTTAAAAACACCATGTAATGTGGCTCCTGCCATTTTCTTAGGAGTATTTATTGCCTAGTGTGTCTCACTGTAATTTTTCCTGTCACTAAAGCTCCCCCCACCTTTAATTAAGCAGCTCTCCTCCCTCTCTTCCTGCTGTTTACACAATTCAAACCTTTTCCAGACTGCTCCTGAGCTGCACCACACCCTAGTTGCTTTGCAGCCAGGCTGCAGAGTTAGCTCTGTTTAGGAACGAGACCTGTGCCTGCCACCAGTTCAGCCATCCAGAGAAAGATCTGGTAAGACTCCAGTCAGCTCCTGGGGGAATTAAGTTTCCCACCACCCCAATCCCCTTCACCCTTGCAGGGCTTAACAGCGAGGTTTAGCAAGCCATGAAGCCTGAACTAGCTACTCCTATTGTTCTCTCACAGCTATTTTTTCTAACAAAACAGAAGAGCATGCCTGCTAGGACAAGCGTAACTACTAGGATCACAGGGACTAGACAGACTGTTACCTCTGGCTCACATTGCACAAGTGCTGCTGCACTGCTTTATTGTGAGTTGCTAGCACCCTTCAAGGGCTAGGCTGTTTTCTCAAGTTTTCCTTTCTCGGTATTTTTTTCCAGGGAGAGAGGATCAAGGAATCAAAGCTCCTGTCTAGGGCGTCCATCCCCTACTTGGCCAGATCCAAAGCCCAGAGAAGGCACTGGAAAGGCTTTCAGTGACACCACTGGGCTTTGGGGCAAACTGGGCATTCCAATAATAATGTCAGAAGCAGCAAGAGATTTGCAGGTTAGCAGGAAAAACGTATCACTCGCTGCCACAGGACACGTAGGGGACCTGCATAGACTGTCTATTGTATTCAGGAGTGCTCAAAAGACAGGGTTTTAGGTATGGTGCTGTTTAACGCTAGAAGTGAAGTGAAACCACCACCTCCACCACTATGCCGCTGGTAATTGTTCTTGGTATTGGCCAAGACAGAAACAGGAGGGAAGAAAGTGAGGAGAGCAAAATGCCAGTGAACTAAAAATACAGGGAACCAGATCATCAGATGCAATTTAGAATCGATCCACTAGCGTGAATTGTGCTGCTTTAATGTGGTATAGGCCACAAAAGTACCAGGGGACCCATTTTGGAGAAGGCTGCTTGCTCATCATGAGCAAGGGCAAGAGAATGAGACCTTTAAAAAGCACAAAAACCTAGAATAGAAAGATGCCTCTTCTTTTCTATCCCTCCTGGACAGAGGAATTTTAAAGAGTATCAACTGACAAAGAGGTATCAAAAGATGCAGTTGGCAAAATGTGATCTTGAAAAGGCTAAACACGCCTAGCCTAACAGGTGGAAGAATTGTTTGGGTTTCTTTTTTTAAATATTGAATGATTCTGTGGAGGGAAAATGTCCCAGTTTGGAGGAATTCAAAACAAAATTGGCTGCAGGATTTGAAAAACCTGCCATCTTCTTCAAACAAATGAATTGTATCATCAGTCCAATAGTAGGGCTTGAAGGATAGTAGGATAGTAGGGCTTGAAAACAACATCAGCTTCTTTAGTGACAAACTGCTGAGAATGATTTGGGGTTAAGCAGTCATTCTGTGTTTTTGTGTTTCAGCCACTGCTGTGGAGAATACTTATACTACCCCACACATTTTACTGTTTTGATCTATCAAAAGTTTCTGTCATTTTTCATCAATATGACTGACTCCTAGGGAATATTGTGAAGGAGATGGTAATTTCACTTGCTTCATAATATGCCCTTAGGTATATGATCATATCCCCTTAATTTATCTCATCTGTGGGGTTGCTCGGACGTGTGTGTGTGTGTGTGTGTGTGTGTGTGTGCGCGCGTGTGTGTGTGTGGTAGCAGTACCCATTATGTGCACACAACTTCATGCACATTTGTATGCCTAAACTGTTTGAAAATTGTGGCTCTGAATTCTTACATGCCTATGACTGAGGGTCTGATCTTCAGAAGGTGTAAAATTGTTGTAACTCCATTGAAGTGAATTAAGCTGGTCATTAATGTGTAATTTCTATTAGGCCACAGTGTCAGTGACAGGAGAGAAGAGAGGGAGCAGATAGTGCAAATTAGTGGAGAGGATGTGTTCCAAATAAAATGCATTAGATGTCAGCTTGTTAGTTCTGAGGGGTTTATGTGTGGGCTGCAAACTTGTATCAGGCTTGTCTGCTCTGACACATTCCCTTTTTATACAGGATAATGGTCTCTTTGGTGATCAGACTTAAATGCAGCAGAACATAACTTTGCAATAATCTAGACAATCTCCCCTCTAATTTGAGTACAGCCTACTCAATTTGAGCTCATCTCAGTGTGTGATTTCTCTCCCAACCCTCCTCCCCTTCATGCTTTGAAAAAGAGCATAAAGCTCAGTTAAAACATTGGTTAGTTGTTCCCAGTGCAGAGACAGCTGCTGTTAACCCTACCTGACTACTTCCCAGTTCCCTTTCCCTTCGCTTGGATAAGTGAATTCACCCTGCCAGGTTTCCCTGCTTGAATCAGGTTCTCTGGAGACCCTATTTCCATCCTGTCATAGAATGAGAAGGGACTCTCCATCCAATGAAAGGGCAGTGTTTCTCCTTGTTTACACTCAGTTTAGTTTTTCCTCTTCATCCTTGCCTCCTTGTAACAGGGAGCCAGGGGATCCCATTACTTTGAGGGAGAAGCAGCCAGAGGGAGGTCCACAGGTGGAGAGAAGACTGTTCATTATGGACAGGAAGCAGCCAGGGAGCCATAGGCTTGGAACATCTAGACTAGGGATAGAAATTACACATAAACTGGAATAAGTCATTGGAAACTAGTTCACATCTGTAATACAACAGAAGTTCAGTCCACATAAACTACTTTTAAAATGGCCAAAACTGGTTTAAGATAAACCCGGATGAATATAGTATCCAACTTAATGGATTTAGGTTAAATTGGCTTATTGAGCTTTTGTCCCAGATCCCCTCCAGATTCAAGTTAATTCAGCCCCTCAGCATCCCAGGATGATTTGCACCTGCACTGCAAACCCTGCCTCTCAAGGTGGATGGGCTACCCTTGCCCAAACTTTTTTGTTCTAGTACCCCTGGCTTCTGGCCTGAGCCACTGCAGGCATGTGGCTGCATTTCCAGAATCAAAAGTGAATGTCTGGTCACTTGCATATTAGTTCAATCTATACAACTTAGACTAACCTGCAAAGACTGAATCAATTCAGCCTCAGGCTTTTTGACTGTCTGTACTTAGCCTTATTGCGGGCTAGCTGCCCAGCCATAGGATGGTAGGGGAAAGTCCTGCTGGAGCAGCAAGGGCACTGCTATGGCAGCCAGAGTAGCAGCTGTAAGCTGCCCATTAGAATCAATATGGGATGGCTGTGCCGCAGCTGGAGAGAGTCACCTGACCCAAGAGGAGCTGTGTACAAAGGAACTTAAAAGCCAGCACCTGGAGAGATGAAGAAGAGAGGGCTGGTGTGCTACAGGGGATGGAGCTCTCTGCAGGGTGGAGCTGCTTGAGAGACCCAGGCTAAACACTATGAAGGCAGCAAGGAGAGAGCCCCAGAGGAGGATGTCTGGCCAAATATTTGTTTAACCCCAAGTAGCGAGGGAAGGTTTTGTTAAGCAGTTGCTTGCCTTTTGTGTTTAGGTTATACCAATGGGCCAGGTGTAGATAAAAGGGGTGACAGGGAGTGCCTGAGAATCACAGAGAGGTCTTGAGCCCTGCCAGAGGTAGGGGCTTAAAACACAGTCAAGCAGAAGCCAGGAGGGTTAAAGCCTGAGACAGAAAAGGTGATAGCAGTGGCCTAAAGCCAGGAGGGCTAGGCCCAGAGCTCAAGAGGGTCTAAACCAGGGCTAAGGCCCAGACCCTGAGAGGAGTGAAACCAGGGCCAGAGGCCCAAGGCCCAGAAGGGCTAAGACAGGAGCTGGAGCCCATAAGTGAGGCCTGGTGTAGTGGGCCTAGGCTAAGGAGCCCAGTTAGAGAAAAGGGGTGGAAGCTGGGAAAATGAAGTACCCAACAAAGGCCCAAGGAGGTCTGACCTTGTACTGGGCGGCAAGGTGCCCCACTGAAGTGATAATCGGTAAAATATGCAAGACATGAGCATGGCTGTAGGGGCGGAAGGAGGCCACGAATAGCCCTCAAGGCAACTGGTGCGCTACAGCACAGGTGAGCTGGGAGGTCTCCGCCTAATGCCTTAGGGGCAGGGCAGACATCAACTGGGTTCAGGAGGGACCCACTGATTGATTATAGACAAGGGCTCACTCTGAGACCCTGGGGCAGCCTCCCTTTTCATAATCAAATAATTCCATCAAGGCATGGCAGGTGAGAGGCAAGGGAGGGTACTCCTGGACCCCAATCCTGTCACAGTGGTGCATTGGCTGGGAAATGCTACGTGTACAGGGGGACTCAGTTTCCCTGGTGGAGAAAAGAGGACCCTTCAGCCAAGCAAGGGTAGGAATAGGTAGAGAACAGGCAAAGCTTCTAACCCAGCAGTGAGGCAGAGATAAAGAGAACTAGGAACACACAGCAAAGGCCGACACAGGAGGGCCTATAACAGGGGCAATGGGGGAACCACGGTGAAGGCTGACACAACAGAGGAACTGAAATGCCAGATACTAGACCCACAGCTGTTCTCCGATGAGATTGCAGAGTGAGCAAGCTGTTTGCAGTGGGAGGTCGCGGTAGACAGGCGCAGATGCAAACAGGCTGAAGCAGAAGTGGCTTCTTTAAAACAGTGTCTGTAGAAAGGGAAGCAAAAACCAAGGAAGTAAGGCAATTGATTGCAGCAGAAGCTGAAAGAAATAAGGATTGGAAGCAGCTCCTTACATCAGAGGCAGAGAATAGTCAGAAACATGAGGAAAAGTCTCAAATGCTTCAGACAGAGGTTATTGCCATGGCTTCCTGAATTGCAAAGAAAGGCATGGCCAAGACAGATGAGGTTCCAAGCTACTCCAAACCAGTGGAGGAACAGAAAGCAACCAAAAAACCACTAGAGAGACAGATGACCAGGAAGCCAGAGAACAGGGACTGCCAATAGGAGATCAGTTTGCAGGCAGCTTCTGGAGGCAAGAAGAGGGAGGAAGGAGAAAAGAAGCCAGGCCTGGCACTAGATCCTGCCCAGGAAAAGTAAGTGATCCAGCTGCCTGTACCTTTGGTTTAGCTGTCTGTCTGTTTGTTTGGTGGATGTGGGCTCTGAGAAGCTGGGAGTGAGTGCTGAGTGCCTGTTGATTGCTATAGGATTGCTGACTGCTGCATGATTGCTGCCTGGGCCTGAATCAGCCCAGGCCCAGAAGGGTATAAAAGGAGATTCCCCAGGTGACCAGGCAGCCAGTGAACAGGGATTGCCAACAGGGGAGCAATTTGCAGGCAGGAGTACACACTGTGTAGGAATACATGGGAGCTTCTGACATAGACTTCAGGTAAGTGAACAAGGAGCGGGGCTACTATGGGGGTCGTGACACAGAGTGCAGCCAGGGACCCTGCCCTGCTGCTGCCTCTGACCTGGAGCTCCTGTGAAACCTCCATGCAGACAGGCCCCTTGAATGGATTGGCAGTGTCCTGGACCCTGTCTGCGGGGGTTAGTTGGTGGGACCTCTCAGATTTGGGGGTAACGTGGGGGCTGGGGGTTCTCTTGCCTGTCCCACACGTGCTCAGATTGAGGCCCTGGAGGGCCAGGTGAAGGAACTCCAGGCAGAGGTGAGCAGGCTGCAGGGGATAAGGGTAATTGAAAACAAGATTGATGGCTACTTTCATTTTCTGCAGGACAAGACTGCTGGTGGAGAAGCTGCGAGGGAATGCCCTGAAACAGATGCTGGTGAGTGGAGGACAGTCGTCTCAGGGGCCAGACCTCTCGCCGCACAGACAGCTCCCCAGTGCAGTTGGGCAACAAATGTGAGGCCCTGGTTGCACTGGAGGAGTGTGCAGTGGGGCAAAGTGCACTGGAGGGGCCTGCCGCCATTATCGAGTGAGCTGAGGGCCGGCCAGGTAAGTAGGAGAAGAGACATGACATCATTGTTGTGGGCAACTCCTTGCTCAGACGAACAGAGGGACCCATCTGTCATCCGGATCCCATGGTGCATGAGCTCTGCTGCTTGCCTGGAGCCAGGATCAGGGATGTCACAGTGAGAATTCCTGGCCTCATCCGGCCCTCTGACAACTATCCCGTGGTCCTCATTCATGTGGGAACAAATGATATGGCCAGGAATAGTCCAGACCATATCATGAGTGACTACAGGGCTCTGGGGACCGGGCTTAGGAAGACGGGGGTGCAGGTGGTCTTCATGCATCAGCAGGTGCATGACAAATAGATCCAAGGAGGTGATACTTCCCGTCTATGTGGCATTGGTCAGACCACAGTTGGAGTACTGCGTCCAGTTTTGGGCACCATACTTCAAGAAGGATGTTGATAGACTCGAGAGGGTCCAGAGGAGGGCCACTCGTATGGTTAGGGGCTTACAGGACAAGCCCTACGAGGAGAGACTGAGGGACCTGGACCTCTTCAGCCTCCACAAGAGAAGGCTGAGAGGTGATCTTGTGGCCACCTACAAATTCATTAGCGTGACGCAGCAGGGGATTGGAGATGCTCTGTTCACCAGGGCGCCTCTTGGGATAACAGGGAACAATGGTCACAAACTGACAGAGAGCAGATTTAGGCTAGATATCAGGAAAAACTGCTTCACGGTAAGGGTGGCCAAAATTTGGAACGGGCTTCCAAGGGAGGTGGTGCTCTCCCCTACCTTGGGGGTCTTTAAGAGAAGGCTGGATAGGCATCTGGTCGGGGTCATCTGACCCCAGCGCTCTTTCCTGCCTAGGCAGGGGGTTGGACTCAATGATCTGTTGAGGTTCCTTCCGACCCTAGCTTCTATGAATCTATGAGTTCCCAGGAGTAAAAGAAAAAGTTCTATGAGGAAGTGAAAACTTGGCAGAGGAAGTACTTGCAGCTAGAAGATGCCACAAAAAAACTATGGCGAGAGCGCACTAAAACATGGATCAAGACAAATCTCCCAATTGCATTATAGACAAGCACAGGAGGAACACCAGCCCACCAACTGTCAGTATCGACCTAGTAAAGGGCCACTTGGAGGGGCTGAATGTGTTTAACCCAGAAGGCCTGGATGATATTCATCCAAGAGTGCTGAAGAAATTGGCCAGTGTCATTGCAGAGCCACTGGCATGGCTGTTTGAGCACTCACACACACACTCTGCCCCATGCCCTCAGACACGCACATACTCTGCTCTGTGCCTGCCCACACGCACGAACGCATGCACATGTACATACCCCTACCAGTGCGTTCCCATGCTCCGCAGTCTGGGGGTGCAGCCAGGAGCCACAGCCATGTGGTGCTGGAGCAGGGCTGGGACAGGAAAGCAGGGAACTGGCTGGGGGTGGGCAGGGCTGAGCTGCTTAATCCTGCAAGCCTGCTGAGGGCTCTCTCTGGGTCCTACTGCCCCTGGCTCCAGCCAGCTTTAACAGGGAGCTGGGGCAAATAAATATTAATTTACTAAATTTTTTTTAGGGGCTCTGCGGGCCAGATAGAATGGCCTGGTGGGCCAGATCCAGCCCACGGGCCATATTTTGCCTGCCCCTGGGCTAGGGGATAATCTTCTCAACAGCACAGCAGCAGAAAGGGATCTCAGAGTCATAGTTGACTCGAAGATGAATATGAGCCATCAATGTGATGAAGTAATCAGTAAAGCTAGCATCTATCATGCATTAGCAGGTGCATCATGAACAGGTCCAGGTAGGTGATATTTCCCCTCTATGCGGCATTGTTCAGGCCACAGTTGGAGTACTATGTCCAGTTCTGGGTGTCACACTTCAAGAAGGATATGGACAACCTTGAGAAGATCCAGAGAAGGGTCACTCATATGGTTAAGGGCCTGTAGGTAAGGCCCTAAGAAGAGAGACTGAGGGCCCTGCATCTCTTCAGTCTCCACAAGAGAAGGCTGTGAGAGGATCTTGTGGCTGTATACAAATTCATCAGGGGCTTGGGGGGGAGCAAGAAATTGGAGATGCTCTGTTTACCAGGGCACCCTTTGGAATAACCAGGAACAATGGTCACAAACAGACAGAGAGCAGATTTAGGTTGGACATCAGGAAGACCTTTACGGTAAGGGTTGCCAGAATCTGTAATGGCTTCCAAGGGAGGTAGTGCTCTCCCTTACCTTGGGGGTCTTTAAGAAGAGACTGGACAAATACCTGGCTGGGGTCATATGACCCCAGCGCTCTTTCCCAGGTCAGGGGGTCAGACTTGATGATCTATTGAGGTCCCTTTCGACCCGAACAACTATGAACCTATGAAACCCAAACCCTGGTTAAAGAGCTATACAAAATCCAGATCAGCTACAAGAGCCTACTGACTGGCACAAAAAAGGCAAAAGAGCAGCAGTAGAGCCTTGCTGACCTTCAAGACAAGCTGCTCTCCTCTGAAACAGAGGAAAAATGTAAATCTGAAGAGCATGATGGACTGAAAACAAAACTGCTGGAGGCCAGTGCTGCAAGTGCATAGCTCATGGAAATAATCAAATCCAGGGAAGCCCTCCTGGAAGCAGGCCTGGCAAGGGAGACAGCTGATTGAGCAAAAGTGAGCCAGCTTCAGTTAAGACTCTAGGAAAAAGTTGACCTAGTCTCCTTGTTCAAGAAGGAAGCCATGGAACTAAAAGAGATAGTTGAACAACTGAAAACAGAAAGCAAGGACCTTTATGTACACGCACATACTAAGCCAATTTAAAATAAAGTGACTTAAAATAAGGCGACTTAACTATGCCAACTTAAACTAGGCCATGTTTGAGAGCAGAACCAGAAAGCAATGGAAATGTTGGCTGCAGCTGAGAGAGCCTGTGAAGAAAAACTGCTTCTTGCTGCCAAAGCAAAGGAAGAACCAGATCAGCTGCTTGGAGCAATTCAGGGTCTCAGGGTGCTTGTACACATGATGAGGATTTAGTCTTCAGGGTTTTATTCTATGCCCCAAAATTGAAACAGTGAGTTTTTAATTGAAAACCACCATTTCAATTTAAAGGTTTCTGTCACTGTTATGGTGAGAGGCCTGATCCTTTTCTTTTTTTTTCCGGCAGAGCCTGCCTGCTGCCAAGAGGCAAGCTGCCAGCAGGCCGAGCAGTCCCTGAGCTGTGGGGGATCCCTGGTCCTTCCCTCCATTGCAGTGGCGCCTCCCAGGCCTGTCTGGTCAGGCTGCTAGTGGGCCGGGTGCTGCCCCAGCTCTGAGGCAGCACCTAGCCAGATCCAACTCTTCCCTGAGCCCGCTGGGGCTTCCAGTGCCCCATGCACTGTCCCTGATGCCTTCCCACTGCCTGGGGCCAGCCAGGAATGAGCTGTCTTGCCCCTGGGGTAGTATGGGGAGGTGGCAGAAGGGTGGCTGAGTGTGCTGGTGGCTGGAGAAGGTGGTGGGGATGGTGCATGGGGTGCTAGAAGACTGCTAAGCCTGAGCTTCCCTGAGCCCACCCGGGCTTCCAGCACCCCATGCACTGTTCTTGCCACCTTCTCCAGCTACCAACACACCCAGCCTCCCTCCTGCCACCTCCTGCCAAAGTACCGGGGCTCCCTGCAGCTCAGGGGCCACTTGGCCCACTGGCAGCCCATCTCCCAGCTGCAGGAGAGGCAGACAGGCTCCATGAAAAAAAAAGGATTGGGCTCCTCACCACTTCTGCCTTCAGCAGGCACCTGTGGCCACCAGGCACCTGCTGAAGGGAGAAGCAGTGAGGGTCCCAATCCTTTCTTTTGGCAGAGCCTTCCCACCTCTCCTGTGGCCGCGCGGGGTGGGGTGGGGGGTACAAGCTGTCAGATTAAAGGCTGCAGCATTACAAGTAGCAACGTTGCAAACTAAACTATGCGGGATGTGGTTTAGTTTGCAATATTGCAAACTCATTTGAATCCCCCAAACCTTGTGCACGTTTAATGTGTGACACTGTTAAGCCACACAAAGGAAATTTTTGTCATGTGTACATGGTGCCGATCATCAACTGTACAAGTGCCCTCAGACAACAGACATTGCTTTCTGTTTTCCCAGAGGTCGCTGTCTCCTCACAGCAGGCTTACAAGTGTCTGCAGAAGTGTTTAAGGGGAAGACACTGGAAATGCTGAAGCAGCAGATGGCAGATGGCAGAGACAGAATTACATGATTTGGCACTTAAGTTAGCAGAGGCAGAAGAAACTCGATTACAAGCACAATGTGAACAATACAGAACTACTCTTGCTGAGACAGGAGGAATGCTCTAGGCCCGACTGAAGAATATGGAAGAGGAGGAGCAGGTGTGGAAAGCAATACTAACAGTATCTGAAGAGGAACTTGAAAAGTTCCAAGTCTAAGTGCAATCTCTGAAGTGGTTGTGGAGAAGTTGAGAGTAGAGCTGCAAAACGCAGACTGACTAAAGAAATATATCACTCTTCTAGAAGCACAGATGAAGCAGCACTTGGAGACTGCCAGTTCAGAATGGCAGGACTACACAAAGCAAGTCGAGGTATTGAGGCAACTTTTATCTGAATCCCAGGAAGAGCTGAAGACAGCAAAAACAGAAGTCCAGTCAACTAAGGAGGTTCAAAACCTGAACAGATAATTGGACCTTGAGCTCCAGAGGTGCAGGGCTAAGATCAACCAGCTGATGGGGAGGCACAAACAAGAGAGAGAATGTCTTGATCTAACGTTGGAGGAGCTAGATCAGGGTTGGGCAAAATACGGCCCGCGAGCCAGATCCGGCCCATGAGGCCATTCTATCTGGCCCAGGGGGTCCGTAAAAAATTTAGAAAATTAATGTTCATCTGTCTTAGGTTCCTGTCAAAAATGACAGGAACCAGGGGGAGTATGACCCAGGGGTAGCCACAACAGCAGGGCCTGCCCGGCCCCGCCTCCACCAGCTGGAAGCCCCAGCAGGGGCTTCTGGCCTGCGACCATGTGGCTGCACCACGCCAGAAACTCAGGTAAGCGGGGTGGGTAAGGGCAGGGAAGGAGCACGGGGAAAAGTGGCCCCTCCCCCGCCCCATGGCCAGCACCCCATGCTGCAGCAGCCACTTGCAGCCTGTGTGGGGCTGCCTGTGCCTGCTTAGGACATCTCCTCCTTGCAGGCTGCAATCAGCTGCAGCAAGGAGTGCCGGCCACAGAGCGGAGGAGGGGCTGCTTTTTCCCCGCTCTCAGTACCAGCTCATTCCCTGCCATGGAGCAGGGGGTCAGGGCTGCACACTGCCCCCAGCCTGTACCATGGGGCTGGTGTCACTGGGAGTGAGCAGATGCATGGGGCCCACACCAGTGTCCTGGGGCCAGTGCCGGCAGGGCCCAGAGCAGGGCGGCAGGAGTACAGGGATCCCGGCCAGTAGAGGCTCTATGGAGCCAGGCCAGATCCCCCCTCTCCCTGCTGTTGCAGCCCAGCCTGCCTCCACAGACCTCTGCCAACCTGTACCCTGCTCTGGGCCCCACTGGTGCTGACCCTGAGATACTGGTCCCAAGATGGTGACTGGGGGCGGGGCTACCCATGTGGCCCTCAATAGCTTGCCAAAACTGGGTAAGTGGCCCTCCGCCCAAAATAATTGCCTGCTCCTGAGCTAGATGCTGCAGTTAATCAAAAGACAGAAGGACTGAGTAGAGACCTGGCAAAACTCGCCAGCCAGCATGAGGCCTCTCAGGAGAGACATACAGTATTAGAGCAGGCAGATGCTGAACACCACCATCACAAGCAAAAAGAGATGGAGGTGGTGGCCTTGAGAAGCCAAATCCTGCAGTTAGAGGCAGAGTTGGAAGGGGCCAAGGTGAGGTCAGCCATGGCTCCACAACTGCAGGAAGAGACACAGAGTCCTCCTAAGGGAGGCAGGAGGGACACTGAGCAGGTAGAAGTCCAAGACCCAAGACAGGACCTGAAGAAAGAAGATCTTCAACAAAACCACACCTAAAAGGAAGGTTGCAGAAAGCCAAAAAGACTGTGGTGAAGGTTGCCCACCAAGGGGGTCTGGCTACAAGAGTAGTACTTCTGGAGGTAACTAATGGGGACATGAGTGTCATAGAAGCCACACAGTTGCAGCCTCAGTGAGAATGGTGGTCAGAAGAAGAAGGAGCAATGACAGTGTTTGCCACAAACGACATGCTAAGACACCCAAAATGAGAGATGTAAGGTTGGGACATGGGAAAGAAACTCCAAGGAAGACAACAAAGGTCCCAAAGGAGGAACGAGGTCCATTTATTTGAGCACAAAGAAAGTCCAAGCTGAAATCAAAGAGTAAGGACCCAGATCATGGGAGAAGTGAGGCCCACTAGAAAGTGGACAGGCCAACCCAAGGAAGACCAGGTATGCCATGTGAAATGGCATGGGGTGGCTGTCTTTCTGGTGGGGTTTATGGGCAGTGGGCATGTAGTTACCCATGGACTAATAACAATGAGCCTCTGATTTGGGGAGGTATCCTGCTAAGGGTGAAAAGAAGGATAGTGCTCCCAGGACAGGGGCTAAGAGGCTGTTTGAGAGGAAAATATCCTAGAGGTAGAGAAAGAGGGGAGCAAACCTTGCTGGCACGTACAGGTGTGGGGGAGCTTCAGGGTACAGACGAGGTCCTGAAGGTCATTATGGGGACAAGTAGATCAGAGCAGGAACTACCAAAGGAGACTGTAGACAGAACATCCATCAGGCCTGGTAATACATGAAAACTAGAAGCAGGGACAGGAAAGTCCCCAAGAATGACAGAAAAGAAACCAGACACTGGGAATGGCCTTCCTCAGACTCTACTGGAACAGGAGCTGGGACCAGATGAGATGATGGTGATAACATCTACAACCGCAGCCCAGGAAGGTAACAACAACAGCATGAAAGGTAAAAAGTATGTGGGGATGGTTACAGAAAAGAAGACTTGGAGAAGTAAAAGACTGCTGGTTAATAATCTCCAATGTGGCTCAAAGTAGCTGTTGTTTAAAGGGCAACTGAGCGAGCCAGTGAAGGGACGCAGGGTGAACCCCTACCAGAGATGCCCTGAACCACTTGTGGGAACATTTCTGAATATCTTGCCCAAGGGTGAGCCAAATTGGAGGGCTGACAGCCTCAGGTCCACCATGTTTGTGAGCAATCATAGGAACTGTAAGGTATGCCAAGATTTGAAAGAACAAGAAGGGGAAAAACTGAGGCATGGAAACAGTTAGCATCAAACATCCCAGTGAAGCCACTCAGCAAGGACAATGTTTGATGGCCAGTTATTGTCTGGCAGACGTATGAGAGTAAAGCTGGACAGAAAGAGAGTTTCTTACAGAAACTGACAAACAGAGATCTATGGGGTGCCAAAACTGCCCTGGGACTTTTGGAATTTTGCAGTAGGGTATGCATCCAGTGGGAGCCTATCACTGAGAGAGGAGAGACCCAGAAATAGGGGGAACAGCATATGGGAAGAAATAAAGGACTGTACTTGTTATAGAGGGTACAGATGGGAGGCTGGTCCTGAACTAGACAGGAGGAGCTCATGGGAGCCAGTAACTGTGTGACAATGGGAATTTAAGACCGGTAAAATGAGTCAGTAGTGTTAGGGGAAAAAATTAAAAGGCCACAAAGAACTGACCCTCTCTGAATAAGTTTTAAAAAGAAGGGAGGACATGTAAAGGGAGCCAGGGGCTCCCATTACTTTAACAGAGAAGCAGGGAGGTCCACAGGTGGGAGAAAACAGCTCATTATGGGATGGCTGCAGGGAAGTAGGCAGCCAGGAACCCACAGGCTAAGAGCACCTATTGTAGGCTAACTGCCCAGCCATAGGATGGCGGGCAAGAGTCCTACTTGAGCAGCAAGGGCACAGCTATGGCAACCAGAGTAGCAGCCATAAGCTGTCCATTACAGTTAAAGTGGGATGGCTGTGCTGGGACTGGAGAGAGTCACCTGACCCAAGAGGAGCCATGTTTGGAGGAGCTTAAAAGCCAGCACCGGGAGAGAGGAAGAAGAGGGGACTGGTATTCTACAGAGGAGGGAGCTCTCAGCAGGGAGGAGCTGCCTGAGAGACCCTGGCAGGTACTAAACCCTCTGGAGGCAGCAAGGAGAGAACCCTGTAGGAGGATGGCTGACAAATATTTGTTTAACCCTGTCACGGAGATAGACCTCTGTGAAGGGTCTACCTTTCCATGGGAGGGACACCTCCTGCTCTCCTGCCACACCTTAGTTGTTATAATGAGGACAAGGACGAATCAATTATGTAATCTGGGGTGTCCCATGGGGTTAATCATGGTGTGAGGTCCCGGTGATCTGGGGCTCTGCCTCCCCTACACCCCATCCACACACCAGCCGCACTGTTGCCAGGTACTTGTGGTTCTCTTGATTAGTGATGTCAGGATTCTACTGCTTGAATATTATCAGCAGGATATCACCTGTCAGGAGCCCAGCCTAGGAAACAATCAAAACAAGTAATCATCCCAAAATAATAAGTATCCCTAAGGACAAACTGGGTTGCCCGTTTTCTCACGCTCAACCACTTTTAGGCATCCAATGCCTCTTGGTCTGAGGCTGCACCCCAAGTCCTCCTAGTCCTAATGATTCCTTCTGGCCTTACCTCCAGACAGGCTGGTCTGGCATACTGAGCCTGCCTCCCTTCATATTCAGGGTCTTCTCTACAGACCCCTTGATTCCCTGGCTCAGCTAGGGCTCCCTGTCCCTTCTTCGCCCCGGCTTTTCCCCCTGGGGCCACTTCCCAGGGATAAACACTGGCCTACCAGACTCCTTCCAGCATCTCCATGTCCAGCTCTCCCCACCTTCTGCCGGGTCCGTCTTTTCTTTAAACTTTCAGGCCCATCGCAACCCTTTTACGTCATCCGCTGGGCAACCGCCCAGCCGGATGACACAAGTGCTTACAAAACGCTGCCATGGGGGAGTTCACAGCTCTCTGTCCGTCTGCTGCAACCCTGCAGATAAGTCTGTCTGGAGCCCTATCTTTGCGGGGCTCCTCTGTGCCAAACCTCTGCTGCTAGCCTTGGGCTCTGCCTCATAGCAGCACCAGGCAGACCCTTCTTCGGGGCCCACTCTGTCACAAACCCCAAGCAGGGAGGGAAGGTTTTCTTAAGTGGTTGTTTGCCTTTTGTGTTCAAGTTATACCAATGGGCCAGGTGTGGCTAAATGAGGAGGCCACAGGGGATTCCTGAGAGGCACAGTGAGGTCTTGAGCCCTGCCAGGGTCAGGGACACAAAACATAGGCAGGCAGAAGCCAAGAGGGTTGAAGTCTGAGACAGGAAAGGTGACAGCAGTGGCCTAAAGTTGGGAGGACTAGGGCCAGAGCCCGAGAGGGGTGAAACCAGGGCCAGGAGCCCAGAGCCTGAGATGAGTGAAACCAGGGCTGAGGCCAGAGCCCGAGCGAGGCAGAACAATGGCAAGAGGCCCAGGGCCAGGGGCTGGAAGCCTGTGAAGAGTGAGATAGGGGCTGGTGTCCATAAATGAGGCCTGGTGCAATGGGCCTAGGATAAGGAACCCAGCTAGAGAAAAGGGGCAGAAGCTGGGAAGGCCCAGGTCCCAGCAAAGGCATGGAAATATGAGGAGGCCTGAACTTGTATGGGGGGGGGCGGAACGTGCCCCACTTAAGTGATAATTGGTAATATCTGTGAGGCATGGGTGAAAGGAGGCCACAAATAGCCCTTAAGGCAACTGGTGCACCAGAGCACAGATGGGCCAGGAGAGCCACACCTAATGTCTGAGGGGTAGGACAGAGATCAGCTGAGTTCAGGAGGGATCCACTGACTGATTATAGACAAGGGACAGCCTCCCTTTTCATAATCACATAATTCCATCCAGGTGTGGCAGGTGGGAAGAAAGGGAGGATACCCAAGGAGCCAGAGCAGGGCAGGAGCAACATGTGTCACAGCACCCACAGGGCCTGATCTTTCTGTCATATTGAATGAAATAGTTTGAATGTTTGTAAAGATTGCCCATTAGCCAGTTTCAGGAAGAAGATAGGATTTATCTCCTTATCTAGCTCATTGTTTTGGAGCTACGTGCGAAATGTCCTGACTTCACTTAAAGTCTTAATTTAAATTGTATCTTTAGAAGTTTTTTACAAAGAAAACAAATGTCCTAAATTCCGAGACATCAAAGCCTAAGGCCTTTTAACCAAATTGCTAAGAAAAGAGTATTTACAGTGATATGGAAGTCTCCCCAAGAATAATTTAAAATGCTCAACAAAGGTAATTTCTGTTGAGTAAGATCCGAGCCCAAATTTGGGAGGTATGATAAACTGAGTAGGAGGAGCCCAATGACGGCAGCTCACTCAATAAAAACCTGTAACTTACTGTCCCAATTTGGAGGTGACTTCACTTGCAGAACAACGAAGGAAGAATCGCAAGTATAAGGTCGGATTAGATTGATCACCTAATCAAGCCTGAACCGTACTACTGAGGCCAACCCATTAAATCGTACTACTGAGGAATGAAACCATATTTTGGTATTTGGCTTCTCGGAATTCTAGGATTGTAAGTATATTATGAAAAATAACAGTATTGATTCAAATTTAACTTTTAGTTGTAATTGTAGTTGTTTTTGTAACACTAATTCTTATAGCATTGTTTGGGAAGGAAGTGCATTCGGAGCATTGTTTCTGATATATGTAATTATTGTGTTTTTAATGTTTGTGGTGTTTCTTAAAGCTAAGCAGTGTTATATACGTAGCAAAGAGTTTTAAAATAAAATTGTGTTGTATAAATTAAGTGTGTAATCATTGTGAAATCGTGCAATCAGCTAACTACTCCCCCAGCCAGTGCATCAAAACGAATCAGTAAATTGTGTGGGATTTTCTCTATTCCATAACCCACTAGAGACACTTTCCTCACTCCTCTTCCTTCTTTTTTGGCTTTCCTGGTGTTGCCTCTCTCCTCTGTTCTCATAACATAAATAATAGTGATGTAAAATGAGTCTCAACAGCAAGAGGGATGAAGAAATGTCATGTCTTAAGCCCGTGATGTCAGGGCCAGAAACCCATCTGATTTCATTATGGCTTACTGCAATGGTTTATGTTTCCCTTCTTGCCTATATGCTGTAGGGGCCTTTTCCTCAACTTCTCCAGTGTCCCTTCTGTCTCTTTGCCTTGAGGCATAGTTCCTTTGTTTGGACTGACAATCTGTGGTCAGCTTTGTGAGCTTTTTCATTGAATCATAGAAAATTAGGGTTGAAAGGGACTTCAGGAGGTCATTTAGTCCAACTTCCTGCTCAAAACAGGACCAGCCACAACTAGATCACCCCAGCCACAACTTTGTCAAGCGGGCCTTAAAAACCTCCAAGGGTAGAGATTCCATCACTTCTCAAGGTAACCCATTCCAGTGCCTCGCCACCTGCCTAGTGAGAGAATTTTTCCTAATATCCAGTTTAAACTTCCTTTGCTGCAACTTGAGACCGTTGCTTCTTGTTATGTCATCTGCCACCACTGAGAACAGTTCAGCTCCATCATCTCTGGAACCCCCTTCAGGTAGTTGAAGGCTGCTATCAAATCTCCCCTCCACCTTCTCTTCTGCAGACTAAATAAAACCAGTTCCCTCAGCCTCTCCTCAGAAGTCATGTGCCCCAGCCTCCTAAACATTTTCACTGCCCTCCACTGGACTCTCTTCAACTTGTTCACATCCTTTCCGTAGTGGGGAGCACAAAACTGGGCACAATACTCCAGATGTGGCCTCATCAGTGTAGAATAGAGGAGAAGAATCATTTTCCCTGATCTTCCAGCAACATCCCTATTAATGCAACCCAGTATGCAGTTAGCCTTCTTGGCAACAAGGACACACTGCTGACTCATATCCAGCTTACTGTCCACTGTAACCCCCAGGTCCTTTTCTACATAGCTGCTGCTTAGTCAGGTGGTCCCAAGCCATCATTTTTCTTGATGCAGAAAACAACACAGGGAAACACCTCTCTCCTAGCACCATTTCCCACATGAGCTATTACTGCTGTTTCCCATGACTCCATGAGGACGAATGGAAATGAACATGGGTGTGCAAATGCTGTCAATGCCTCCCCCACACATTCCACAGAAACAAAATTAGCTGCAGCTCCCTGCTTTGCGCACTAAGGGCGCTATTTTACATTGTTTGACAGTGATAAGCTCAGTTGCCAGCATTATCAAACCCATAAAGAGGAAAGTCCTTCTCATTATGCAAGTACATTCAGCAGAGAAGGGCAAATGCCCAGTCTTACTGGGGATCATCACTGTCTCACTTTGGCTGTGGAGGCAACAGAAGATAATACCCACACAATACACAAATGGCCTGGGAACCCCTTGCCAGGCAAATCCCTGTCATGGCCACATCTACATGCACAATTAATGTACAGCAATAAACTCTGGCACATATTGTGCCAAAGTTTGTTGCTCCCAGATGCCACATTTGAATGTGTGCCCAGAACCATAGCATGCTGAGCCAAGTTGGAGCAGCCCTGGCTGGCAGGGCACCCAAGAGGTCAGCCTGCCAGCCCGGGGCTGCTCCAACCCAGCTCAACATGCTGCGGAGGGGCTGGCTGGGGCATGAGGGTGCTCCAGTGTGGGGCTAGTTGGCAGGCAGCCCCCACACTAAAGCACCTTCATGCCCCAGCCAGCCCTGTCAGCATGCTTCATCCTAATCATTTAGTTTGCTCCATCCTAATGGCACTGCATGTGTAGATGCAGAGATGTTTACTGCAGTTCTAATTAGGTAACTCCACAGTAAATGTCTTGTGTAAATGTACCCACAATAGGCTGACAATAACTTCTCTAAACTACTGTAAATTCCAAAATTCTGGGGACTGTTAGGGGTTAAACATTTATTCTAAATAAGATAACTAGGAGGAAAAGATGATCAGGATGTCCATTTTCAGTACTTTGTCCTGAATTTAAATTTCTAATCAACAAGATTAAATTTAATAGGCCTGTCTGATTTTACAGCCAAGAAAAAGTGGCAGCTGGGAAGAAGAGTTTTAAAGATATACATGACCCTCTGCATGTTAATTTATATTTTCCTCTTTCAGCCTGGTTTTGTGTTGCTCTGCAGTTGTGGATCCATCTTATACATATTCAACATATTGGGTCACAGAGCTATTCCCTCCTGTACTCTACCACCCCGTCCTTGCATGACACACCCACTGTGTAATACCACACCATCCTTGGATCTCTGCCACGGTACCACTAAGCAGTCCAACATGCATGATCAGTCACTGAGTGACACTACGGAGCAGTTGCTTTATGGATCTGGTCGAGGGTGCGGGTAGATAAGCAGAGACACTTACTTTAGTGGAGCTCCTCCCCTTTGGTATCTCTCCTCTACAGCATCCTTCTGATCCTGGCAGCTCAGCAGCACAGTATGTTTCTGAACCAAAATGAATTTAACACTCAGTCCATAGCTGACTGCTATTCTGAAGATAGTTGCCTGAAACCAGCCTCTGATTTCACCTTCGTTGTAGGATCTGAACTCTGCTCTCCTTGGTTGGGTAAAGGAGCACATCAAAACAAAGCTGCTAAACCAGTTGGGGCACAAGCTGGTCAGTCAACATTTTCACTGATGCTGATGCAATATGGACTGTTTTTTTCCAAGACATTTTTTGTTGTTGTTGTTTTTCCATTTTGGCAGTTACCCTAAACTTATCAGCTGTTGCCAGAAAGCAAAAAGGTTACCTGCCTTGAAAAGGGTCATCCTTTGGCTTTCTTGCTAGTCAAAAAATTAAAACAGATCCATGAATTCTCATATGTTCCACATTTCTTAACAAGATACAGGACACATCCTTCCCAGGGCATGTCAGGGCTCCCAGCACGGAGACACTCATGCTGGCTACAGCTAAGCATAGGATACACGGTCAACGTGCAAGCTTCACAGGCTCTGATATCACTTTCTTCTCGGCCTGCAACATTTTCTGGTAATCCGTTCTGTCCATAGCATTTATACATGGCCATCGCCAACTGAGATGGCCATATCATTACAAAAGGAACCTAGATTATTAATCCATGTGGAGGAAGCTTCACTTCTTCAGTCAAATTGCCCTATACTACAACTAAGGCTAACATTCTGATGCTCATATGGGTAAGAGCGTGATCCTGCCAAATCATCAGAGCAGGTGAACTTTATTCCTTCATTCAACAGAAGGTTTTCAGCAGCTAAGTTGATCATTGAATCCTGTCCTGGAATTCACAGCATGGAGCTCGGAGGAGTGAAACTGTGGGTCTATGCAGAATTCTGTGGCTCTTTTAAAATGCATTGCAATTGGGAGGCTGAACCATGCCAGACTTCTCACTGCACTGGATTGCAAAGTGAACATGAAAATGAGTATGGTTGACATGTTCCATTTCCTTTTAAGGAGTGCCCTGTGGTCAGTTTTGGGGAGCACACCACTGCAGTGTTGTGTGGGCATCCCAGCACTAATGAAGAACAGCCCATCATTTTTGCAGTCACAGTTTGGTGGGGCACACACAGATTGAGAACTCCCAGTGCTCAGTACCTCCTAGGATTTGGCCTGCTGATTACTTGTGGGGAGACCTCATAGAAACTGGGAGATGACACACAGTTATGCCATTGTGAAGGTCACAGTAGCTAATGTGAAGGTCACAACAGTTTGCTGTTACTTCAGTAAGTAATCTTTGGGGCACTATGCTCCAGGCACGCAAATCCTCTGAAATTCTTAACTGCCTCCTACTTTCAAGCTATTCTTATCAATAACTAAAATAAGGAGGTTCCCAAAGTGAATCTCTAGCCATATTGCCAATTTAAGGGTTTGTGTTTGTATGTGATGGGTCAGAAGGATCTAGCAAAAAGCTGTTTTTCAGCATAAAGTGCTACTTGAAAATGACATCAGCATTTTTTCTGTGAATTCCAAAGAGGAGAGCTATTTTTTCCCCCACATCTTGTATGGTATTCAGCCCATGTATTTGAATGAAGCTGGATTAGTCTTGGCAGGTGGTATAAGATGGTCAACATTTTTCTCAACACCACCATCTTGACTAACCTGTTATTGGGAGGTGAAGGTCAGATAATTTGGAGATAGGGCCTGGAAAAAAGCAGGCCTTGGAACGGTAAGGTCTTCCTGATGAGCATTTCATACCGTTCCGCTTTGTGTGGCTTCTTATATAGGGAAAACATCGGCTTTTTTGGTTACATAATTTCTGCAGTTAGGTCATTTCTCACTGGGGGGTCCAGTCCTGCTTTGACTGCACTCAGTAGTAAAACTCCAATAGACTTTGTAGAACTTGGATGTGCCTCAAGGTGACCTGGCAGATCTGTTCCATTTTGCCATTGTTTAAAGTACTGGTTGATTACTTTCCTTGAAATATGCTTTATCCATAACAGAAGGGAGTTGCTCTCTCTGCTATTTCCTGTTCCCTTTTCAAGCACAGAGACCATCTCACAAAGGCAGATATCGTACAAACTAGTCACCATTAACATGAATTTCATTATGTACTGGAGAATTAGCAGCTGCTTGCAAAACTGTTCTTAAGCATAGAATAAATTAAGGGCTTGTGTGCACATTCTTTGGCTAGGATGTTTTTATTATTAGTATGTTACCAATCCTGCACCTCCAGGTATTTGTCTTAGTATCTGGGTACTATATGATTGCTTTATCAGCTTACACCAGGAAAGGAGCAGGAGTCTCTGATAGGGCAATGCCTTGTATCTGTTTATAGCCATGAGTGAAACACACCCATGAAAATCTAAGCATATCATTTTCTTTCAGATGCACTAGTGGAGGAAAATTTGAATTCAAAATATGAAAACACAAATATCCAGTTCTATACTGGTTCCATTCAGGTGAAACTCACACTGACTACACAGAGAGGAGCCATAGCCCTTGCCAGTGACTTCATACTATATACCAGATTATCAGATTATATAAACAGATGTAGCACCATTAGTTGCAATGGAATGAAGCTGATTTACCCCAAGTCAAGATCCAGCCCTATCTTTCTTAATGCTATTTGGGAGGAGCACAAGAGGGACATAGGGGAAATGTCATTCTGAGAACAACGCTTTCAGAATTAACTATAATATTTTAAAATTGTAATTAACAGCACTTACACAAAGTAATATACTCAAAGCACTGAACAAATAAATCAAAAAGTGCATTTAACTCTCTGAAATTGTTTGGCATTAGTGAAGTGTCCTCTCTGACTTTTGGGAAAACCACCTTTACAAATCAAAGGGCACAACCTTCCATCTGAAATCACCTTGGAGAAGCACCAGTAATGCTATTCAGAGACATTCTGAATCCACATGTTACATGTAAGGTGCACCTCAACTCAGCTGTTTAAGAGAGATGCTCAGCTTGTATTCAGTATTTGTCCCAAGTTGAGGAAGTGACCCTGTGGAAATTAGACTTTTAAATGTCAGTGTCCCTACATTGCATTCAGTTCTCTTCGCAAGGGAACTCTTGCTCTGCATGCATTATGTACACTCCTGGAAATGCACAGTCCAACATTTTAGCCAGTTCAACATCAGGCAAAAGGAAGATGGAAACCTGACAAGTCAAGAGCAATGTCAGGAGCTGCTTCCAGGTGTATCCTTCTAGACCAATGAATGCCAAGTGTTTACTTCTTTTTTGACTCCTGAGCTTTTCCGTTCTTCCTCCATGGCAGGCAACCATCCTGTGCTAGTGAGAATCCCTTTAGAGTAATGTTAATCACTTGTTTCAGTGAAGAAGATGCTGAGCAATTCTGTGTGCTTTTGTTCCTTCCATTGGTATACAAGATACAGGTGGTTTGCTGTGGAGGAAGACTACTCAGCAATTGAATTCATTTAATTTGCTAGGAATTCTAGAAATCTTCTGAATTTAGAAGGAACTAAAATGCACAGAGATCTCAAGAGAGCAGAGCAGACAGTTGGTTTGGGAGGACTGGTACAGGAGTCATCACATCTCAAGATTATATATTGATTTAATCTATTCCAAACTCCTTACTGGGCTTTGGATCAGAAACTGGACAATTATAGCCATAATGTCCCGATACTGGCATTTTTATCTATCATGAGTCGATCAGCATGGTGGCTACACGTAGCAACAAAGGAAATAGGATAATTACAGAAAGAAACTAAAAAAAAAGAGAGCTTTCTGCTCTGCAGCAGCGGGGTCAGATACAAAAACAATAGAGAAAAGGTATCCAGCATTTTCTCAGTTGCCCTTGATCACAGTGGAAACTGTTGGCCTCAGTTCAGTAACTAGTGGAGAAGTGTCCACATCACCAAATTGTCATTGCAGCTGTCAACCTTGCTAGCAAAATCTGCAGACAGGGACTGTTCAGCACAAAAACTCATTGGAAATACAACTATAAAGGAACCCTTAAAAAATCTTGGTTTGAAAAACATCAAAGCAAGGCAGCTCACATCCCTTTAATCCACTCACTTAGATGCTAGAACTATGAAGAGGGCTTTGTGCATTGTGACTGCTGTTCACAAGGAGACAGGGCTCTGCACATCAAGAGTGAGATTGATTTGATGGTTATATTTACCTGACTGTGTGGCAACCATCACACACAATAATAACCCTTTCCCCTTATCTAGCTCTTTCCACCCACAGCCCTTTATAATCACTAATGAACTGAGGCTTGCTACAACTTTTGAGGAAGAAAAACTCAACCTTAATCAAAAAGCATCTTTCAGCCTGTGTTCTTTTGATTTTAGTAAGCACTGGCTCTCATACAGCATGAAAAACTCAGTTCAATGGAGAAGAACAGGGAATCAGTCCTGTTGCTGAGAGGCATTGATTGCTCTGACTGAGGACGTGCTGTAGGATTCTATCCATCCACATGTTTTCAAAGGGGACAGGCAAGTGCCCAGCTCAGACTAGGCCACATATCTTCATGACAATGGTGTATGGGGGCATGTGTGGTTTTTGCTAACCTACCAACAGGGATCTTCAGAGCAGCCCAGTATGGTATAATATCCTCCTGTTGGCCATAGAAGAAACAAGCAGCTGGTTGTGACTTGCAGGGAACCATTGCGTATGGAATACAAACTGCTTACATATTTGCTGCTTTTGTTTCCCTCTATAGTAACACACAGACATTCAAAACAAAAGGCCCCAGACTTCTTTCTCTTTGTTAAACTGCAGCAAATATGGAAAATGCATTTCAGACTCCACCATTCAAGAACTGTTTCCTGTTTGGAGATAAAAATATGCTGGGTAAGCAGTGGCTCAGGGCAACCAGAATGGTGCAATAAAATAAGGCATTGACTCATCTCCAGAAAGCAGCATATTTTCCCCACTAACTATCTTTTCCTCCTGTGCTGGTAACGAGAGATGCCTGCTGATGTATATGGAGTCATGAATAAAACAACAATAAAGTGAATGGGGAAGAAAGTGGGGCAGATTTTGGGCTTTTGCAAATATGTTAGGTGGAACTACCTGCAAGTCAATGGAGTGCACTCATTTACAGCTGCAGTGAATGTGACCTGGTATATTGAAACAACTTTTTTTGATCTATTGCCATAGAAATGGAGACATTGTGTGGTATCAGCTACCCCTCGGGTGCCTGCCATGCCCAATGAGCATGTATTCCATTGTATACTACCTACTGACAGCGCTGCAAAGAACTGGCTAGTCAGTGCATTACTAGGGCACTGTTTCTACCTAGTTCAACATCTAGCCAGGTAAGGGCTCTGTAATCATTAGTGCTAGCTGAAGACAGCAGGCTGGGAGCTAGCTGAGGAGGGAAAAGTAGACAGTGGTTACCTTGGGAGTTTGGGCTTGTGGGGCCTGGAAACTGGGCTGAAAAATATGTTTCTGGAAGAGGACAAGGCATTGGCCACAGCAGGAAGACTGTGAGCTAGGTTTAAAAATCACAAATTTTAAACAACCCCCCCCCCCCAATTTTTTCAGTTGTGTCCCAGTATGAGAAATAGAAACTCATGTAAAATATGAAAGCTGAGATTCACATGTAATACCATAATCAAATCAGTGCTCACATGCCCACTGCACTTCACTTGAACATTTGACCTGAGATATTTCAGTCTTCACCAGACAATCAAATGTTTTAATGTTTCAGGCTTAAGTTAACTAACTCCACTTCTAAAAGCAAAAGTCTCGAAGTTTAAGCAGTAACAACTCGCGATGCCAGCATTTTTTTCTTGTTTTGAATACTCATCCTGATTACACAAGGTCACTAGTTCCTTTTTTGTCTTTCTCCTACAGCAACACAAGGAGCACATAGGAGTTTGAGAGATGTTTTTGTTGGGACTTCTGCCTGTCTTGCTTTTCTTCAGCCAAGATCTTCAAGTAGCTCCATACTCGTTTGAGAACTGCTTAGTCCATGGAAACTTGGGGAGAAGGATGAAAATGCTATGCTATCAGAGAAACTTGTCTCAAGTCCCAGCTCATCTTCCTAGCAACATAAAAAGCTTGGACCTGTGTGAGAATAGGATTGCACGCCTAAGGCAGAATGATTTCAAGAACATGAGCCTGTTGCAAATGTTAAATGTTTCTCAGAACCAAATAAATGTCATTGAAGAAGGCACGTTCATTCACACAGGCAGCCTGGAATTCCTGAACTTCACTTCAAACCAGCTGAGGAGTCTTTCCAGCTCTACATTTGATGGATTAGTGAATCTTACTGTCTTGCTACTCAGGAAAAACAACATTGACAGGATTGAGCTGTCGACTTTTGACCACCTGATAAAGTTAAAGGTAATTGATTTAACTTCAAATAAGTTACATTTTGTGAAAGCTTTGGATGCTATGTTTAAGGTGAAGTCTTTGGAGATCCTGCAAATTAGCGAGAACAACATAACAAATTTTACAACCAAAGATATTGTTTATGTGCCCATGAGGCTTCACAAACTGGATGCATCGCATAATCCGATCTCTTTCATTGATGTTACAACTGATGCTTTGCACAGTCTTGTTTCATTGGACTTATCCTTCTCTGGCAAACATAACCATGTTACATGGCTTATACAAGATCCATGTCTCCTGAAAGGGCTAAAGAATTTATATTTAGGAGGAATATTTATGACACCAGGAGACATATCAACTGTTTTCCAAAAGCTGAGCTGCTCTTTGCTAGAGGATATCCACCTAAATGATTTGAACTTGACTGATTCTGACAATCTTATAGAGGAGGTCTGCCTTTGGCAGCAACATGTCAAAGCTCTGAATTTACAAGGCAATAAATTAAAAAACATTAGAGCAACTGTCTTTGAAAACTGCACTCAGCTGAAGTACTTGGATATGACACACAACAAGTTACAAGTGATACTGTCTACATCTTTTCAGTTCCTGAATGCTTTAGAATTTTTGTTCCTGGCAAACAATAAGTTCAGTGAAGTACCTATTGTGACTTCAAATATAACATCACTAAAAAGTTTGGATCTCAGCTTTAACCAGATTCAGAAAATTACCCCAAGTGACTTTGCTGGTCTGAAGAATCTGCAGTTTCTCAATCTAACTGGAAACCAGATCACTAAAATCAATTCAGAATTATTTCAGGATTTGGATAATTTGTTGGAGTTAAATTTGGGAATGAACATCCTTTTGGAAATCTCACAGCCTCTCTCAGATAGTTTATGGAAGCTGGAAAAAATAAACCTCAGAAGAAATAAGATGAACTCCATCAAGAAAGGCACTTTTAGGAATCTGACTTCCCTGCAGTTTCTCAATCTGGTGGACAACCAGATTAGCACAATAGAACCAGGAGCCTTTGAAGGGCTGAGCAGCCTGCAAACATTGCTTCTTGGCAGCAACAGGATCACCGGGAACACTTTGCAGAAGGGCATTTTCGAAGGGGCAAGCTCAATAGTAGAGCTTCAGCTTTTTAACAATTACATCTCTTATGAGTCAGCTGGAAAACTTGACAACCCTCCCTTCATTCTCCTGAAGTCTTTAAAGAAACTTACTCTGAACAGCCAACGTCATCTAGGGCTTCAGAATTTCCCATCTAACTTCTTGCAAGGTCTGGAATCAATAGTGTCAATCCATGCTGGCAACTTGGACATCAGCTCCTTGCACCCAGACACTTTTAGTTACACCCCTGGGCTCCAAGAACTGGATTTGAGCAACAATCCGATCAGTCCTATTAACCTGGACCTTTTCCAGCCTGTAGCAAACCTGACAGAATTACACCTCAATAAAATAGGTCTCCAGTCACTCAATTTTGTTCTTCATGCCAACTTCTCTAAACTGGCAGTGCTCAGAGTAGCTACAAATGAGCTTGATGTTATTAAACCAAACCACATTGCAGCTTTGCCATTTCTTACTTTCCTGGATCTCAGATACAATCCTTTTACCTGCTCTTGCAATAACAAAGCATTCCTCAATTGGTCCCTTAATAGCTTAAAAACCCAGGTGATCTATTTGTATGAGTACACTTGTGCTTTCCCACCCAGCAGTAAAGGAGACAAGCTGTGGACCTTTGATTTCTCCTCCTGCACTGCTAATCTCGACTTCATCTTGTTTATAACTAATTCAACCCTAGTTATTTTGCTGATGATTGTCTGCCTCTTTTATCACTGGAGGTGGCAGGGGATTTATGCCTACCATCTATTACTTGCTTATATTTATGACAACAGGCACAAAAGAAAAAGGCAGCATAAGAAATACGACTATGATGCATTTGTCTCCTACAACACAGAGGATGAGAAATGGGTGATCAATGACCTCCTTCCCAAGCTGGAAGATGAGTACCACTGGAAGCTGTGTCTGCACCACCGGGACTTTGAACCAGGAAGAGCTATCCTGGACAACATTGTGGATAGTATCTATGGGAGCAGGAAAACTATCTGTGTCATAACCCGCCACTACCTTGAAAGTGAATGGTGCTCTAAGGAGATTCAGGTAGCCAGCTTTCGCCTCTTTGATGAACATGAGGATGTCCTGGTCCTGATTTTCCTGGAAGACATTCCTGCTGGTTATCTATCACCCTACCATAGGATGAGAAAGCTGATAAAGAAAAAAACATACCTTGCATGGCCCCAGGAGAAGGAAAAGATTCCACTCTTTTGGCTTAAACTCCATATGGCCTTGAAGACAAGTGAAGGGAAAGTGGATGAAGATCCTATTTTGTCTGTGATTGTTCCAGATGAAGACCAATAAAGACAGTTCCCAGTAGTAAATGTCTGTCTATGGCATGCCTAATGGGCTTATTCTGTAGTTTCTAGCTACATCAACCTTACAAAAAGTGTTGTGAACTTTGAACGATCTTTACTCTAAATATTAAACTCTAATTTTTAGGGTATTTTCTACATTTTTTTAAGATGTAGGATAAAAGATTGATTACCAGTGGTATTCAGAGCAGGAAGAAAAGTGTCATATTAATCCTCTTCCATAGATATATTTAGTAACAGTATAATTATTATTTCAGTAAGAATTGCAATTGTTTCCTGAAATATTTATCCCCAGTGCTGATGTGCTTATCTCTGTTTCAAAGTGCTTGTACCAGTACTGGGTATTTCTCTTCTCAAAGGGGAATAGCTATTTGAGTAGGAGATTGTGACACTGAAGGCCTGAACAGATGACACATTTACAACAGTGCAATCAGTCTACACCAGTGAAAAAGAGGAACGAATAAATGATGTAAACTCTCATACGAGGGTAACTTTTCCCAATCCAGTGCAATGTGAGCTGTGTTTGGTTTCATCTGTCTACATCTATCCAAATGTAGCTGATTGCCAAAGGCAAACAGGTTGTTATCTGGTCCCTGCCACCTACTGATGAGTGTCATAATAGCCTCCTATTGCATGAAGCTACCCCAGGAGAGCTCTCCATCTGTGCACATTCTTGACATTACATAGCTACTCAGACATGATGGTGAATATAAGAATCAGGGAAGAATAGAATAGAAACTTGTGACTAGTCATATTGAAATCTTAAGTGCTTAATGGCTTTGCTAGATAAGGGCTTTCCTTCTTAACTCTTCAATAAGTAAAAAGATTGTGAGTGAATCTATGATTTTATGGAGACCACTAACCAGATTGTTTGATTTAACAGAATCAATGAGACATGTTTTAGATGAGACTGCTATCTAGCATTTTGCATAGCATGTTCAGTAGCTACTTTCCTAATTTTATTTGAATAAGTTAGAAAGGATTTTTAATTAAAAGAATGGATGACGTAGGATTTGGGTGAAGTTGAATGGATGACATCCACCACAGAAGGGATTTTATGCCAGGTGAATTTGTCTCTGTGGGCCAGCTACTCATATGAAATAGTACTATAGCCATGCAAGGCTTGGTTCTCAATAAACAAGTGTGATCTAAGCAATTTTTTGAGCCTAGTGCAGTCATCAGTTGTGCATATGATATGGCAGGTGGGGCGGAGAATGAGGCACACCACTCAGGTGGGAAGGACAGCCAGCTAAGTGGCCAACTGCAGCAAGATTGCAGTGTTGGACATGTGGCAGAGAGAGGGGTTTGTTATGATCAGGAGAATGAGAGAGAGTATGAGGAGAAGGGGCATTTTTGCTGACTATTTTGGGCACCATGGAGTGAGGCTGTAACACAGAAGGCGCAGCAGTCAACAAAATGATTCACATCAACCCACAGAGGTGGCACTGGAATTAAAACAACTGCCAATTTTATATCTTGACAATTTTTAGCATGAAGGAGGGCATGCTTCCTATTGCCCTCCTCTCCACTGGTACTCGCAGGGGCAGCAGGCTGGTTGACAATGAAGGTTAGGATCTAGGTCTGGGGTCAGTTGGTGTCAGCTCTCTGTCAGACTCCTGCAAGGTAAACAGTTCCTGGCTGTCAGGTGAATCTTCTCAGAAGGCATCCTCAGTCCTACTGGCCCTTGGGGTCCTGTGCTTCATAAGCCATATCTGATATGAAATAATGTTTTTTGCTGGTTTCTCATGTCAAAATGCTGTCCAAATCTCTTTAGTTAGGATAGGTAGATGGAGCACTCCTGGGGGTGTTGTTTCAGTCCTTGACCCATCTTTATCTTGCTACATCCCACTGCTAGCCCTGTGCAGCCAGGGCTGTAGGGATGGCTTTATAAACCTCCTGATTTTTCTGCCTCTTCTGGACAGCTCCTTGCACCTTTGCCTCTCCCTGTCATCAGAGAAGGTTCAGGATTCTGCATGGGTCCAATGGTAAGTGTGACAAGAAAGAATGGCACAAGAATTAATATTTGAAACCTGCAGGAGTGCGACTAAGATGGTGATTCCTTGTGCATGTGCAAAGAGGCAGAGTCTGGTTGTATGCCAGGATTTAAACAAAGAGGTGCCATCTGCTTTCCATGACCCTGGAGGAGAGGTGGCCACACAGGTAAATAGACCTGCTAGTAGCCAGGGAGCAAAGTATTGTGGGAAGATGGCTGGCAGACTTTTGTAATCATTCCTAGCAGAGGCAAGCACATAAACATTGCTCCATTTTTCTGACACCAATGCAAAATTACTTCTGTTCCTTGCTTAAAGGACATGCTCCCTGCATAGGGAGTGGGGAGAACACTAAGACATACTGGAGAAGAATGGGTGTTCTGAAATGAATAGCCTAGTGAATCTGCAAAATTATTCATCCAGATATAATTTTATGCACAAATGCTGTACCAGGGCCAGTAATACAGGAACTACATGGCATTTAATACTTAGATGTTAGCAATGCTGTTACTGTTGTACTAGCCTTTCTTCACTCCATTATTGCACTCCATTATTGCACGTGATCACGTGTAAGTTATTGAGGATTCCTACATGTGTTCACCTGGTCTCTGCAACCCAATAATTAACTCACCAATTAAATGGGGAAGCAGTGTCATGAGATGACTAGAATATGGTACTGAAGTCAGAAGATAAGAGCTTTGTTCCTAACTGCCACAGGCTTCCTGTGAGTTAGATTAAGGTGTCATCTCTGAACTAGGAGTTCTAGATTTTTGCATGTCTTTTTGTCTCAGACCAACTCGGCTACCAAATACATCCCTGAAACATGGCAGATGCCACATTTTAGCTGATTTTGGATTTTAAACTTCATTGCTGAACAACAAGAAATATTTCTACACCTCCCAGCTTGCCATCTGACACCTCCAGGGAAAGAATCCTACCTGATCTGCACAACAAAGAACAACTCAGAACAGCTCACAAAGACACTCTCATGGACCCAGATGGACAGGTTTCCATCTCCAGCTTCCTCTGTGCAAAAATGAAGTTTATTTCCTACCTGTGGGGACTTTTTACCATCTTTAATTTTCCCTGAGCCTGGTGACGGGCATTTGAGACCAAAAACTTGCAGAAAAAAGATTTTTTTTTTTGCGATTTCCTAGTTGGTCTAATAAAAGGTATCATCTCTGAACTAAGAGATCTAGATTTTTGCATTTTCCCCTTCGGACTTTTTAAAAACTTCTGCCTCCAATGCTTGGGCCATTAGTTTCCTTTCTGTACAATTAGATCTTGATGCTTCTCTTCTTCACTATGCTGTTGTGAAACTAAATTCAAGGGAAGTTAAGTACTTAGATTTCATAGATTTCTAGAGTTGGAAGGGACCTGGTAGATCATCGGGTCCGACCCCCTGCTTCAGGCAGGATAGAGCGCTGGGGTTAAGTAACCCCAGCCAGGTGCCTGCCTAATCTCCTCTTGGAATACCTCCAGGGTAGGGGAAAGCACCACCTCCCTTGGAAGCCCATTCTATATTTTGGCAATCCTTACCGTAAATAATTTCTTCCTTATGTCCAATCTAAATCTGTTCTCCTTCAGTTTGTGGCCATTATTTCTGGTAACCCTGAGGGGCGTCCTGATAAACAGTGTCCGCTATTCCCTGCTGACCCCCGCAATGAGGCAGCCACAAGATCGCCTCTCAGCCTTTTCTTGCAGAGGCTGAAGAGATTTAGATCCCTCAGTCTGTCTTCATAGGGTCTTACCTGCAGGCCCTCAACCATACGAGTAGCTCTCCTCTGAACCCTCTCAAGGTTATCCACATCACTCTTGAAGTGCGGCGCCCAAAACTGGATGCAGTACTCCCATCTGCAGCCTCACCAATGCCGCACAAAGGGGAATTATCACATTCCTAGACCTGCTTGTGATGCACCTGCTGATGCAAGAAAGAGTGCGGTTAGCCTTGCTTATTACCTCGTTATACTGCTTAGAGACGCTCAGTTGACAGGGGCAACAGAACAAAAGAGAAAGTCTGGACTCACGTCTATCAGTGTAAATCTGTGGTAAGTTAGTGGAGCTGGAGCTGTTCCAGGATTGTGGTTACATAACGAAGATCAGACTTTGTCCCCAAATGCTTTTACATTAGCTGGTGAGCAAAGTGCTACACCCAACCTCTGAAATGGGATCTGTATTCAAACAGGATTCAATTTGAGCTCTCTTTTGTGGGACTGGATCCTACCCCATCCTCTTGAGAGCACAAATAAAGCCTTGTGGCAGCAGCAACCAGGGTGAATCCCAGCAGGAGGCTCAGAAATTGTTAAGAGCACAAATAAAGCCTTGTGGCAGCAGCAGGCAGGGGGAATCCCAGCAGGAGGCTCAGAAATTGTTATTTTCAGGAAATATTCTATTCCTGGCAGTCAGAGGCTCCCCTGTAAAAGGAAGCCCTTAACTCTCTGACCTTTCATACCAATACATGGCTCAGCCTATAATTTCCCCAAAACTCTGTTTGGCAAGATCAGGGGATATTTCTATTGCCTAGGAAGAGAATCTATTCCTCCCTCACACTTCATAGTAACACAGATTTGCTGGCACTAATACAAGTATGCATAGAGGACACTGCGGGATTGGTACTATATAGGACAGCTGTTTCATTAGGTTGTGCAACCCCCACCCCCCTTCCTAGCTGGGATCAAATTAAAAGATTTGGGACAGTCAATTGCATAGAAAGAATAAATGAAGTATGAACACTGCTGGAATCAAGGTGATATTGAGCCAATTACATTTGAATGTTCTTGACACAGCGGGATATTCATTGTATCCACTGGAGAGAGAAGAAACAGGATTTATTTCTTTTGTTTATTGGGTGATACAGATATAAACATCTTTCCCTTGCTTCATTGCCCCTAGAAGACAATAAAATACATGAGGTTCATGGGACTTTAGGTTCAGCAAGTATTAAAAGGCTGAGGCTAAAGAGTGGTCTGCAAAATGCTGTGGTTTCTTCATGTTGCTGTTGGTGTTGATTAAGCTGGTAGTGTCCGACTTTAATTGTGAATTAATTTTTTTTCCCCTCAGTTGTTTGCTAAGCCATTTCTGACCGAAAGAATACACATTTTTTTTACCTGCCTGAATTGCCCATTTCCAGTTGACATTGACCATGATTCTCTTCACTTACATTTACAAGGCTCTTTAGCACCTCTTAAAATAAAATCCCAATGCCAGTGGTTTTCATAGATTAATTCTGCATCTGATATGGCATGGCTGTGTGGATGTTGTTAACATTTCACTGACTTTGGGAGGTTTATTTCATCAAAATGTTAAAATGAGAATACTGATGCAAAAACTAGGCTGTGGTTTAAAGGTTATGTACAGCTTTCACACTTTTGCTATAATTTGTAGCTCTCTAAACTAAAGACCAAATTTCACAGCATAGTTTTTCCATGAGCAAAGCTGGGAAGAGAATATTTCTCCTATAATACAGTATGATGTTTCAAAAATGCATTATGAAGGGTGTCCATTTTCCTCTGCCATAACAGGTGTTGGTCACTACTAGAGGCAGGATTTCAGAATAGATGGGTCTCCAGTTATGATCTAGTCGAGCAGAAGAGACTATACCAGATGTACTTTGGATCTGATTTGTGGCAATGGGATTCAACTGAAAGTTGTTCCTAATCTGGTGTTCTGTCAGAGATAAAACTATTTAGAAGGGTATGACTGTCAAGAAAGAAAAGGCTGAGGACTCAGAGTCAAAGGGTTACCTGGAGAAATTACTGTCTTGATGCCTTACCTGCCTCACCTGGAGTCTCTCTGCATGCTACTGCAAAAGTAGCTATTCATTGTGAACAGTAGTGGTGCTTTGCAGGCATTAGGTGGCAGCATTGCACAGTATTGTCAATGTAGAGCAGGGAGGTCAGTAACTCGCACACAGCCCTATATGGTCTATTTACTGGCCAATAGGTGGAGATCTGTTTTCCAGCTCTTCCAAGTAAATGTGACTCCAGCCAAATAGCTTCCAAACTGCTAGAATCCCATCAGCAGCCATTAAAACCCCCCAAAGAGATTTAAGTGCATATCAGTCCTGAGCTGCTTGCACATCGTGATTAACAGTGATACACGGGCAATTGAGGACAGAAAGGCTCCTTATTTAGAAATGACTTTAGGAAGATGTTGTGAGACACCTCAAGTGACCTTGAACATTTAATTCCTGTGCCTACTGTGATAGATGTAGCTGAACTCCTTGGTGCAAGATCAACATTTACTTTCAGTGAGGGACTGAGATATTCTCACTCATGAAGAGAATAAATTATGGTATTTAGAGTGGGAGTGAATTTTAGAATGACTTGCCCTTTGTGCATTGTAACGGATTCCAGGTTTGTGGACGGGTCTTGAATGTAATCAGTTTGCAGAGTTCAGTTTTATTATTCATCATGGGTAGAAATGGGCTGAAAGCAGAAGTTGGGATCCAAACTCCATGACTTACAGGGGAACTTTGGATCAGAAATTTACAGTTCAGGTCCAGGATAACTGCAAGCTTTACTGCCTCCCTTACACCCCGGCATTCTTCTTTGTTTTCTGTTTTGAAGTCACCTTGCAGCTAACAATTGGAGACCATTTTCCAAGTAAACATAGGCAAGTTGCAGAGTTCCCTTCCCACCTAGCTTGGCTGGTTGTGTAACACACAGTTATTTTTATCATATTGGTATACAATGTCATCCCTTACCAAAAAGTTAAGTAGATAACCCCATGGTGTGTAATCCAGGTCTCAAACATGTACCCCTCACGTGTAAGAAGTTCACTCCAGTTCCATAGGGTGAGCTTCTATCGCTGACCCAGTTAGCAGGAGGCATGCTGAGTTAGCATTTCATATATGCAGCTCTTACAGACAGACTGACTGCATTATTCTAGGTGCTTTTTCAACAGGGCGGGAGTACTGAATCTTCTCCCAAATTTAGTCTTGTACAGTGGAGCCCAGCCTGACAGTGAGTAACAGTGAGTCACAAGGAATTCACAGTTTCGTGCTCTTGCAAAAGAACAATGCACAGTGTGGAGCAAGAGGACAAAGAAGGAAAGGATGTTTCAGAAGAGGGGAAGAAAAGCTGCTGAATCAAAGGAGTGGCCTCAAGAACACCCAGTAGAAATGTGCACTGCCTATTCAGGATTTTGTGCTACACACATTGCAAATTCATATAGACCCGTGACTGAACCAAGGTTAGGGGATAAATCAAATCCTGTCAGCCCTACCAGAGAAAGATAATGAAACAGCTGGTGTGCACTCACAAAAGCAGGAAAGGCTCCATTCAATCCCCAGTACACTATTGTACTCCTGGGCATTAGATACTACAGGGGTCTCAGAACAGCAAGGGGACAAGACATGACATATGTTACTCAGAATTTATTTTTTATGGGATATGGCCAAACACTTACCCTGAATTTGCATAGGGTTTTGGATTCAATAAGAGTGAGTCCTGACAAGTTGTCAGCAAAGCTTGAATACTTTGGACTCAGAGCTGATGTCAAAAGTGGAGTGAGCTACATACTGTGCATGTGTTAATGACAAAAATGTTGTTGAGGGGATGGACAGACAAGGTTCTTTGGATAAATCTGATATCTTTGATTAGACCAACTAATAAAAGATATCAGATTTACCCAGAGCACCTTGTCTGCCTGTGTCCTTAGACGAACACTGCTACAACCTACTCCCCTGAAATGCTGAGGAGATACACATTTTGCAATGAAGATCAAGAGGAGAGATGCAGCAGGAAATGTGACTGAGATGAGGGTGTAAAATGCAGCAGCTTCACTGACAGATATTCTGCGTTATGTACAATGTCATATTAGGGCTGTTTTGCTCAGTGTTGAATGTGGCCTCAAAGTATCAGTAATTATTATTTATATACTACCCAAAGTGGCACCTTGCAGAAATGCAAGATGAGCAGGTTCCTGCTCTGAGGAGGATCTGAGGGAGATCCTCATTACAAAAGGGACCACATTTGAAGCTGTACAACCCCCACACAGTGGGAGTGGTGCTGTTTATACCAACTCCGAATTTCAGGCCTTTTATTCTTCTACAGGCTTGTCCATGGGTCTCCACCTCCAGAACGCTATACCCGCTTCCGGTGTCCACTGCTCCAGGAGGGGGTACCGACAAATTGGAGACAGATCAGAAAAGGGTCGTGAGCAGTTCCCACATTGGAAAAGGTGCCTTAGAGCAAAAGCGGGAAGGAGGTCACTAAGATAATAAAGAGAGGTTTCAGAGATTTCCTCCGCCCTGGCAGGCAGGCACTGGAGGGAACTGACTTTGTTGCAGTGTGTTGCAGACAAGCCCTGCCACTAGAGCATGGGTAACCCCCCCTTCCCCACTCAGGCCCAGCCAAAAGACTGAGAGAGGCACGTGGCCCTTTAAGACCCAGGTGAGGGGTTCTGAGCACGCGCACTCGTGCTACTTCCTGCCCGCCCGCCAGGCTCGTGGGTAGACTGGGGCGCATGAGCACTCCTAGAAACCGAGGCGCGGGCGGGTGAAGAGCGCAGCTAGTCATTGGTTTTGCAGCGGCCCCCGGACCGCATGCGCTCTAACTCCTGGGTCTCCTCCTCCTCCCCTCCACCCCGCGGTTGGCGCGTGCGCACTGCCCCTCCGCCTG
>NW_005841977.1:1779267-1781061 GCF_000455745.1 Alligator sinensis | reverse complement strand
CCGCCATGGCGAGCAGCAGCGGCTCCAAGGCCGAGTTCATCGTCGGGGGCAAATATAAGCTGGTGCGGAAGATCGGTTCGGGCTCCTTCGGGGACATCTACCTGGCCATCAACATCACCAACGGCGAGGTAAGGACGGCCCCGTCCCCGCTCCTCGTCTCGGGCCGGACGGGGAGGCTCCCGGGCAGGGGCATCTCCTGCCTGCCCCTTTCCCCGTGCGGGGACGCTCCTCCCGTGTCCCTGGGAGCGGGGCCTCGAGACAGATACCCCCTGTCTTGGCTCCCTGTTTTTAGTTCCTCGGAGACCTTTCCCGTGGTGCTTGGATCTGAAGACTGGAAACCACTGTAGCCGGATTTGCCTCCCCAGGACGGGTGTCCAGAGCCTGGTGGATTGCGCTTGTTTGAGGAGCCTGCCGGATACGTGGGGTCTTGAGCTAGTGTTAGGAGCCCTAGAGAACTCGTATTTGTGTTTCTCTGAGCAGGGTTTTGTTGAGGAGGGTGGAGTCCCACCTCTCTCTTAAATCCCTCTTCAGCCCCAGCGGTGGGTCTGGTTGTGTGGATGGCGGCTCTGATCCCTGTTGCCTCCCCTGCAGGAAGTGGCTGTGAAGTTGGAGTCTCAGAAAGCTAGGCATCCCCAGCTGCTGTACGAGAGCAAACTGTACAAGATCCTGCAAGGGGGAGTCGGCATCCCGCACATACGGTAAGGTTCGCACGGGCCGTGGGCTCGCCCGTGGCAATTCTTGTTGGGTACGATAGTGTTTCCGGGGGATTCTTAGTCGGAAAGGAGTGGGGCCTGGCCTGGCCGGGCATTTGGCAGTCTGCGCAAGGCAGCAGAACTCCAGCCCGGTGATCTGTAGGTGTCAGTCCTTTCTGTGGCAGTCCCAAAGAAGAGGAAAAACCTTTCAGCAGTTGGGATTATGGGCTGCCTTTGAGAGCATGATGCTCCTAATGAGGTTGTGATTTGGGGTCAGTGTTGAAATGGCTGCTCTCTTTTGTTATGTATTTTTTTTTTTTTTTTTGTTCCAACATGTCTTCCTCTTCTCAGAAAATGGCGGATGGCTGTGATTAACCCTCCCCCATCTTCTGTTGGGACAAGGGATATGCTCAGGCATGTATCTCTCTCTCTCAGCATAGTTATATCTGGAGGGCTTGAGACTGCATAGAGCCAGGGAACAGAATAGCAGCCACTTTCAGTGGCCTGCAAGAGATGCGTCACTTAGCCCTCTATAGAGTTACAGTTCTGAGATGATTCTTCCTCCTGTTTACTAGCTGTGTAGCCTCCTTGACTCAGACTTGTTGTGAAGATTTCCCTTCTTTTTCTCTAATGGAACAAAAGAAGATTAGTCAAACTGTTCTTGAATTTTTAGCATAGTAGGGTTTTGGATCTGGTCACTGCACTAAGTGATAGAAAATAAATCTAGTATTGTTTGGCTTCACTCACTGGAGCTCTGCAGTAACACTGGTATTAAGAGGAATTTTTAGTCTATGGATAAGGCCTTTCTGTGTAGGGTTATTTTGGGAGTGTTTATTTTTATTCAGAGTGGTTTTTTTCCCCTTAGAGATTTTATTAATGCTTAAGTATATCATGTTAAATTCAGTCAATTGCCTCTGATTTCTGCAATGTGAGGTGCATGACTACAACAGTTACTGAGTTTATTAGTAATGAAATATAAAGCTAATAGCTGTCTACTGACTTAAAGCTTGTTCACTTTTTATTTTGTTTGGGTGTATTAGTATGCAAATACTAATCCTGGGATAATCCAACAGACCTTGTAGAATATTGTGATTATCATTGC
>NW_005841977.1:1724980-1779257 GCF_000455745.1 Alligator sinensis | reverse complement strand
TAGGGAAAGTTTCCAAAACAGCACCCTAACTTTGAGAGCTGCACATCTTATTCAGTAAAATTTTTTTTTTCTGCCCCTAATTTAATAGTTCACACATGTATGCCAACTAGGCCTTAACTGAGAGGCACTGTTGTCTTGTATATCTACACCCTTTGTAGAATCAGTACAGCCTGTTAAGATAAAATAAATGTACTTGCATGAAGTAAAAACCTCTAGTTTTTAACTATAATTGTGAAATTCTTAGATATAGTCTTTATTCCACAACTGCAGTTCAAGCCTTCTTCAAAGATGGCTTTTCCTTCTTACAATTGTGAAGAAATAATTGAAATTTGCAGTTGAAAAGTCTACTCTTTAGCTACATGTTAAAACAAAGCTATCCTGGGAAAACTGCCAAAACAAACAGGTATTTGCTGTTTTGTTACAAGTCTAGAAAAGCAGGCTCTCAAGTGAATACAGTTTTTTCTTTAAATGAAAACTGCACAGTGTGCAGCAAACCTTCTTAATTTTGGAGTAATTCACATAGCAAAAATTACAATGCAGTTCAAAAGGATGTGGTTGAGCTCCAAAAATGACTTGTCATTTTTTTCCAAGCTGTGAAGCACAAAGGGAGCAATGATCTGAAATGACCTGTTCAGAAGTTACATTGTGACTACATAATAGATAAGTTGGAGATAATAGATATGCTAACACTGAAATACAGATGCTTTGTGTTTGACAGTATTTTGTGTAACTAACTTCATTTTGTGTTATCAGTTATATACAGTTACTTCAAATGGCTTTTTTTCCCACTCAGCAGCAGGGGAGTGAGTTGTTTTTATTCAGAGAACAAAACGATGATATATGAAAGTGCAAACTGGTTGAGGGAAGACTCATAACTGACATTTTACCAAACTACTCCGGTCACTCTTTGAACTGACTATAGTTCAAGATGAGCAGCTGATCTTATGATGTGAAAGAGACCAATCTTTGAGTCATTTTCACTTTCAGGTTCTCACTGGTGTTACACTACCTTGTAGTGTTTAGCATTTTTCAAATGCCACTTTTTAGAACTTTCTTAAAGTTCTGTAATATTTTGGAAGTGTTTTTGTTACACACACACACACACACACACACACACACACACACACACTTTAAATCAAAATTGTATTTTGAATAGTTTCTGTAACTTCCTTTCTGTTAACAACTACCATGTTGCTGGGATGATGAAAGATGAAGGGAATGTAAAATAAAGCCCTTTTTATCTTGCTTTTTTCTACCCTAGTTGTTAGGAAAATAAGAACTTCACTAAATAGTTTGCTTTAAATGTTAGTCATGGTGGAATCGGGTTCAAGCCAAATACATCTGATGCTCTAAAAGAAGTTTGAATAATACAGCTTATTAAATGGACTGTATCATAGGAATCTCTATCACATGCATATACATTATGTAGAAAATTAGTCTGGATTTGGTTTTGAAGATCATCATAGTATGCTTATGGTGCTAGCTTTTCCCCCCAGTACATGGGTGTTTTCTTAATCAGCTTGTAAAGTAGAGAATATTGGTTTCCTTTTTGTTTTGTTTAGCTTGCAGGTGTTTCATAACAAATTGTTCTGCCAAAAAATTTAACAACTGGAATACTCTCCGAATGAAGTTCTCATGAAACAATTTGAAAAAGGACTATCTCTTGAATTGTTGCAATACATATGTAAGAATGTAGGTTTTATAAGTATAAAAACTGTGGGAGGAAGCAGTGTGATCCAGTGGATAGGGTGCTTGAATAGGAGTGCCGGTTTCCTAGCTCTTTCTCACTGGCTTGCTGTATTACCTTGGGTGAGTTGCATAACTTCCTGCCTCGGTTCCCCATCTGTAAATTGGAGGAATCATCTTTCTCATTCCTTTGTTAAACATATTAAAGTATGACAAGCTGTGCTTGAGAACTCTTATGCTGTACAAGAACTACTGAGTTACTAATGTAATGGTCATGCAGTATAACCTCTACTAAGAGCATCTGACATGCTTTCCAGGTCATAAAGCAGTTAATATAAGGCTAGAGTGACTAACACTTTTGCCTTTGAAACTTTTTTGTTAAAGATTGAACTCCTCTTCTTTAAATGTAGTCAAAATGTACTTGGATAAAACCAGCAAAAACAAGATAAGTGTACATGACACTTGAAATGTCATGGTAAATGAACTAAATCTTTAAAGCAACCTCACAGGCTATCATAGAAATAAGATATAGTTTGCCAGATCACAATTTTAAATTAACACTTTTTCATATTACCTATAAGAGCTTTGAATGCCAACAGTACATGAGCTCTCTCAAACACTTCTGAGGTTCAGAATCAAAAATTCAAGGCCTCATATCAATGCACTGTTAGCTCTTGAATTATAATGTGCTTTTTCAAATGTCCATGTTGTAGTTGGAGTTTCTTTTTGAAGAAAGGTGCCTAGATCAAGTTTATGCTTAAACTGATTAAAATCAGTCCAACAGTTTTGTCTTTAGGGCACAGTATGAAGTCCCATCTTTCTTGGTAATTTGATCTTCTGGGCCTTCATTTTGTTCCCTTTTTGTCCTGGCAACACATTCATCCCTAATCTTGTTAACTCTGTATTGATCAACCCCTTAATTTGGGGTTTGACTGTGGCTGATTAGTATATTTGGGTGGTAGCTTTTATGATTTGATTTCCTTGTGATTGATTTGGGGGGGGTTGTTTTTAATCTTTTTTTTTCCCCCCTATACATATGTTTATTGCAACTCATGTCTTTCAAAATGCACCTTACACTCTTTTCATGTGTACATTTACTTAGGTAGGTTGGTTATGTAGGTGTGTCTTGTCACCTAGCTACTGGTTAAAAGTTAATGGGAGCCAAAAGGAGACGCAGTAAGAACAAAGTAATTAAAAAATTCTAAGACTTGAAGTTATTCGGAAATCCCCCCTGGAAAATGAAAGCGTGAGCTATGGTCAGTAGTACTTAAAATGCCAGTATACTTGCACATCCCTTGAAAGACATCCACAATTAACAACAAGACAGGCAATCAAAGATTGTCTCTACCCAGTTGTTTACACAGGGATGTCCCCCTCTCTTGTATCTTGTATTTTTTGCTACTATTCTATATGCTTGCAACTGAGCTTATTCTGTAGGAATAAAACTTTTACCCCTTAGGGTTGCATCATCTAATCATTACAGAGTTGTTGCCATTATATGATGGGGCTTTTAAGTCTTAATTTGTTTAACTAAAAACAGAGCAGTAAAATTCTATGTTCTGTTCATTTGGGGTGCTTATGTAATTTCTTATAACTGCTGAGTTGGAAGATGCTCTGTAAATGATAAGGTCACGTATTAGTCAGGTATTTGTGCTAAATTCAACTAGTCCTGAGGCCTACTAACGTTAGGGTGTGCATTTAGGTGGACTGACAAGTCTTGGTGGTTGTCTGCTTTCAAACTAGAATTTTATATTAGATGCTCATAAATTAATAAACATTTAAAAATCATATTAATGCTTCCTTCAGCTGGAGGCTTTTCTTGTTTGATATTGGTCACTTGGTTTGTGCTTGGTGTGATTGATGTCCCTGGGTTATTATACGATGTGCTAGATATTGCATTTATGAAGAATAAAACTATTGTTCTGTGCGTGTGATACTGTTGCCATTGTTCTTGTGTGGACAAGACCCCACAGACTCTGGCTGATACTTAAAGGCAATAAAAATAGACCAGAAGATTTTAACAAATTGCATAATCTAGAAATACAAGTACTGTATCTTTCTACTTCCCCAATATATAGGATCATAGGGCTGGAAGAGACCTCACAAGGTCACCTAGTCCAGCCCTGTGCTCAAGGCAGGATCAGTCTTGACTAAACCACCCCAGCCAAATCATGTGTTTGTCTAACCTGCTCTTGAAAAATTCCAAGGATGGAGATTCCATACTTTCTCTTAGTAGACTGTTTCAATGCTTGACCACCTTCATAGTCGGACAGTTTCTCCCTAATCTCCAAATTAAATTTCCTCTGCTGCAGCTTGAGGCCATTTCTCCTAGTCCTGTCCACTACAGCCACAGAGAAGAGCCTATCTCCGTCCTCGCTCTCATTGCTCTTCAGGTACTTGAAGAATTATCAGTTCTCCATCCTTTCCCATTCTTCTCTTCTCCAGACTTAAATAATCCTAGTTCTTTCAGGCTTACTTCCCTGCTTGCATGTCATTTATGTTGCTCTGATTTTAAGCAAGTTTTTTTTTTTTCTCAGGTGCTTAGTAACACATTAATTTTTGTATTCGGGGAGGGAGTGAGGAAGGGGGGAATCAAAGCTGCTTTCCTATTAGATTTGTGAAAGCATTCTGTAAGATTTGTGTGATCTTGATATTTTGCCTGAGATGACCCACAGGGTTCACAGAGTCTGGCCCAAGTTCTTAGAATAGGAGTTTAGCCAGCTTCACATCATTTGTCATTAAAATGACATTTGAATTCAGTCATTGAAGTAGAATCAAGGTTACTGGCATTGTTTTAGACTCAGCCTTTCTCCTATAAAAATGTTAAACTGTACCACTGACTCCTAGAGTGCAGTATTTTTAACTCACCAGGGAATGCATTCAAGCCATTAATTTGGAGAAGAATATCTGTTTCTAACATAAAGAACCCTTCATGTATTTTCATGCAGCATCTTTAAAATCCATCTAAAAATGTTTAAAGACTTCTGGATTCATTTTCACTTGTTTCTCCTTCCCTTACTAATACACTGTTAATGGCAGTAGCATAGCTAATTAATATACTTTATAGAGGAAAGAGCTATCTAATATTTAAAGTGATCTGTTTTTGGTTATTAATCCTTTGGTTTTACTAGCAATGAGATGCACAGTTTGTTTTTTACCAGGTTTTTTCAAGTTGTCTCCTTTTTAGTTTTTTTAATAAGTAGTGCAAGGAGGCATTCTCTGTCTCCAGTAAGCAGTTTCAAACTAGAATTGAAAAACAAAACAAATCACCATCCGTTAATGAGAGATGGCAGAGAGGGATAACTCTGAAATCCATTGGCATCACCTTGCTTTAAAAAACGCTGCTTTGGAAACTGCTGGAAAAAGGCCTACTCGCAGCACCAGCTCTGGCTTCATATTTGTAGCTGCATCTAGATTCCCTGCTGCTACCAGGTGTTGCTTTCCACTGAAACCAAATCTCTTTTGGGCCCTCTTCAGTGCATAGGTTTCTCTATCTCTGGCCCCAGCTTTTACCTTGCAAAAGGAGATGACAAGATATACTTTGTTTTGGTTTTTATCCTGCTTGACCAGCAGTAGAGGCACTATCATAGTTAAATATTGGAAGAAAGCTCTTCCTGTGCATCTTCTTCATGTTGGAAGATTACCTGTGTAACTGTAGACTCACTGGAAGTTCATGTGCATCATCAAGAACACAGGTCAAGTCAAATGACCATGCTGTCATTTAAGGGGATGAGGTGCCTTAGCATGCTTTATATATTGATTCAGAATTTTTTTCTTTAACACTGCAAATGTATTAGAGTATCTTATTTTTAGCAGCTAGTTAATAATATAGTGTGTTCAGTTGCTGTTCCTTAACTTAGTACTTGTGTGGCCTAATTTATACCTAATGTTAGTTGCCATAGTGAATGACAGCTGCTTAATATTTCACAAATTCTAGTCGTGCTACATTTAAGTTTGTTTTGTATTACTACTTTTTCTAAGCTGACTTCATTTTTACAGTCTTGGGAAATACTAAGCCACACATGTACATAATATAAAATATTCTGGAAATCTAGGCTCAGATCACAAATGCAGGCTGTCTATTTTTGATATTTGGACTCCATTTGTGATTATTTCAAGATCTTTGTATCTAAGCTTTAAATTGTCAAGCAGATATAAACTGAACGTACTTGGCTCTCAGCAAACTTGTCTGCTTGCTTTTGATCTTGAGTTGTTGGAAGGTGACTGCTGTAAAGAAATGAATGGTTAGGTCTCTTACAACCCTGTGGACTTTTAAGTCCAGGCTTCTACTGTTGCAGGTACTATGTCATAATCTGATGGAGCATTTCATCAATGGATGGAACTTCATCTACAAACTAAATTTTGCATCTGCTACTATTGGAAGCTGTTTCCGAAGCTCACTGCTCTCATGGTTAGAAAGTGCTTTAATTTTCAAATAAAATTTATTTGTGGCTGGTTAATACCCATCTGTTTGTTTATGTTGTGTTTAATGTTATCACTTAATTTAAAAAAAAGTTGTTCTCATATTTTTACCCCTGTTTACACTTAGAGAGCAACCATATTCTTGCTTGGACTTTGCTAAGGTAAACCAGCCAGCTTCTTGCAATATCCTCTTACAAAAGAGTTTCTCAGTTCCCCTGATCACACCACTGGACCTCTACACCTGTTACACTTCATGTTCTTTTGCTTTAAATGTGGGTTTTCCAGCTTCATGTGCAGTGTTCCAGAGGAGATCCCACCAGGACCTTGTTCAGCAGCATTCATGTATTTTCCATAGTCATAAGGATGCATTTTAGGATCACTTATCATTTTTTCATGGCTCTCTCTCTCGAGTGTGTTTTTCTTTTTTAGGAAAACTAGTTTGATTTAGTTCCATCTTAATTGAAGAGCTCCTAGCAAAAAATCTTATTAATCCTGACATCCCTATCTTTGTACTTTTTGTACTGTGGAAGTTCATGCCACTTCTATTAGTCCTGTGTTTGAGGTCATCTAGTTCTTTCTGCATGATACCCTGCCCTGGCAACTGTATTCACATCCTGGAGATAAATTCAGGGCTACATATATGGTCTTTCTGGGAGGACTTTGGCTTTCTAGACCATGGGGTAATATTCCAGTGAGACACCTCTTACGAAGAAGGAAGAGTGTCTTTGTTCACAGACTTACTGATCTGGCAAGGAGGACTTTTTAAACTAAGTTTAACAAGGCCGGTAAGATGCACTCTTTCACAAATGTAACTGTAGTCCTCAAAAAAAAATCTTAAACTTTGGGTGGGGGGCAAGTGTTGTTTATGTTCATAGGAGGCTTAACAAAGAGAGTGATTGATCAGTTTGCCTAACATTTTGGATGTTTAAACTAAAGTCCTGTTGAAAGTCTCTGGGTAAAATAAAAGGAAAGAAGAACAAAGATAGTTGTGATGCTTTATAATGTCCACTGGAGCCCAAGAACTCCAAATTTTTGCAGTAAGCCACACTTGCTTGGGGGACTTGTACCTATTTTCTGATATTCTGTATTGTGATTTTTTTTTTTTTCTCTGTATAGAAGTCTCCCATGTTCAGCACTGGCACTTTTTTCATTAGCATTTTTTCCCTTTTGTGCCAGTTTTATGAATGAACTTGGTTCAGTCCGAAGTCCACAAGAAACCTACCTCTAACCTGATACGTCCTTTTCAAGCATAGTCTGGTGTCATCTCCCCTTTAGTCAACTGCCTGAATTCTTATACTAATCATCTTCAGCTTAACTCATTTCCCATGTGGTACATCCATAACTAAAGAAGAACTGATAATCCAGGTGCTTGGTATTAGTCAGAAAAATTATAGGCTAGAGCAGTGTAAGCTACTCACACAACATAAGAGCACAAATTGTATGCGACAGTCCAAGCAGTGATGATAAATCCCCACACTTAAGTGGTGCTGAGTGTCAAGTTTGTCTTTCTTTCTGGTGTTTCCAAGTATGTCTGAGAGGCAGTGCAGTTCTGCTTTTGTACACGAGGTCTATGATTCTGCTTTTTAAACTGACTTTAACTTGATACCAGCAACTTGTGACAGCAGCCTTTTCTGCACATGTGTACTTTGATATAAGAGAAATCTTTATATCTCAGAAATCCAACAAGGCTATTTCTTGCTTCAGGTTTTATGTGGACAGGCTAAAACTATATTAGATGTGGCCTGCTGCTACAGCTGTGTTAGTTGGGGATCGTAGCTCTGTGCTTCTGATGGACTGAATAGTTGTCAGTTATAACAGCAGAATTACCCTTCTCCTTCCCTTCCTTTCCCTCCTCCCCCACAGCATTTCTTGTTTCCTTTCATGAGTCCATGATGCCAGTGCAAGATCCGGCTTAGCCAGAATAATGGTCTGTTTTGCCACTTTGCCATTACAAGGATACGAGAGCACTAGGTGCTCTTTGTGTACATGTGACCATGGTTATGAACTCTAGTCTGGCTGTTCTTGGGATGTTTGCCTGAAAATTGGGTGTCCTTTATTTGCTGTTCTGGAGCTTTAAATAATATCTGTGCTCTAAGTTTTGGCTGACCTTGTAGATTTGCAAGCAGTTTCATGGTTTTGGGGGGTTTTTTTAAACTGCTTCCTGTTACTAACTTATGAGGTTATACATAAACATTTTGTACACAGTCATTTGTGGTACAACTTGAGGCTGTTGGATTGTTGCCAGCAAGTCCTTACCTAATGTATTAACTTCTTATTTGAAACTGAACTATTAATTGCTGTTTTGTGCAACAGTTAGTATGGCACAGCCCAAAAATCACTCCTACACTCTTCCTAGCTTTTGAGTTGACATAGAAAATGTAGGTGTCTATTGAGTTATACACCAGTACTTGTCTTCCATCTTCTTTTCTCTCTCTACTCAATGTTATGTAGAAGATTGATCTGTTTTGAAAAGTAAAATTGATTATAAGGACAGAGCAATATTAGTTTGTAGCATACTTGTTGAGGTGATGGCCTGGTTTCTTAGGCTGTTCTGAATTTTGCTGCTGACCATGTTCTTAATGCGTACATTTTTCAGGGTGTCAGAATATACATGTTAAACTAATTCTCCCAAAGCACATTATACACAGAGGATAATGCTTTTAGGCTAACTAGCGTATCTATGACCTAGTTCTAGTGGCCTCAAAACTTACTTGATTTTTTTCAAAGTTAGCCATTAAAGCAGGGACAAGAATTATTTTGGGCAGAGGGCCACTTACTGAGTTTTGGCAAGCCATTGAGGGTTGCTTGACAGTCAGCCAGGGGCAGATAAATATTTATTTTCTAAATTTTTTAGAGGGCCTGTGGGCCAGATAGAATGGCCTGGTGGGCCACATTTTGCCCACCCCAGCATTAAAGGAATAAAAAAATGTTTGAGTAAACTTTGACATGAGTCATGTGACTTGTCAGCATGCTTACCTAACCATACAGGTTTTGGAATTCAAATAGTTTCTTGTACAACAGTGTCATGTGACTCGGTTGCCCAGCATAGTAACATTTGCTGCAAACAGGTTCCTCGGTTCTGCTTCATGGACCTTGGTGCACACATGATTTTCACTTTTACAAATGTCACAAGCCTAAGCCAAATTTTGACAAGCAATTTTTAAAAAGTAATTGCTTCACAATCTAATACAACCAGCAAGTTTTGTATTGCTCAGCATTTTAATTAATATAAAGTATTCCGCTGATTTAGAGCAGGGGTTATAAACAATTTGGGTATAAGCAAATCTGCAACACTGTTGCACCTCTGCTGTATCTGGCCTTCAGCATTCAAGGCCCTCTCAATTGACCTGTCAGTTTTCTCCTCTGTGTGAACCAGGAATACATAAACATGCCCTGCAAGTCAACCATTTTATTCTAGCCATAAAATGGCAGTCTCAAATTAGTTGTTGATTTTGATGCTGCCTGTTCTTGAAGTAATCTCTGAACTCTTTGCACTGTAGTCCATTTGCTAGAATATTATAAATTCTTACTAGGGCACTTTTAGATCTGAGAAAGGTTGAAAGCTAATATATAAATAATTATCGCTCTCGCTCTCTCATGTATAAACACCCCACAAAAAACCACATACACATGCAAAGTGAGCTCTTGGTGTGGGAATGTATATCCTTTTTAAGCCACAAAACCAAAATTCCTTTCTGGAAATCTTGTGAGATGTACATTGGTAATCCTCATGGTTTAAAAAAAAAATATAAATCCTAGTTCAGGGAGTTCAGGTGATTGGCATGTGTCCTACTGTTCACAAATCGTATCCATTTGGGGAAGATTGAAAAACCAAACTAACAGCTGAAAAAAATATTAATCTTTTGTTTTGGGATGTGCTGGGAGTAAGAAATGTATTCATGCATTTAAGTGAATTTAAGTCTGAAAGGCCAGCAGTTGGTCTGTAGCATAAGAAGTTTGGACGAATTTATAATCTGAGCTTCTTGTAGCATCTGGTTGCTGGTTAGAAAGTTACAGTTCTATAAAGATCTATTTTGGGGCTGAGTTGGTGGTAATGTACCCCTGAACTCATGATTGTTACAATGGTGGACCTTTGAATGAAAGGTAATCTGGCATGATGTAATTTTGCTGCCCTGATTTGTGGCAGAAGTGTGTTATGTAAGTAGGTGCTCACTTTTTTTATAAAAATCTATAGTGAATTGGAAATGCTATTGCATTTGATTTTTGTTTATGTCTGTACACCTGCATACCATCTAAGGTTGCTAACATGAATATTCAAGCATGGAGTAGGCTACATGATGCACCTTTCTGTATGGGAAATCCATTTTCCAGAGGGGTTTTCTCGTGAAAGCCCGGATTCTATAGTTTTTCATTCCTGACCTTTTTAGGAGTAACAGTCACCAAACAAACCTTGAATCGCCAAGATGTAGCTTCCTTTTAATCCATGTTCTTGAAATGTTCTAGTTTTGATTTGTAGTGTTTAGCAAAACCAAAGAAAGCACAGAATTTATACAAATCTTTGTCACCCTATCTAATGACTGAAGATAAATGAACAGATAGAACCATTTCTTCAACATGACATGTGCCAATGAAGAAATTTTAAAGGGCAGTTTAAATATAAGATTGAGAATACAATATTTTCCAATTTAAAATTCCTCTAACTCTTAGTCAGTCTTGCTCTTTGGAATATTTATTCTCAATGGCAAGTCTGTTAAACCATGAATAATACTAACATCTCTCATTTTAAGGCTGGTTATGTTGACATGATTTATTGTGTAATACCTTTATCTGAAACTGTATGTAGGCTATCTTCTACATTTAAAAGATACATAAATATATTTTTGAATATACAGGGTATTTATAAAGTCGTTGTGCAAATTTAAATTTTAATAACTTTAGACATACACAATGGAAACGAACTAAATGGCAATTGAAAGCAGAATTCATTAAGTTTTAATGCAATAAAGCTCAGAGTTCTAGACTTCAACATAATGGCTGTCTTTTGTGATATGTTGTCCAATCTAATTTTTCCAACTCACTTTGGAAGTTATTTTCATTTTCAGTTACGGGGTCTGAAATAAAATGAAAAAGAATATGCTTACATTATGCTAAAAACTTAATGAATTTTGCTTTCAACGACTGTTTACAGTTTGCTTCTAACATGTATACATCCAAAGTTTTTAATTTAAAGTTGCACAAGGGCTTTATAATTATATATATTTTTGGTCTCTCTCTCTCTCTCTCCCTCTCTCTCTCTCTCTCTCTCTCTCTCTCTCTCCCCCCCCCCCCCCTTTTTTTTTAATGTACATATTTTTTGGTCTAGAATGACAGCATATGATCCAGAAGAGAGATGATCCAGGGTAGCTAACCAAAGTATAGTGGTTTTATTTGGGAGAGGTGGCCAAGGGAGAACACAAGGCTTTAACACATTCTAAGCTCCAATGGTAATAGTCTCAGAAAGGAACTATTCTACTTCATTCTGTGTTAAAATAATCTATTTTGAAACTAGCAGAATCTTTCACCATAAGATAATTTTAATAATTTATTGATCCTGCTGAAATATATGCAGTTATTCCAGTTAAGGTTGGCCTTTTTTGAGGGGAGAAACCTCTATTTTATAGATGTGTGAAAACATGGCTAAATTTAGCATTTACTTTGTTCAGTCTTAACTGATATTTATAAAGCTCATGTGGTCAGAAGCGAGATAAAGCTGTCAGGATGTATTGAGGAAAAGGTTTATTTAAACGAAGTGTGCGCGCGCACATGGACACGTAAAGAATCCTTAAATGGTATTTGTTCAGAGTTGTCTGTTCAAAGCTGATTCATGTCTGTACGTCATGCGTTCACTTTTCCTTATAATCTAAAGCCCCTTGGTTTTAAAGCAGTGTTGTTATACCTCTTTGACACACAACTTTGTTCTTAAGATAAATATTAAAAGGTCTGCAAAGTTAGACGCATTCATTCAGAATTTTTTCAGTTTTAAATGTTAAACTGCACCATTTTGATTTTTTTAAGGTAGGTTAAATAAAATGTAATCCAAACTGTGAGGTGTTCCAAGTAGAAAAAATTTCTTAAAAAAGGAGCCCAGAACTTGTAGGCACAGTCGAAAGGTGAAAGTGCTCTTATAAGTGCTTACTGGCACCAGAACGGAGGTCTAGGAAGACTTGTGTTTCCCCTGCTGGCACTCGGGCACTGCGTAAGAGCAGAGCTATTGGCAGAGGGGCAAGGCAAAGACTAGGACATGGACATGTGGAAGGGGCCAAGAACTGATGATACTTTTAGAACTGGCAGTAGTCTTGCAAGTATTGCCAGATGCAGTGCCACTTGGATTGTACGGATGGTTAAAATATGCTCAGGCATATTCTACTGAATTTAACATCCCCACACTAGTCCATTTATGAGAATAGAGACATGGTAGGATAGCTGCTCATTAAGTGAGCACCATCCGTAATGGTCACTGAATGAGGGAGGAATGCTGAGGAAATGGCATATAACCATGTAATTAGGCTGTCGTGCATATTGCACACTTGACTTTAATTCTGGTGTTTTCTAACTTCCAAGAGCTTGACTTGGCAGCATCAGCACTAGAAAAAATGTAATCTTTTTGCACAGATTTTTCCTAGGCTGTTTATGGAATGCTGACTCTGGGTTAGACTCCCTTAACAGCACAGATTTTTACTGAGCTGAAATTATAGCAGTAGGCAGTGATTGTGTTCAGCTAATAAGCTTCACATCCCCTTGATAACTGAGAAATGTTGATGCTGGACTCCTGTGCCTTGTCACAGGTGCTAAAGGGAGTTTTTACTTCAGTCATTTCTGGCTTTTTCTGCCTGTCCTTATCTCAGTCTTTGCTAGTTGGGCTGTTCTTCCATGCCTCCTGAGTGCCAATAGAGAAGCACTTTCTTGGGTCTTGGTTCTTGCCCCAGGTGCCACAGATTGCTTTAAAAAAAAAAAAAAAAAGTCTCTCAGGAAAGGTCCTCTACAGCCTGTGGGTGGTATCAGCTTGCCCATAAAGTCAGTCTTTAGAGATTTTTAGCTGTCAAATCAAGTAGTAACATACATCAAAGAGTCATAACTTCACCTGATTTTATAATTGCTTAAACATTGTTTCATGGGACCTGTTTGCACTGAAAGTCTTAAAATGGAAAGTATTGTGCAGCATAATTATTATAGATAGCTCTGGCAGCAGTGCCTGTACAGTAAATGGAACATGGTGCCATTTTAAAGGGCAATTGAACATGAAGATACTCATTTTGGTATTAAAAGAGCCTGCAGAAGTAAAATCAAAGGCAAAATATTTTTATATACTTCAGAGAATGGAGTGTCAAAATCTGTAGGGCCCTGCATCAGCTTATTCTACCTGATTTTATTGCAAGCAAGTTTGTCCTGAAAGTGACTCTCAAAATATCTTAATAGTAACCTTGTAGAAACTTAAAGGTGTTAACCTAATGATTTCAGTTTATTTTTTAAAAAGTGTTGAATGCTAATTTCTTTCTAGATGGTCTTCATAAGATGGCTATTCAGAGCTGGCTTAAAAATCTCCATTCTACAGTGTCTGGCTTTAAAATGCCTGTTTATGTAGTTGTTACATGGCTAAACCAGGGGTTGGCAATGTTTTTGGCCAGTGCCAAAAGCATCCCAACCTTGGTTGGTGTGCCAGAAGCGGATGGTGGTGGAACTGGGAAGGGCCTGATCCTTGTTATGGCAGTGCAGCTGCAGTCCCTACCCCACTGTCTGCCCGAAGGCACGTGTGTACCCACTGCCATCAACGAGCTGGACAGCAATGGAGCAGCTTGCCGCCTCCCCACCGCCTGCTGCCAGTAGCTTGGGCTCCATGGTAGTCAGTAGGGGCCTTCCTGGAGCCAGGGCTGGCTGTGGCAGGCAGTCAGGATGTGCAAGCTGCTGCATCAAGGTCTCTGGAGCCCCGGCTTGGCTTGTTGCTGGTGGTAGGTGCACATGTGCCTTGGGGTGGACATCTGACTTGCTGTGAGGGGCTCGATCCTTGTTGTGACAGCACAACTGTGGCTTCTTCCCTTGCTGTCCACCCCAACGTGCACATGTACCCACTACCAGCAGCAAGCCAGGCCAGGAGTCCATAGACATTGGCCTCCTGGCCACCTGCCACAGCCAGCCTAGGCTCTGGGCAGGCCTTGGCTGTCTGCCATGGAGCCTGGGTTGCTCAGCCAGTGTTGGAGAGGCTACAAGCTGCTGTACTGAAATCTGGAGAGCCCTGGACCAGCTTGTTGCTGGCAGTGGGTGTACATGCACCTCTGGCACGGATGGAGTGGAGGCTGTGAGGGGCCCTAGCCTTGTTCTGGCAGCACGACCTCGGTCGCTTCCCCACTGTGCCCCAGAGCATGCATGCTAAGCAAAATGTTGTCATGTGCTGTGGGTTGCTGACCCCTGGGCTAAACATTTAAAAAAAAAAAAAAAAAAAAAAAAAAAAATTAAAGTTCATCTTCAAATAAGGAAGAATAGATAGATTTAGACCAGAGTGCTCTTCTTAATGTCAGTTGAGTAAATTAACTGTGAACTTGCTCCATTCTAAACAGTGTCGTTTCTGTGTGTCTGAGTAAACCTTGCCACAGGTATAGAGCAGTCTGCATAGTGCTATAGGAGGATCTTTCTGCCACAAGCCAAGTAGTAGTTCAGTACTGATTGGAATATTCAGTAATTCTTGCACTGATCCCAGATAACTTTAGCTGAGGTTTGTTTTTTTTTTTAATAGGTCATCAAATCTTGATTTAGACATCATCCAGTGATGGAAAATAAATAAATGGAATATTTCAGTTTGCCTCGCTGTTATAATTCATGTTCTGTCTGAAATTTGAGTCTATTTCCAACCAGATTAAAAACTTCAGTTTAGATGAGAACAACAAGAATGATTCAAGGTCAGGAAAAAAGGGCCTCAGTAAGACTTGACAAGTATAACAATTTATGGAAGAAAAAGTTATGAAGTGATCAATTGGCATTTTAGAAAGTATACAGAGGAAGATGTGTTAAAGGCTCTTTAGGGAATACATAAAATTCAGGTGGTCGGTCTTGTTAGGGACAACATAACCGACCAGAAATGGTTTCAACGATTGTGCTATTGCCTTTAACTCTCATAAGACGTATTTGTTTTTTACGAAGTATGATGTAGGCACCTGCCATCAGCCTATCCTATTTTGAGGTGTGTTCAACTGCTTGTCCACTGCACCTAGTGTATTATTGAGTCCCTACTTTCAACAATATAGACCATATTCCAGTATATTGAATTTAAAAAGACACTGAAAGCAGAAGCAAATACATGAACAGCAGGTTAAAACTTTGTGTATTAGCAATTCTCAGTGTAAATAAAGCATTTATTCATTCCAGTTAACTCAGCATGTCAGTATAGCCAGAATGCTTTGTTTTTAGGGCATTTCATTTAATTAAAATGCTTAAAATGCTTTAAAGGAAATGCAGCTAATCTGGTAGGATACCTTGTTAGTGATGAGGGGATGGCAGTCATTCAACTTGATTAGCAAGTACTTTTATCTTCTAAATGGCTAGGCTTCTCCTGAAGTCCACTCCTAAAGTAGAAATGTCCACTATGGTCTTCTAGACTCAACTATAAATAGGCTCAAATCCGAACATCATACTCATACACATGCTATGAAAAGGTCCATTTTAGTTAGATACCCAAGAAGCTAAGGCTCCCTTTTTTGTTTTTCATTGAAGTCTCTAGGCTTTGTCTGAATATCTCCTGAAGGTAACAAAAGGCATGGGTCACTGGGGCCAAGTCAAACTTGGTAAGATGAGGCACAGCCCTTTGACTTAGGCTGAAAACCACTGCTCTAAGCCTGTGGTCTGCGGACCCCTGGAGGTCTGCAGACTGTCTGAGGGGTCCACAAAAGATGACTATGATGAATTAAAAGTAGGTGAATACCTACACTTACACTTCAACAGGGTCTGCACTCCCATTTGAAATTTTTTAGGGGTCTGCAAAAGAAAGTTTGAAAAATAGTGCTTTAGAGAGCAGGCCAAATTTGGCATGATACTTAGTTGGGCAATTAAAAGCAAGGAAGGAATTCTCTGTTCTCAGTGTAGAGGAGTTTGCACTGAGCATCAGAAAGAAAGGATTGGAGCTATTTTTTTTTATTAAGTCCTGCTGTGTAAGAAACAAGATGGTAATGTGTAGTGGCATCAAATTATACAAATATGGTAGAAGGAAAACTATGGATGGCAGGTCCTCCGTTAGTCTTAATGAATACTTTTATTTTTTTGTTTTTGCTGCTATAATATCTTTTGCTCAAAATTGGAAAAGTTGATACTGCTTTGTTTTGCAAGATCCCTCTGCAGGGTAGCATAGTTTAATTATGTATCCTCAGATTTTAAACTTCTAATAACTTCCTTTGCTCATCACATGTAGTACAACTGCTCTAGATTATTTAATCCTGTTCCTCTGTTAGAGCAGGCTGTGCCTACTTAAATGTTCAAAAGTTGCTTTGATGGATACCAGTAAAAACCTGGAATCGTGAGCAGAGTGGGGAATATCTAATTTCACCATATATTTTATTGTAAACTGGTGTTTTGAATATTCATAGTCTACAGAAACCAAGCTGTACAATTCTCTCAAAAGTCTTATTTGAAGATTCTTGGTGGACAGATTGAGAACAGAAGAAACAGCTGTAAGACATCTCTGAGGAGATTGCAGTTAGTCTGTTCAATTGATATTGAGTGCAAAGTACCACTGTATCAGCCAAATACAAGCTTTGTTATTCAGCTGCCTGTGGCTTGATATGGCATTTGGAAGTGGTGCAGGGTTTTGTTAGTTTGTTTTTATTTAATTTAGAAAAATAGGGAAAATGGAAGAACAGAAAAGGACCATTCTATTGTCTCAAGTGAAAGTTATAACCATGCAAGTGAGCTTCTTGCTCTGTTCTATGAAATCATGAGTTTTTTTGAAAGTAGGTTGACATCAGCTCAGTTTCTACAGAGCTTTTGTATTTGTGCGTCTGCAGAATACTGCTCTTGGGGCTGGAGAAGACTAGGCACCTAACCTCAGACTGTCTGAACAGAATGCCTCAGCAGTTAGCTTTTCAGTTGGTGTTTTTGCAGGGTTAACAGTAGTTGCTTAGTAAGAAGCCAGAATTAACTGCTGCTCTCTGGAAATCGATGGCAGGAAGCACAAAATGGAGCTGATCCAATTTTAAGATCTGAACAAATTTAGTTTAATGGCAATATGATGCAATATGATCCTTATACAACATGCACTGAAGTTAAATTACCCTCAAATCTACCAGTCTAGCTGTAAGCAGGAGCTTGCTTCTAAATACTAAGCACTCTGTAAAACTGTCTGTTTAGATAGTTATATGAAATTGATTTGTGCCTCAACAATCTTGTTTTGTTAGTAGGAGAACGCCAGGTAAAAATGTATTCTTGAATTTCAATTGGTTGCTTCTATATTAATTCTTTAACAGCTTGAAGTTGAATATTAATGAGTGTAAGGCTCATGTTAATTGTAGACCTCTGCTTTTCAGGTGGTATGGTCAAGAAAAGGATTACAACGTTCTAGTTATGGATCTTCTCGGACCCAGCCTGGAAGACCTCTTCAACTTCTGTTCTCGCAGGTTCACGATGAAAACAGTACTTATGCTAGCAGACCAGGTATGTATAACAAAGTTTGATTGGAAGGGAGATAAGATATTTGGTATACTGCATCATGGTTCCTCTTAAATAAGTTAGGCACTCTGCGGCTCACTATCACATGTTTGGGTGAATATCAGGCGTGTAGAATTTTTGAAGAAAGAGGGCAGTGGTGATAGTGGTAGATTTCTTGGTAGGATGGGTCTTAAACCCTTCAGTAAAAATGCTGAATGAATATTAATATTCTCATCAGGCTGGTGATGCTTGCATTTTAACTAACAGTTATTGCTGGTAATGGGTGGGGAAAGCAATCTTCAATTTTAGTTTAATCTTATTAAATGAAGCACTGATAGGCTTCTGCTGAGCATGTGGTCGGCATCCCGTCTGCCCTGCCACTGGACATTGCTATACCTACTTTCGGCTTGTCTAGTAGTAAAGCCCCAATTGAGAGGTTTTGTGTTTACTGTTATCCTGTATGGACAAATATTGGGCTGCTACCCTTTTTGCTTATTACCCAGTTCAAACTTCTGGGTTTGAGCCTAGATACTGTAGTGATAAGGGTACTAGGAGTGCCAGATCCTTTGTCTCAATTTGGGCATTAAATACTTCCATCAACATGGTACCTAAATACCTTATATGTAAAGAAGATAATTAAAGATCACTGACTTCTAATTAACTTATATAAGACCCTCGTGCAGTGGTATGTTTTCCAGCAAATGACCTGATTGTTCTGCTTTCAGTTCCTTGAAAAGAGTTAAGGGACTCTTCAGAAAAGTTGTTAGACTTGCACTGAAAATTAATCCAAGATTATCTCATTGATAGCAGAAGCAACCTGTCACTTTGCCAAATGGCCATAGAATCCCAGGCTTTTGGCCAAAAAAGTTTACAGCACATATGTTTGGAGATAAGTATCAGCTGCCCCTGTTCTTAGCTGCTTTTAGTCACTAAAAAGTACTGGCTTTAGATGGCAATCCACTTGCCTGCTTGCTCAGCTAGATTTGAAGTATTGTGGTAACAGCATCTTTAAATGCTGTGAAAAGAAGCTTAATTATGAGGAAACCAAAGCATATGGTATGTAGGGAGCATAAGAATGTCTTTAAATTTCTTGCACTGAAGTTGAAAGATAGCCATTGCAGCATAATCCATTAAACTGTAGCTCTGACGGAGCATCAATACCAAGCTGTTTACTTCAGTAACACTACATAATGTATATCTACACAGCTAAGGGGGGAGGGGAGTGGTCTTCTGTAGCACATATGGGCACAGCATTGTTAGCTTTGACCTAGCTAGCATGGAGAGGTATAGGAGTAAAGAGGCTGTGGCACAGGCTAGCATGTGCTAAAATCTGCACTTTGTCTTCACTCTTGGTATCTGGTTTAGTTGGATTAAACTAACGCACACATTCTAGCATGTGCTACAACCACACCTTCATTTTGCTACGTAGCCTTAGCCATGATGGTATTGACCAGCAGATGGTGAAACTGGGTGGGAGAAAGCACATGTCAAATAAGACATCTGAAACTGTCCTGCTGCAAGCACTTGTGCTGTAATACTCAAAGTAACTTCCATGTAAAAGCGCTATTTTTTACTTGTGAGTGGAGTTGGAATGGAACACTTAGAAGCTTTTAAACTTTTTTTCAGTGGGGCCTGGTAATGCTGGTTAGATGATGCAGGATGATTAATTTGTCTTCATCAGAAACAATATAGATCTGCCAAAGGAAGCTCTTTTGTGAACATTTGTGTACGGCAGGTTTTATCCCATATTTAAAAAACAAAACCAAAAAACTCCCCAAAAACAAAACTGTTACTAAAAAAACATACTTCTCCAATATCAAAGTAATCTGCAGCTTTCTCTCTTCTAGTGTTAAATGCTGATATATTTTTTTCTGTTCTTTTACAGATGATCAGTAGAATTGAATATGTGCACACAAAGAATTTTATACACAGAGACATTAAACCAGATAACTTCCTAATGGGTATCGGGCGTCACTGTAATAAGGTTAGTGCAATATTTTGCTTGAACGAACAGAGGATAATGCCTCAGAATGGCTTTTCTAAATGCTTAGATTTTGAACAAGCTGTGCAGCTTGAGTAACTGTCTCATTGCTAAATCTGATGTGCCAAAGAGTTTAAAACAATCCATTTTTCAATGTCAGGAGCTTGGCTATCCTTGTGCATATTGCTAAAGGCAGTGATATGAACATGTGGGCCTTTGACCTACCAGAGATTAGGAATTAAATGCAGGATTATGTTTAAACACAGAAATCCAGATACTGCATAAACTATCCAGTGATTCAGTACCCAAGCACTTTGTTCAATTGTGATTTTTTTTCCCATTAATCAAAGTTAAGGGATAATGGTAACTTTGCTTTTTGTAATGTTAATCTAAGCTTAACTCTTTGGCTCTGAGCTGATTTCTTGAATTTGAAATGCATTTGTCTGCATGGGAGTGCCTGATATACCTGACACTAAGGAAATAAAATTATCAGTGACTTGTACTGACAGTCTTTCAGTCACCAAGATTGTGGATATGAAAATCATATTCAGCCTGTTAGAAGGAAGCATTGTCTGAAATGTTTATATTTGTATTTGAACGTCTGCAAATATGTGAAGGTGAGAAGAAGCACTAAGTTTTTAGATGAGTTGAATGGTTAGAGATTTTAACTAAAAACCTGATTGGTCTTAATAGCGAAGATAAACGGGGCTCCAGGTATTGATGGTAATTCTTTTGGCTGCGTGTGTTACATAGCTAGAAGTGCATGTTATCAGTTGAAAATTGTGTAGAAAACACTGTATTCACTGATTTTAGTTCTGTTGAGTGAAATATGCTTAATCTGCAATGTATGTGTTGAGCTCGGGCAGACAGGCAGCATTGGCAATGCATTAAGCATGCTATTTAACAGAAATTTAACTTCAGGACAAATACATGCGATTAAACTTTATTGGAAGCAAGATTCCCACTTGTTCTTTTATGCCACCTGACAATGTTTACTATCTTTGGGCACTGTTAGCTATAAATGTTTACCTTTGTTTGCCTGTATGAATGCCAACTTGGGGGCCATTAACACTAGAAACAATTGGTTATTAACATGAGAAACTGAAGGGGTGCAGTGCATATTGAACTTCTACCAGTAACTTGTTGGGAGCTTGTAATATCAAAATTGAAGGGCAAAGTCTTTTTTTCCTTTTGTGCAATCCTGTTGCTATCAAACCTTGCTTTATTCCCAAGTTTCATACTTCATTCTATAGAACTCTATTTTTCTCTGCTATAAAGCAGTAGGTTCTTTTAATTTTCTAGGGAGGCTTGGCAGTTTCATCTAGGAAAAAATATTTTTACTATGCCAGGTTATTTCCAACTTCCTCCTTTTTTGGCCATTTTCCTGTACTTCTGCACAGTCATGCTGGGTTGGCATTGCTGGACCTTGTTTTATTTTGATAGGAATAATGGCCTAGAAAGTACTGCTGTGCTTATTAGTGAGCATATTAGATTCATGTAAGCTGAAATGGAAACCAGCGTTGCCTGTAGAACATGAAGCTTCACTTCTGGCACTTGCTATCTGTCAGAGTGCTGCACAATGAAATGGTGGTAAACACCTATTGTGGGCATGAGTTTTATTATATCTACACCCTAGTTTAACATGTTATATGGTCCTTGGCTAAGCAGAATTGAGAATAGACACCATCCCATTTACTCAATTTTAGACTAACTGGTGCTACATTTTTTAGGAACATTTTGCTTCCAGATATATGCTATTTCCATCTGTTTTGTAGCCAAGTGTAGTGGAATTGTTATGTTCTCTACACGACACTTGAACCTGTGCCAGTTACAAAAGTGTAGGATGTCATGGTAATCTTGTTCCAGTAGCTTCCTGATATCTAAACTTCTAGGATTTTTTCTTTTGTTTTGTTTTTTAATGTAGTTTCAATTAATTGAATTGATCAATCTTTCCAATCACTAACTTGATATCTAGGAGTAACTTTGCTCCTACCTTTAAAAAGTAAACTTCCAGCTCCGCTAGAAATAAACCCTGCATGCTTATGAAAAACCTTAAGGTGACTAAATGCCTTCTACCTCTTCCTTACTGAAGATTTTACTTTTTCTAAATGTCTTTTGGGGGAAGGGCAGTTTATGATATCAAAGGATGCCTTTGCAAGCAAAGTTTGGATTTCCTTTTTTTTTTTTTTTTTTTTTTTTTTTAGTAGAGTCAAATGTCACCATTGCTATCCCTATTTAAGGCAGTGTCATTTTGGAGTGGCTCATAACTTAAATTGTCTTGCCACATCTTTCAAAGTTTCTTTTCAAAATTAAAAAAAACAAAGCCCCAAAAAGCAATTCTTTTGGAAAATTACAGTGCGTGGTGGAAGAAGGATGGCATTTGGCTACCCTGTTCTTTCTCTAATGCCTCGGTGTTGCCTGTCTGCGCCGGCCATTGTTGCAATGTAAGCAATACTGTTTGATGCACTGCCACCCTCTATTGTTTGTTCAGTGTTTAGAATCTCCAGTGGGGAAGAGGAAAAGAAGCATGACTGTTAGTACTTCTCAGGACCCATCTTTCTCAGGATTAAACCAGGTCTGAAACTGTCTCCTATTCCAACCTCAACCCCAAACTCATGTGCTTTATTTATTTTTTTCTGTTTTGTTTTTGGAGAATGTAGACCTTGCAAAAGCACCTCTTATGTTGGCATTATTCAGACATACTTGGCAAACATATAACATTACTAAAATGTTTCCCTGTGGGGTTTGCTTAAAGTGTGAAGTTCTTTAAACTTGATGTGGAAAGGGTTATGTGTATGTGCTTGACATTTTTTTTTCAAATACAGAAATTGGTTCCAATTTGGTATTTTAAAACTTGTTCTCTCCAAGACAAGCTACTTCAGAGCAGTAACAGTGTAGCAAGGAAGACTTTCTGCATTTGCCTCTAACAGGGTGCATGCTGTTTTATCTGAGCAAATTCAGATATGGGGAAACAAGTTGACCACCTTAGTCTCCTTTTGCAGTTTTTGCTTTAAAAAAAATCTATTTTGGACAAAAGGTAACTCATGACTGACTCGACACTGCTGCTAAAATAAGATTGCCTAAATGCCCCTGTTCCTTAGGTAGATGGATAGGATTATCCATCTCTTAAACATCTTAAATCTAAGATTCCTGCCTCCTAGCAAAGATAATGTGGATTGGAAAAAGGTTAAGCCTTTTGTCTCTTTTTAACAATGCATTTGCAGCTAAATGGAAATTACTAAGCACAAATCATTAACCCATCAGTTCATGTTGGTTGGAGTAGTATTCCATTACTTAAATAACCTGCTGTGGCGATGCTGTCTTTATTCCTGGGATTACAGAACAGTTGGCCATGTTTCTTGACTGGTGACTATTTCTGAAAAGCATTCAGTTGAGGTAGAAACTTGGTTCTTTCCTCCTTGTTTTCCTTGATTTTTGCATCAAGTGAAATTGAGGTCCTGTTGGACTTTTCTCTGATGTTTCTCTTCTATTAGTGATAGCTTATGTCAGGTGTGGTCAGTCTGTTTTGCTCCTTCATCAGTCATGAAGAGAAGAAACGGTTTTATGTGCTGTCTTACTTCAAAGAAAACTAAGCAGAATTCAGCAGCAGCTTCCTTTCAGGTTACTTGATCTGTGTGAAATGGATCAGGAATCTTCAATGTTTAAGAATAGTGCTGCATCATGGGATTGCCGGTCCGTGCACTTTAACTCTGAGCAGAAAAAACCCTTGTCAGTGCTTATGTATCAGGGCAGTGGTATTGAATGTACTGGGAAGTATGGAATGTAGTAATTTTTCAGTTCAGCTTTTTTTGAAGCAAGCTAGGCCTCAGTGTCTCCCTGGAGAACAAAAGCTGCAGGGAGAAACAGGGACTCCCAGTATTGCATCTGTTTGTCACTTCTGTATCTTGCTGTTCCTTTTGATTACTAGCTTGAGCCTTGTCATGAAGCTGCATTTCTTAATACACTTAGATTAGAATTTAGAACCCAAAGATTATAGAAATGCCCAGCCTGTATCAGTGAAGTGTTGTTTGGGGGGCTTTTTTGTTTTACCACTACTTTTGATTTTGTGTAGCTTAAACGTATAGTCAGTAAAACTGCATTTGAGTTACTTGAAGGAGGCAGTGCAGAAGTAGGAGCTCTTATAACAAAGCCTTGAATGGGAGGTTGTCAGCAGCTCACAACTTAAACATAGTATAGAGAATGGGAGGGTTATCCCTTCTGTCCCCCCCAAGGTTAGCTATAACCTAACCTAAATCAAAAGGGCTGTGTAGCATTTGTAGTATGGTACTACACATGACATTTACAGTGTCTATTGTACAACATTAGTATTAAAACTGCTTGCTTCCAGTAGCTGTAGGAACTTTGTTTCTGTTCATTTAGTAAGTCATTACCTTTGTCAGTAGTTCTAGCTCTGTGTGGCAAGGACTAGAGATTCTTTTTAATTTTTTTCCCCCTTGCCATTTTAAGGACTGGCAGTTTTTTGTGTGAATCTGTGTGCGCTTTTAAATCATCTGGTAAAAAAAGAAATAGAAGCATTCTAAATGCTTGAATGTATAGTTGAGGTAAGAAAAGAGAAGGAAGAATGGGATTTCTCACTTTTTAATAAAAGGAAATTCTTTATAGGAACATGGTATTATGATGTCAACTTGTCCCCAAACTCTTCAGTTTGCTAACTTGGAAGGAAATGGAGACAATGTTCAATAGGATTTTTTTTTTGCATAGGCTTTTGCTTTCTGGATGAAAATACAGTTGAATAATCGCCACCAACCAACATTGTAGAAATACCTATCATGGTTTCCATTCCAGCTGTCACATTTAATTGCATCTTACAACCCAGATATGCCAAAGGCAGCCTTCGTTCCTTCCACTTTTGATACGGCTGTATCTATCTCAACTTTTTTTCTTCATATCTGAATGAACTTAAAGACATGCCCCCTGTCTTAGGATCACCTTAAAATAACCTTGCAAATCTTAAGTGAGTTCCTTGAACTAGGTAAACTTTTAAGCCCCCAAAGTAGTGGGACCCTTGCCGCTTTTCAACACTTAGGTCTATAACCCTTTAAGCGCCTTGGACTTTAAGTCTTCACGCACATTGGGGCATTAGTTTAGCTGTGTGGCATGCAGCTTGGAAGACTGAGCTTTAATGTTTCTCTGAACTTGTAGAAGGAATAAAAGAAAACACTGGACAAAAGAAGCAATAGTCCTGATATGCAATGGAAAATGTTCTTTACATACCTCAGTCTCCTGCCTAACCCTGAAACTTTGCCCCAAGAATGTACAGGATTGGCTGTTAGGACACTAACAAAATTTAATAGACTAACCTAAATGTTGTATCGTCATATGGGGGTTTAGTTACCATGAACTTTGTAGAAATCAAGCTCAGTTGGTTTCCTTTTGCTTTTCTACATGAAGTCAGCTGAACTTAAGCTTTCAATGCAAGTACCCATACAGGTACTTAGTCTTCTTGCTTACTTTATCAATAGCTTTAAAATAAATGGTCTTATGGCTGAAAAGCAAGGTATGTCCTGTTGCCCTTTTGTGCTATGCAAAATGACTTCATTGCTGATTAAAGTGCACAAACATCTGTAAATGCATAGAGCTGCACAGCTGCCATTGAGGAAATGCTTAATTATCACTAGCCCACAGCTGCCTGAAGATAAATATTTGTGAAGTATACTTGTATCTGTACTTGCATTTCCCTTCTTAGCCAATTGGAATAATTGTGTTGCAGATTTTGGTTAGTGTTAAAAAGGTTACAGTAGTAAGTAGTGTAGGACTAACTTTTGAGTGCTGCTTGTCACTCATTTTAGTCTTTCCCACCTGACTATAAAGGGTAGGTGGAGGAGCCTTTAATTGACAATTAAGACTTTGGAGCTTGCTTGTTAGAGCAATACATTAGGTTGTAATGTGTTTTGCTTCCTTTAAACCATAGGCTCCGATTTCAACTCCAGATCTAATAAAACAAAAGTATGTAGCTTAACGCTGATTTACTGAGATGGGGTGGGGTTTTCATTTACTTTGACTGGAAACAGTAACCAATTTTTTTCATTTCTTTTTAAGTTATTCCTTATCGACTTTGGTTTGGCCAAAAAGTATCGGGACAACCGGACAAGGCAGCACATACCATACAGAGAAGACAAAAATCTCACTGGCACAGCTCGATATGCCAGTATCAATGCACATCTTGGCATTGAGCAGAGGTGAGTTCAAAATGACTGCTACGCTCCTGAAAGCTGCAAGCTGAGATTCTTTATAAGGTTTTGAAGTTTCCAAACTAGTTTCACTTATCTGGAAGAAAGTGAAACCACAGGTTGAAGAGATGCTTGTTTTTAGCCCTTTGTTTTGAATAAAATTCCTACTTCAGATGGAACAAAGGGATGATAACAAAGAACCCTCACAAACTGTGCATTCTTCATCGTGCTGGCCACATTGGTGCCACTTCAGTCTATTTGGCTCAGTTTTTACAATAATGCCCCAAACCCTAACTGTCTTCAGATGCCCATTTCCTGGTATCTTTACTGTGTCTTTCCCCCAGTCATCCAGTTGCAGGGCGTGGTGCCAGTGTTTGTAGATCAGGTGTAGGATCACAGTGTTCTTTTTCCTCAACTGTATTCTAGTGTTTCATGTATGGCTGTAGTTGCAGCATTGTCCCTATGCCTAGAACGATGAGCTGAGCTGCCTTCCCAAAAGCAAGTATTGACCGAAAAATGGAATTACGTAACTTTTTCGCTCAGCTCCAGTGGTCCAGGAATTGAGCATTCACATTTCTAATTGTTCAGTATTGTGCACTCCAAACCAAACATGAGTTGTTGTATTTCTGTCCCTTTCCCTTACCCACTACTGCTAGATACGTTAACAATCAGATCCTGGAGTATTAGGATCAGTAACATCAAAGTAGTTACAGCTTTTTCTCTGCACTTCTATTCCTGTTATCAGTACTTGAAACTCCAACTACTGATCTCATAAAAAGCAGCATAATTTAACATTGATTGTTCAGTATGTTCAAGCTGCTTTTAATAGAGTTCTAAAATGGTTTATGGGTTTCCTGTACCTGACCTCTTCTTTCTTCCCTCTCTTCCCCCCCCCCTTTAATTTTTTTAGAAATTTAAGCAAGCCAGTTCTTCCCTATACAGTCTACGTATCTTGACATGTGTGTCAAATGGAGAAAGTTGGTGTTGGATTTCTGAAATAAACATGTTTTGAATTGTGTCCCAGATAGTTTTGCCTAAGCTAGGATATGATGGGATAAGCGGAGAGGCTAACTGCACTATTGTCTCAGTTGCTTAAGTTGGGTTGTAGCCTTATCCTTTAACTTGACACTTAAAATCCCAGTTATAATGGTAAAGCATCTTCAGTCTTTAAGACTTAATAAAATGTCTGAGACTAAGCCAACAATGAAGCCATGAAAAGGCCCTCTGTTGTAAATCAAGAAGAGAGGAGGAGGCCTGAAACTTTACTGTGCAGCTCTTCATTAGCTACAGGGCTAAATTGAGACTGTCGCAGGGTTTGGACTTGAGTGTACTGACAGCTGTTACTGAAGTAGCATAAATTCCTTGTATAATAGAAGGTGATATCATCCATCCCTTTCAAGCCAGATACTCTGGGGTCCACTTTCAGGATATGGATTCTAATGACACCTTTATTAGGAAATGTCATTACAAGATTGAATTCCAGGCTTCCTACTAGACAACCGCAGCATAGAAAAATGAAGAGGGGAAATGCAGGCTGCTGCCACTCCATAGTAGTCTTGGGCATCAGCTTATCATGGCTGTGTACCAGGACAGTGCATCTTGCTGATACTCCTAAAAAATTTAATCACAAATGATTCTGAACAAACAGGTCTTGTGCACTGCTGGCTTAATACTGCTATCTTTTTTTTTCCCCTTCATCTTCCCTTTTTTCTTCCACCTCCCCTTACCCTCCTTAGTTTTGCACTACCCTTATATGGCAAGCAATTCAGGACAGCAGACCTGTTTAGGTTCCTTTGGTTCCTACCATCCCAGCTCATGCACATATGACCTCTCATGCAAATTGTCTGCCTGGTAGAGTGCAGCACTTCTGCTGCTTAGCCTGTTTATTTCCTGCACACTTAGCTAGTTGCAAACTACCAGATGAGCAAGATATGTAGAAGGGGGGGTCTTTTTTCTCCCCCCTTTGCAGTTGACAAATTTGAGACGAACAAAAAACAGTATAGTCCAAGGCGTGTTTAAACATGGATTGGCATCAGGGTAAAATATTTTAGACGAAAGGAGATAGACCGCCACAGTTTTTAACTTTGCTGAGATGGTGGGTATTACCTGGAAGGAGAAGTGGTAGCATGGTCATTTTACCACTGTAATAGATTGTATCTGTCCTCAAGTAGTTGTACCAAAATGCTGCAGGGAATTGTAGGATTTGGTATGCGGGTCTGGGTCTGACACATACTCAGAGCAGATAAAACACCTAAAGATTTTAATACAGTAATTTCTAAGTAAGCTCTTAATTCAGTTCACAAATGACAATCTTTGGTATCTTAGCTCCAGACAAAAGTGAGCTGTTTCCTGTGGAGGCAGGAAGGTATTTCTCTCGCCCAAGGAATTCTACTCCCAGATTTCAGGTTCTTGTTGAAAAACATGGAAGCACTGAGTCATATTTAAATATGAGAGAAACTGTTCTGTTGAATTAGTTGTTTGCTCACTACTGCTCCCTCAAGATAAACTGTCACTTTTAATCTGATGATAAAGTGCTGTCAGTCCCTGATAAAAGCAACATTTGATGAAACAATATTAAATAGGTCAAATAGATGAGGAAAACTATACGTTGTTGTAGATCTTAAAAGGCTTGGAAGGAGCAGAAATAATCAAAATTATTCATCTGAGCAGCTCAGTGCAGTTAACAGATCTAGACTTCCTTCATATTTTCACTTTGTCCTTTAGGAGACTTATGAGAGGGGAGAACTTCCTAGATGGATGGATACTGAGCCATAACTATAGCTAATGAGCAGCAGTTACAAGGGGAAACCTTAGGGCACCTATACAAGTGCGGCAAGGCTGCTTGGAGCAGACTTGATTAATAGAGTCTGCTGGAGTGTGGTAATTAGCATGCTCCAGCAGACTCCAGCATCACGTGTTATCAGCATTTCTGTGCTGAAAAATGGTGGCGGGGGTCCTTTAACTAAAGCTCAATTGAACTTTAGTAAAAGTACCCCAGCTGCCATTTTTCAGCATGGGGATGCTGTTACATGCATGTGACACTCCAGGCGCTTTAATTAGAGCGGCTTTCAGAGCTGCTCTAACTAAAGACCCCTCCCCAAGCATGTGTATAAATGCCCTTATTTTTTCAAAGCAAGGAAATTAAAATTGGAGTTTTTTGGCTGTGGTAATTGCTGCATGTGTGCCTGTGGCTTCCTGCCTTCCAAATTTTTCCAGGCTTTCTTGGAAGATAAGTCCTTGAGCAGTGTTTCTTTACATCATGTACTATGGCTCCTTGTGTCATTATGCAAATTGAGATCAGTATGAAAAAACTGAAACTTTTCATACATTTAATTTGTAGTGTTTTGATTAACATTTGAAATGATTAAAAATGTACCTTTTTTCTACAGTCGTCGAGATGATATGGAGTCTTTAGGTTATGTGTTGATGTACTTTAACAGAACCAGCCTGCCATGGCAAGGATTAAAGGTAGGTTGTACTGTTCTACTGTAGATTTTAAAATACCATATTTTCTCGCATACCTCACTGCAAATAACACTTTCTTGTGCACTGTATAAGATGTGTGCCTTGTTTTCTTGGAAGCCATAATAAAGGGGGGGGGGGGGATTTCCAGAACCATGAGTTAGAGTTGGTGTTTTTATGGAGGTGATACTGCAAGATGGGTGCCCAGTTCTTTTCTCAACCAAAAAAATGTTGCCAGCAGCTATGACAGGGTTAACTAACACTGAACTTCATTTCTCTTGCTTGCTGGCGGCCGTCTTGCAGTGTGTCCATGCCTCTCTTCTTTCATACTTCTGTTCCAGCAAAGAAAATCAGCTTCTCCATGTAAGACGTACCCTGGTTTTGGAGAGCTGATATTACTTTTGTGGAGAGAAGTTGTGTGTGTTATGCAGCTAAATACAGTATTTTAGAGCTGGGCTTGATGCTCCTTATTAGTCTGCACAGGCTGTTCTAGGTAATGGAGCCTTAAATGTAACTACAGAAAGGAACTCTTTCTAAGACGCATTGTTTGTAGTATGTGAAAGAATTTTTTTTTTCCTGCTGCTGCACTTTGTAGTAGTCAGAGCATGTATCTCTTGACCTTTTAAATTTCAGTTACCACAGATACACATTTGCACTGCACTACATCCAAAATCGTAAGGGTTAGGTAAAATGTTTTTTGACTGTGTAGACTTCACTAATCTTGTTCCTGTATTTTAATTTTATTTCTCCCCCACATAGGAATTGTGTAACTCATAGTTTTGGAACTACGTTGTCTGTAGGGTTTTGTTTTTTCTTTTAAATGGTTAAACAGCTTGTGAAACATGAGCTCATCTGCTTCAACTTTAATGTAATGGCTGCTTGTTGAACATGCAGCAGTCACATGGGTTACTGAGCAGAAATTAATAGAACTTTGGCAAATGGATATGCAAGTTCAGTATTTTTTTAATGGGCAAAAGGCAGCTAGAACTACATGAGTTCTGCCATGTAAGGGAAGCACTAGACTGCAACAAATGGTGTTAAATTGTGTCCAAATCTTAATACCAGATTGACCTTCATTCCTTTTGCAGTAAGTGTGTGAGGCTTGAAACTTTGCATTAAACACTCTGTCCAAGGACTCTCCCTGTCATTTGGGGCAGGATGGGAACGAAGTGGGGAGGATTATTGGGTTTCTATTTGTTTGCTTGTTTTTTGGTGGTGTCCTGTTAATCCATTGTTGCACAACGTCTCTTATATTGTGCCCCACATGTTCCACAGGCTGCAACAAAGAAGCAAAAGTATGAAAAGATTAGTGAAAAGAAAATGTCCACTCCTGTTGAGGTTTTGTGTAAGGTAAGAAACAAGTGAATGTTGTAAGGCAATGTACCAAGTTTCTTTTGAACTGTTGAAGGACACTGGACAGTCAAAACATCTGACACTGCGTTCTCTGCTTAGTGGCAGCTGTGCTGTATGGCCATGGGGAGCAGCTGGCATTTCAGCAAGACTATGAATATTCATAACAAGGCAGGCATGCTCTGCCCTTGGATATGTGAATAATACACATTTTTCAACTTGATTTTTTTCTGTTGTTTAGCTCTCCAGCTATGCCAAATGTTTCCACAAGCTTACTGGTTTGAGTTTTATCCACGTGCTCCCAGAATGTATTTTGAGATGACACTCTTTAGCTTCATTTCCTCTTTCTTCTCTGTGTACTGAAGACGCATTGATCTGTCTCCGAATAACACTTTGTACTTGTTGAAGCTGCACTCGAGTTGAACCCTCGAGGAACCCCACAGGCTTGTACTGTAGAACCAGTTGCCCAACACTTAAAAGGAGTATCTCAATATTCTTCTTTGGGACTGCAGATGTCAGAGGTGGATCTAATGGGCAAACATATCTGAAAGGGGTTATGGTGGTTAGGCATTATTCAAGAGCACCAGGGATTTACTTTTACGGTTTTGCATATTGTTAAACTCGTACTGTACCATGAATTTATGCCCAGGGCGGGCAATTATTTTGGGCGGAGGGGCACTTACCCAGTTTTGGCAGGCTGTCAAGGTCCACATGGGTAGCCCCACCCCTTGACAGGTGCCCCACCCCCTGGTCACCATCTTGGGACCAGTGACCCAGGGCCAACACTGTTGGGCCCAAAGCAGGGCACAGGCTGGCAAGGGTCTGTGGAGCCAGACTGGGCTGCACCTGCAGGGAGAAGTGGGAGCTGGCCCGGCCCCACAGTGCCTCTGTTGGCCAGGACCCCTGTACTCCTGCTGCCCTGCTCTGGGCCCTGCAGGTGCTGGACCTGGGGGGGCTGGGTGCGTCCTGCTGTTGTGGGAGCCCGCCAGGCTTCCCCTGGGTCCTACTGCCCTTGGTTCCTGTTGGCTTTGACAGGAACCAAGGGCAGAGAAATATTAATTTTCTAAATTTTTTTAGGGGCCCTGCAGGTTAGATCCGGCCCACGGGCCGTATTTTGCCCACCTTTGGTTTATGCATATGCTATTTCTTATGTGAGAAAAGTGTCTTCATGCAGAATTAAATACATAAATTTGTTTTAATGCAAATTCTCGAGTAGTAACAGCATAACGATCTAAGTCCTAAACATGAGGCGATATGTTCTGTTTTTGCTTCTAATACTCCAGCATAAATTGAACACCAAATTTGTAGGAGTTTCTCCAAAAGGAATGTTGTCATTCTTAGTGAAAAGGATAGTTAAGAACTAAGTACAACTGGAATAAAGCACTTGATGTAACAGGCTTTTAATGAGGCGGCATAATTTAGTGTAGCATTTTTCCCCACACTTTTTGAAAGTAGATATTGGATTGAGGACCTATAAATTGAGATGTGGGAAAAATGGGTGTTGGCTATTCAGTTAAGCAGTCTTAGCAAAGTGGGGCAAAAACTGACATCATGATTAGGTAGATGGACAATTTTTTCTGTTCCGATATGGATATCATTCTCGTCTTCCCTCCCCTGCCCCTTCAAAAGTAGACTGTTTTGTGGGGCAGGGGGTTCCCCTGCATCCTGAAGACCTCATTGCAGGTCCTAGTTTGACTAATGTTGTTGCTTTACAGGGTTTTCCTGCAGAATTTGCCATGTACCTGAACTACTGTCGTGGTCTGCGCTTTGAAGAGGCACCAGATTACATGTATCTGAGGCAATTATTCCGTATTCTTTTCAGGTCAGTTTGAAAATTTGTGCAAGTATCTAGCAACTTAATTGTGCTTGCTTGCATCACTAGTAACTTTACGCAGCTTGTTTAGTAAGCTAGCTTGTTGTGTCCAGAGTAGAAGACCCCTGCTAAGTTTACTTCGCATTTTAAATTTTAAGCTCCAATGTGAGAGCTGAGAAGCATGGGAGAACATGAAATGGGTTGTGAAGGAAAATGAACCTTTTTCTGTTCTATCTGTATGACTGCGGTAGTTGCATGTTTTTACATCAGTGACTTTGCGCCTGCATATTAAAAAGCCATGAAATATCTAGAACTGATGTTTCCAACCACCTCTAACAAAACTATTACAAAAGAACTGTGGGGTTGTGAGGAAGAAACATTAGAAGAGGAGGGTTGGGTATTCAAGGGCCCCCCCCAACAATGGGACTGAAAGTAACCCTGCAAGTTCATTTAATTTCAGAAATGGGGGGAGAGTATTTTTTCTAAAAGGTGTTTGTGATAATGAAACATAAGAACACAAACCCAGATTTCTTTGGAAAAAGCTTTTAATTAACAGGAGCGCTAGTATTGACTCTTCATCAGCTGATCGTTTTTGGGTATGTTCCAAAATATCAGACACTGAAGAGTTCTAAATTTGTTGCACTCAGAATCTTTCTCGTACCAGAATAAAAACAAAAGTATTGTGTCTTTGGTGCAGTCAGAAGGAGCAACTGAGCTAGAAGGAAAAGCTTGTACATTTGTGTACACAAGGGAAACAAATATTGCTAAATGGCTTCAGGCTTGTTCCCAGAGCCCTTTTCAGTTTAATACTTGCTGTCTATGTTCTGTAGCTCTGTTTTCTTTAACTAAAACTTGGTATTTAAAGGTAGTTGTCATGCATTTCCCTTCTCTTTTTCTAGGACCTTGAACCACCAATATGACTATACATTTGACTGGACAATGTTAAAGCAGAAAGCAGCACAGCAAGCCGCCTCTTCCAGTGGGCAGGGGCAGCAGGCCCAAACCCCCACAGGCAAGCAAACTGACAAATCCAAGAGTAACATGAAAGGTTAGTAGCCAAGAACCAAGTGACGTTACAGGAAAAAAAATTAAACACTAAATTGGATAATGCCAGTGATTGAAGTGTTAGATCAAGGAGGTGGTTAAAAACATAACATTTGGCTGTTCATTTAAAAAACAAAAAAAAACAGACGTCCTTGGAGAATTTGACTACTAACTTTAAACCAAAATGTCCTTGTTCTTCATATCATTTCTTTTGGGAATGTTGGGTCATTTTAACCACTGCATCTTTTGCTCCCGCATTAACCCCTTTCCAAAACAAGAAACTGACTTGGTGTTGGGAATGTGATAAATGATACAATCCAAAATCCTAGACCTAACACTTTTAAGGAACATGTTTTATGCCCGATATCTGGAGACTTTGGGTTCTGCTCTGTTCCAGCTATTAATAGTGTTGTGGATTTGTCTCTTGCTCTCCATTTAAATGTTGAAAATGGGAAATTGTGAATGATCTGGCTCCTATCACGTGCCATCTTGGTTATGTGAATATCTGGCATTCAGAATTGCTTGGCCCAGAGTCAAAGTAAAGGACCAGGTAGTCTGAAATGTCTGCCAAAATTCACATATCCTCACTAACTGCTGTGGATCTCCAGAAAGTCACAGTTTTCCAAAGTGGCTGGCTGGATGCTTGTGGCTTTCAGATTTTCTTGATAAGGAGTATGCTTTTCCGGTTTATGCTATCAAGGGGAAATGTTAATTTTTACATGTGATTACTAGCCTAATGTTTTTTAAAAAACCTTCAATTTAAAGAAAAGGAATTTTAGTTTAAAATGCTTAAGAAAACTTTAGCTATAAATTATCTGGCTGCTTTAGCAAAGAACCTGTTCCAGTTTTACCTTCACAAAGTGCTATTCTAATGTTAGTGCACTGATGCAGTATAGTTACCATTGTAGCAGCTCCTTGCGCCCAAGCTGATGCTTCAAAATAAAAGGGATGATGTGTGATCTGACTGTGAGTCTACACAAACTAAAATAATCTCAGGTGTTAATTGGTAACGATGCAAGGAAGTATATTGTTAATGTTTCTCTTTGCAGTTCTTCAGTGGCTCTTGGTCCTAATCTGCACGATCCCCTTGTTTGTGGCCCATGCTGAAACTTTCTTCAGGGGAATTTTAAACTTGCTGAGTTTTAGCTTAAAAAAAAGAGAAAAATATGTGGGGAAACAGCACCTTAACTCTGTTTGATTGAGATCATTGACACGCGTGACTATCCTTGGGCAGATGCAACAGAAATATTCTATGATTTGCCTTGCTAAACATTAGAAGTGCTTAGAAGGATTGAAATCTATATTCTTTTATCCTAACCCTAAGTACCAAGTTTTTCCATAATTACCAATATTGGCGTGTCCTTCTGAAATGAGACTTGAGAATTAACATTGCTATTTAAAATCTGAAAGAATTTCATCAGTTTGTCAGAGGTAATTATTGAAATATAACAACCCTTGACTTTCAAACAGTGGAGAGCTTTAACCTGTCAGAGGCTCAGTATCCTAGGTAGATGTTCCAGTTGCTTCTTCACGGACTTTCTAAATGTCTTTGAGGAAATAATGTTGTCTGGCAAACTTTTAGTGTCAGTCTGAAGTAGGAGTTAAACCTTTGCCTCCTTGCCCTCTTAAAAGTAAGGTGTGTCTTTTAAGCTTTGTGTAGACTCGAAAAAGAAGATGGATAGATAACATTAGCTAATGCATGGACTTAATTTTTTAATGCAAGTTAGTACTCAGAGTAAACTAGATTTTTTTTTTTTTTTTTTTTTTGTAAGTCAGAAAACTGTTAGCTAGTCAGGTTCAGTCCTAAGAGCCCTTGCCCTAAGTAGGAGCCCCCAAGTAAAACTATTACTGAAACCACTTATGTTGGCAATTGATCCTTTGTTTGTGAAGGGGTGGCCTTCAAAGCATTTCTGTTGGATCTGCTCCTCTTGTGTAAGAAGAATATGAAGTGGGAGGAGTCTCTCAACTCCTACCCTGCTACATATCTCATAGGAATTCCATGACTCAGGTTTATTATTTTGGACACAAAATGGATGGAGAGACTTGCTCGCACTGAATTACCTCCTATAGAACTTGCTTATTTATATTACTGCCTCTGGCTTCTAGGAGGTGGACAGGGTTATGTACCTCATACCTATGTAAAATATACAGGTGGGATGAGTTTAAGCCCTGAACAGAATATAAAGGCCTCCACATTTCAGTGTGTTGCTCCTCCTGTGATCTTCTATCTGCAACAAATCATTTGATTTTTTTTTTTTTTTTTTTTTTTTTTTCCCCTCACCCCTTCCCCTCCCTTGCCAGGGAAGCCTGGGATAATATCAGAATAGATCCCTGGCTCCTTTGGATTATTCAGACTAGACAGCCTACATGTTTCCCTTGCTTTATGCGGGTTCTGTATGTGCGAATTCACTCTTGTGCGATGACCTTTTTTATACGAAAAATTTGTTATATGCAAGGTAAATTCTCTCATGCGATTGGTGTGGTGAAAAGCCTGCAGTCAGCTGCTTTGTGCGGTGCATTGTGGGAGTGATGTGCACCAAAATAGTCTCCTGTATGGATCTGTGCTCCTCACTCATTATCTGCGACACGTGTTTCTGTAGTTGCCATGCCCATTATGATAGTACGCACAAGTACAGGGCACTATCTGCTGTTGGTGAGTACTAAAATTGTCTTGTAAAAGTGGTAGAAATGGGTCTAGGGGTCAGTACAGTCGAGGTCTTCGAACATACCCCTATTAGTTGTATTTTAAAGTGGTTCCCTTTATGTGAATTCGAGTTATGCGCTGTTTTCCAGGAACACATGTACAGCATAAAGTGAGGGAAACCTGCATTTAGTTTTAGTCTGTTTTAATTTACTAAGTCTACTACCTGCTTTACCTTCTTCCCTCCCTTTTGCAGGACTCTATCTTATGATAGCATTTTGTAACAGGGAGATCAATTTTTCTTCTTGAAGCCATGGAGGATGTTCCTCTTTTCGTGGGAAAGAGCTGTTTATGTTCTTCCTGAGTCCCAAGAAGAAAAATTGGACAACAGTTCAGATGATCCAGTGCATGCATGCATTCCTCCCTGAATCAGAATAGTCCTTTCTCTAGATCCACAAGACTTTCACAGCTCTTGGTCTGCAGGGACATGTTTCCATATTTTGATACATTGCACTTGCAAGGAACACTTTGATTCATAGTAGCAGTATAACATTTCCATGAGGTGTCCCCTTAGACATGTCAGACTCAGTTGTTTATTTATGGGTTTTCTCCTTCCCATGTTGCACTGCTCCCTTAACCCCTTACACACGCACACAAGGCACTGGAGGATACTAGGAGTCCCCTTTCTCTGTCCCTCCCCTCAGTGCACTGCTCCCTCACCGCATCCCCTGGGCAGAAAGTATTTATGGGATAACAGGGTACTAACATTTACACTCTTGAATAAACTTTTGGATAGTGGGAGGAGCGAGGGACCCTTCCTTTGGGCGTTGGTTTTGAGACATGGGTAAGCAGATAAAATTGCTGCTTATAGTAGCTTTCCTAGACTTTACCACTATGTAGTCATCTGCTTTAGTTCAGTTTTGCATTCATGACAAACTAAAGTAAGAGCAGTTCTCAAACAGTAACATTATGTTAGAGTTTTAGGGGGCATATATCATTGTGCAGAGACACTGTCACATTGTTCCAGGTCCACCATTTTTCATATGCAGCCGCTAAAAAAGTAATAGGAATGTGATGATATGCAAAATATACTAAAACCTCAACTTGTTTCTTACAATATAAATAAAAAAATAAGTGCTGAATTCCATGAGTCTATAAAAAGCTGAGCTACAGGTCATGTGCTTTTCTATATGAAAGAAGAATCATGGGGTTGTATCTGAATTTTCAGGTCTAGCTTTATAAATAAAGCACCATAGGTCATGTACTATATTATGGCTTGATGCTGTATAGGACACCTAGGGACTGTGCTGCTCTGTAAAACTGCCAAAGTATGAAGGCATGGGGACCCAGCCTATGATCCCAGGAGACTGTCATCAGAAACATCTACCAAGCCCACCCGAGAGATCCAATCCACCCTCTTTATAGTTTCTCCCTCTGAGCTCTTGCTCAGTTCTTAAGCTTATGAATATTTATTACTCAGTGCTCAGTATCTTCTGTGTAAACACTGCTCTGCCCAAGAACTACCATACTGCAGGCACTGGTTAGTTCTGGCCACTTCAGATAAACTGGCTTGCTCTGTCTCCTGGCGTATGTATATACAGATGCAAGCAGACAGATCCATTAATTTCTCGACCTCCTCCCTTTTTATTGAAACACAGTTATCGAAAGACACGTGAGTTACATAAGTCTTAAGTTGTTGGTTCCTGTGTTTTTTCTGGAGGTAGGTGGAAGACTTATAAAAACAGAAGGAGGTGCAATAGTAGATGCAACAAGAAAGAAGCATCACTGGTGTCAAAGCAGGACACAGTGGGATGAAGCAATTGTATTTTTCAGAGCATCTCCTCTAATGTGACTTAACATCTGAAAATGAGAGAGAACTGCCAGGGCAGTAGGTTGTAAAATAAATCAATAAAAACCCTTTTGGGGGAGAACATTGCACATTTGATTCATTTCTTTAAAGTAAAGAGGTACCAAGATTGGTTGCCAGTGAAATGACTTGAAAAATGTTCATCTGAAGGCTACAACTTTGAAGATTCTGAAGTGGACGTGTCAGACCAACTGGTTAGTGAACTTCATTTTTTTCACTCTTGGTGTAGATTGTTAGTAAATGGTAACTTGGGTAACTAGCATAAGTTTTTGTTTTTTTTATATTTTCATTGCTGACAAATTTCAAAATGATTGTCTTCAAAATATATAAATTGGCATGTTTGAGGGAGTCTCTCTCACTTCCGGGTCAGCTTACATTGAGGAAAAGTCAGCACTCTCAGTGAAGATATTCCTGGTTAAAATTAAGTTTTTAGTGTTTCTGAATTTTAACTTGCTAAACAGCTTTAAGGGAGTAGAAATCTGCATCAAAATAAATCACTAAGATTCTATACTTCACATATACAACTGTATGGAATTAATAGTTATACCACAGTTTTTACAAGTGAAAATAGCAGCAGTAGGAAGAATCTTTCATTTACAGTTTTATCTTTTTAAAGCATTTTACTGAATATTAATTGTCAAGTGATGCTTTTTAACCTTTGTTTCAGCATCCATAGGGGGTCTGATTTATGAACATGTGTCAAGTACGGTCATTCCAACTTCAGTGTCATCAGTAGTGCTGCAGCTAGACCCACATCAGTCAGTAAATTACCTCTATCAAAAAAACCTTCATTGAGTTGAAACCAGAGCTAACGTCATAACGGGGACCAACAAATTCCAACAAGAATACATACATATTTGGTTAATTTGCACAACAAAATCTCAGTTTTTAAACTTTGTTACCAATGTTAAATAATTTAATTGATTCAATGATTTAAGACCAGGTTATGCTACATGGCAGATGGACATTGTTGGAAGGTTGCTGGATACTGTTTGATGGAAATTGAACAGCGTATAAAACCACAACAGGAAACTTTGTCTTGATGTGTTTAGCAAGGTACACAACAAAGTGGGATTGTCTATCTTCCAGAAATTCCTGATATACCAGGAAATACCTTAGGCACAATACTTTTTAAAAGAATTAAAACTAGAACATATAATGGACTGTGAACAAAAATATAAATGGCAGGAGCTAACTTTTCCTTGTGGACAAGGCTACCAATGTAGCCAAGTTGAACATAATAAAGGAACCTGTAATTTATGAGTGCAGTGTTCATTTGCATTGTTTTTGTCAGACTGACATACTCTGTGCATAAAGGAACATCTTAAAATTGCAAGATACTTTACAACAATTTTTCCTTCAGCTTTGTGAAGGAAGCAAGAGGATTCAAACTACATTTATCTCCAAGATACGCAGTGAAATTCAGCGGTTAGTTGCTTTGAGTCCTTAAAAACATATATATTATTTTGATGACTATGGAAAAAATTGTAACACAATAGATGGAATTCACAATGGAAGAAGTCAACACACAATGAAGCAGAATGTAGAAATGCTGACCCTGTTGAAACCTATGTCCATAGCCTTGGACAAACTGTGGAAGGATTTACCGCTGTATTGCAGTGCTGTTAATTTGAAATTTGGAAAGCACTTCAAGTTACATCAAAGAAAGAAATAGCCAACAACAAAGTTAAAATGCAAGCAGTAAAGAATTATATGAAGCACTTCACCGTACTTTCTTGCCAATATCCTCAACTCACCAGGATTGTTGCGTGACTGCTAGAGAAAAAAGATACAGCTATATGGGGTATCTAATGATCTTCCACCAGTAATGCCAGCCCTGGCAAACTTCAGGATTGGGGGTGAATCACTTGAGCAGTGTGGGGATTTTTTTTTTTTTCGTTTTAAGAGGCTTGTTGCACTGAACCACAGGAAGTCACCAGGTAAGCAGCTGGGACTGGAACTGAATATTTCAACAAACAAGCCGTTGAAAGCAAGTAGCCTCATCTGCAGGCAAAGTAAATCTTCATTTGGACTCTTATCTTCAAAAGTGCAAGATTAATTGGAAGTTAAAGAAGCAGGAAAATGTGTCTCTTCCCCCACTCTGGTGGGGAAAAGGGTGCAAAATAGAAGGAGGAGGAGGTGAGATCTGCTAATTCTTTAAAAGTTTGAAGGGTGGCCAAAGTAACTCAAACTACTTCATTTTTTCAAGGTAGTCGAGGGAATAGGAAGCTAGTTTACAGGCACTTTCAGTTGGACATACTTGAAACTTATTTTTCCCCCAGGTTAACTTTAAATGCATTTATGTCACTAATTGCAGTTAATACTTGTAAATGTGAAAAATCCTTTGATTTAAGGGAAGTTTTATGTATCTAAAACATCTTAAGGATTAAACAGCTTGTTAATAAAGAAATGTGTGCTATTCAGTGTGGTTTTTTACTTAAATTTCAGTTAGCATCCTAATGTAGTTGCTTCACACACCATGAGCAATATATCTGGGAAAGGAGCAATAGATCATTAGCTATTTTCTAACTTACTGAGAACACTAAGTCCTGATTATTTTTCAATACCTGGAGGAAAAATCTGCCTTGCGTGCAGGTTGTGGGAAAAAAAAACCCTGTTTGGGAATTTTTTTTCAAGAAATTCCTGTGCCCCTGGGGAAGAGGAACATGTGCTAAATGTAAACAGTGCAATGAAGATGCAAAGCCTGGTAGCTCAAAGGAAGCAACATGAAAAATGTTCCTCAGAAGGCGGTGAACTTGAAGATGGTGATGTGGACATGTCCAAACTGTCCGGATCCATTGGTTAGTAAACTTAATATTTTTGAATCATTCCTGTGTGTTACCTGCCATATAGCAGTGTTAGTAAATTATAAACGTATGACGATGTTAATTATTTTGGGTGGGTTACTTACGAATTTCGAAAAGGTTATGTTCAAAATCTAATGGATGTGCCAGTTTTGGGGAGTTTTTGTAAATTATACATTTGTAATATTAGCCCTGCACTTCTGAAATGAGTCTTACTGTTCAGTGTAAACAAATACACCAGTCCTAGGTAAAGAGATCTTATGCAGAATACAGTTTAATAGGCATTTATGAATTTTAAAATCAAGCTGTTCTATATTGGTAAAGAAAAGGGTTTAAGTAGAAGAAGATAACCTTTATGATTTAGTGAATATTTTCCCTATAGAATTCACTTTGAAAATATATATTGTTTAATCACAGGTTAAAAAATGTGCTGTGGGGAGGGATTTTTTCACTTATCACATTACAGTCTCAGTAGTATTCAGTGTGAGTGACTTTTTTTTTTTTTAACCATTTTGTTTCAAGGTCCATCTTAGACCTAAGAACATCCATCATCTGCAACTTAGGAATCCTCTACTGGTACCACCAAGAGTCCTGCAACTAAACATGCCTCAGACGGTGAATTACCTGTATCCAAAAAGAGCTTGTTCATTACCAAGTAAAACTATGGATGAGGGCATAATTAGGACCAGCAAAGTGCAGTAGGACCACATAGATGAAAAGATTGCTCGGTTCATTTATGCAACACGTTCTCTCTAGTCTTGTTCAGAACAAAAACTTCACTGACATGGTTCAGTCATTACCAGCAGGTTACACTTCACCCACCAGAGCAGATGCTGTAAGGCTTCTGATATAGTTTCCCTTCTCATACACTAACAATGTGCAAAAAACATTGCAGGAAGAAGTGATAATTTAAGTCTTGCTGGATGGAGCAGTGCTTGCTGTGATCCAGCAATATGTGCTTGTGTCCCAGCAGAAGATGGGACTGTTTATCTCGGAAATAATTGATACCTCAGGAAAAGCCTGTGATGCAAAATATTTTAAAGAAGTAACAGTAAAAGCTATAGCAATCTGAGCAAAGATTTAAGCATCATGTGTGTTGCCTTGTCACAGATAATCCTGCAAATGTAGCAAAGATGAGAAGAAATTTAGAGGAAAATGAAGCACACCTAAAACTTACTGAGTACACTGTTAATTGTATGCATCTTATAGCCAAAGATTTAAGTGCTCCAAGAATAAAGAAAAAAATTGAAATGGCAGAATACGTCCTATAACAACCAATTTGCTTCAGCTTCACTAAGAGAGCTGGAGAATCCAAGCCAATTCTCTCCTAAGATGTGTGATAGAATTCAGTGGCTGACTGCTTTGAGCTACTTATTAAGAACTGGCCTAGTTTGATGACCATCTGTGAAGAAAATCATGGTAAAATTGATGGAAGTATCATAGCTAGAGTAGTTCAACATTGGACTAAAGAGAAATGTAGGTTTTGGTATATTCAGTGCCTCTTCTATGTCCACAGCCTTAGACAAACTACTGCTGCTGTATTGCAGATGCTGTTGAAATTTGGAAAGACCTTGAAGAACCTCTTTTAAGCAAGAAATACCCAATAGCAAAATTAAATTGCTGGCAGTAAAGAAGCGGATGGGTCAAGCACTTGCTCCACCTTGGTTTCTTGACAACAGGCATCTACCCTGGTACTTTAGGTTAAGCACGCCAAAGAAGAAAATGCTGTTTTGACATGAGCATCTACTGATCAGCCATAACAAATTTTAGGGCTAGAGGTTGAACCATTCAAGCAGCACATGTTTGCTGAAGATGTTTTAAAGAAAGTCCCACCCCTTAACTGGTGGACGTCACTGGCAAACACCTGGAACAAGAGTGAGATTTGAGTTTTGAAAACTTGAAAGATGTCTTGTGGTGGGGGGATTTTCAAAATGGCCGAAGCCAAATTTTTTAAACCGCTTTGTTAAAGAGAATTGGGTGAGTAGGAGATGTAAACTCAAATGATTTTCACCTAGGCATTTTTAGACAATTTCCCCCAGGGTCATCTGAAAGAATTTGTTTGATTTACTAACTGCAGTTCACATTTCTAATACTATAACAGCTAATACTAACTTTTAATAAATTTAGTTGTAAACGTGGACTATGGTTTGATTTTTTAAAAGTTTCTGTATACAAAACAATACTTTGTTTAATAAATGTGTAGTGCTGATCTTGTGTGTGCTAACTAAATTGAAGTTGCCATCTTAATGCAGCTTGATACAAATATGAACAACATTGTAGTTGCATAGTGAATATGAAATATTTCACCACTTAATAGCATATTAAACTACAGGATATTTAATGAACCAAATAATATGTTGAGCTGCATTTTTTTTAATTATATGGTATACGTAATTTGCGTACCTAGGAAACATAGCAAATCTACTGTAAAAACTGTATTTGATTACAAATCAACATGCTGTATCAACCCATGAAATACACCTTTCTTTAAAACCAAAAAAACTACAGTGGGAGAGTTGCTTGGTATCAGTGATTTTAGTTGATCAATATCAGGCTTTGCCTTACTAATTGAAATGAAGTTGATTTAAATCAAACTATCCTGCTTACCATTTGGGCAGAGTATTGCCTATCCTCTTTGCAAATATAGGCAGTCCTTGGACTTGCGACACGATTGGTTCCTGAAAACTGCGTCTTCAGTTGAAATGTTGTAACTCGGAACCAATTTTCTCATAAACAATGGTATAAATGGGGGATTGGTTCCTGAACCAAGGCCCAATACCCTATTTTCACCAAAATACCCCAGAATTTTGTACTCGATTATATGTGAGTAATATAGCTACATTAATGTATTTATATTGCAAATAGCAATCGTTGATCTGGAAGGACTTCTTCGAGGTGACTTTGCTGGACTTTTTGAAAGGCTCTTGTTTGGACTTCTTGAAGGGTTCTTGGGTAGAGTCTCCCAGGAGTCTTGGCTACAGGTTTTTCTGGAGTCTTGTCTGCTTTCTTAAAGAAAGTGTTCAAGGAAGTTTAGACATGTTCTCCAGGGAGATGAGCGATGCAGCGAGCTTGTTTGCTGGCGTGGTATTGCATCAGATCAAGCGTTGTAAAGTCAAAACTGACGTCATAAAGTTGAAACGGTGTCAATTTATAAACGTTGTAAGTGCGAAACATTGTAAGCCGAGGACTGCCTGTAGCCTGTTAATTTTGGCTTTGCTTTCTTTCCTAAAATTGCCTGGTTGTTGGGTTAGGACTAATACATATTTCTTCCTATTTGTAGACTCTGTGTCTTGTTTTCACGTTCTAGAACTAGTATTAGTACATCTATCGGATTCAATTAGAGCAAGGATGTCAAAAATGTAGCCTGAGCTGGGTCTGACCCATGGAGCTGTCTCAAAAGCTGGGGTATTGGCAAGCTGTCAGAAGAAGTTGAGGCTGTGGCCAGCAGTGGACATGGCCTGCTGCAGAATTTAGGGCCCTGTGGATATGGCCTTTGGCTGATGGGCAAGCAAGGGCTATGCAGCAAGCCCTTGGCACTGCAGCCACCTGGCTCACTGATTTGTGTGCCTCCACCACAACAAGCAGCTACCTGGCACTGCAGTGGCCACAGCTACCATCCCATGGCCAGCCTGGATCTATCTAACTAGGAAACCTGTGTGTCTGGGGTCCTTGGTGAATTTAATACCCTTGAGTTAGAATCACATGTTAAACCCACTGTGGGGGAATTCTATTACCTGGTCTAGGTTCTCCATTTTAACCATTAGCTGCATGTTCATTACACCATATTTGCATGAAAATATTGGTTATTTGGCGTCTAAGTGGGAGAAATGTAAACTTTGTTTATAATGGATCTGCTGTTCTCAACTTGTGGGGGGGGAAAAAAAATCTGAGAAACCTTGGATGAGGCCTGGCTGAATCCAAAATTCTTTGTTTTCTTTAGTTTTTAACCATACTGTTCATTTACTTTTGTTTTCTTTTGCTAAATCTAATGGTAGCACTTCTGAGGATCTACCTTCATATGGTCAAAAAGCTTCATTTCTGGATGAAACTAAGCTGTTCTCCCCATAGGTTATCCAGGTGGATTTTGGAATGTATTGGGCTGTTACCAAATATTTAAGTTTTGATGCACCTGGTGACCAAATGAAAGGTCATTATGTATCTGTAGCTTGCTTTAGAAATAACTCCACTGATGAAAACCGGTGGAATGGCCTCTTAAAGGTTCTGTTCATATGTTCACAAACATACTGTTCCATTAAGAGGGCATCCACAAAAGGCACTTGCTTTGGCAAAGATTTGAAGCATCTGCTCAGAGCAAAAGGTTTCTGCTTGTGCCACCAAGAGTAGAATATGCAGACAGTAATTTGAAGGAAAAATGGATGCGCCTTTAGAATAATTGGTTCTTTGAGATTTGTCAAAAGCTCCTTCCTTTCCCTGTAATGTTGGAATTTATTCCTCTTTGGACTTTGGTTGAAGAGAAAAGAGGCAATGAACCTCTTCTTCCCATTGTGCTCCTCCAAAAAGGCTCATGAGCTAAAAGGTCTGATCTCAGACGCATGAACATTGCTCTGCTCTTGATGCTCTTCAAAAGGGTAACGTGCACAGCAGTTACATGACTGCTTGTGACATTGAGACACACTTGGCGTTAGACAAGTAGAAAACAGTTCTGGGAAATTGCACAATCCTTTCTAGTGACGAAAGAAGAGCTTGTCTGAATCCTTGTTTGAGAGACTTTTCATTAATGCAATGTGCAAGGCTCTTTTATTTATTTTTTTTATAGCAAGGACAGTGCAAATATATGGTGTGTGGAGGTGAGCTAAAAGTTGACTAAAAGCAGTGATCAGTCGGACCATGTTTAACACTATAAAAGGAAAATGGGGACTCGCCTCCAAAATGGTACAGCATATTCCCTGTCAGTAGCCCTAATGATTGGTGTACAACCCTGTCCCCCTGCAGGTGGAGGCTGTTTCTCTTCTCTTTTCAAATATCAGTAAATTGCCCTTGTGTTTATCTTGCAGGTTTCTGAGCATGAAGAGAGGATGGACAAAGCAGAGCAGATTGGAGCAGGACTTGTCACTCCCCAAATCCTAGAAATTCTAGTTCATACGTACACTTGCCAGTGGTTGTGGGCAACCATTTACTTGGTGTAAAGAACTTAATTTCAGTATAAACTGGCTCTGGGCGGTGTCAGTGATGCTGCACCCTGAGTTGTAGCAGCTGTAATTGTGAATATTACTGAGATAGTGAAACATGGTGTCCAGTTTTCTATTGCATTTTTTCAAGTGGAAAAGTTAACTAAATGGTTGACACGCAAGTGGTGGAGAAAATTGTGCATATGCCAATTTTTGTTACCTTTTTACTTTGAACTACACTGCTTTGAGATCTCATTGTTTTGGAAGAATGGCATGAACAGTCTTCAGCAACAGTTGTGATAATTGTAAATGCTCACAATTGTGCACTCTTTTTTTTTTTTTCTTTTTTTTTCTGGTTATTCCTCCCTGGGTTTTGAAAGCTGTACACTTAAAACATTCTTAAAGCTGTTGGCTTCTATGTGCAACATATCAAGCCAGCTGACATGGTAGTAACCAAAGATTCCAGTTTTTAAGCATACGAAAGACTCTGCCTGCTTACCTGTGCTAGAAATAACAGCATCTAAAGTGAAGACTTAAGAGAAACTTAGCGACTACTAGATAATCTTTAGGACTCTGCATTAACTCTATAATGTTCTTGGTATAAAAGGAAAAACAACATATTTGTCACAAATTTAGTTAACATCTTACAACTGAACCTGTATGTAAGTTGCTTAGATATATGTAATCACTGTAAACATCTATATGATCTGGGATTTTGTTTTTATTTTGAAGCGGGAGCTTTTTTGTTTGCAAGTTCATTAAAAACTAAAAACTGTTTCTGTAAGGAAATGAGAATTTTTTTAATTTGCCTTGTTAATTCAGTCTAAGAAATCAACACCACCCCAATTTTTTAAACGAACAATTTCAAGGTCATTTGTTAAGCAAGAGATGTCTCTTTCAAAATCATTTTAGACTTAGTGTTGTAACTCTTCCTCACCTTTTTGTTTTTAAATAAATTTTTGTATTTTTTTTTTTTCCTTGAGGGGGAAGGGCAGTCTTGCATTTTTTTTATAACCTTCTGCATTGGTACCCAACCCTCAGAAACAAGAGATTGGTGGATTTAAAATGAAATGGCATCTTCTGCAGACCTACTCTCGGCAACCCGCAAACGTTGCCATTGTCTTGCATCGGCTGGACTGACTTGCGATGTATTAGTTTTTGAAAAATGAGAATGGAAGTGTTTGGATGGTTTTAAACCAAGGCATTTTCTTTCAAGTTCTTGTGAAGTGGATATGATCAGATTAACTCTTGTTCTTCTGACAGCCTCCCACCGTGCAGTGTTCATATTGGCTACTGCCCCAGGCTGTCTTACTTCTCACTTACTCTAGTCCAGCTAAAAGCAAGAAGTACTTTTATTGCTGGTAATTCTTTAACAGTGTAATTTATTCCTTTATAGCATGTCAGAATAAATTAAAAAAATGTCTGAAAATGCTGCCAGATGCCTATTGTGTAAATGGTGTTTTGTATATTAGCCTTTTTTAGACACTTCATGCTGTAGCAAAGTTTTGGTCATACTGCATATTTTATTAGTGGGAAAGATCTTTTATTGCTGTTACTGAGTTATTCCAGGATTGTAGGATATCCTATGTACCCTTAGTAATGACGCTGAGTTCTCAGTCTTGCTATAAAAGATGGTCACTCTTCTAAAATAGTAGCTAATACGTTGTATGGGAAGAGAGCTGTCTTTCCTGATGGGATTCTCCAGATATGAATGATCATTCTCTTTTGTAAAAATGACAACAGAATTAATAAACTGCTTCAAGAGTTAATATGGGTAACTAAGTTGGGATAGGCAGGCTATTTTGAAAGTTTACTAATTTCAAATATATATTTTAAATAATTCTTGTGCATTCAAAAGGCTTTATTTGTCCTTTTGGTAATTCTTGCCTTTTGAAAAGGGCAGCAAGGGAGAATGCTTAAGATGGGTTCTTGGTTCTTGGCTGCTTCTGTTCATGTTAGTATTTCCCACCCCTCTAGTAACATTGCCTGGGCTTACTGATATATCAGTTACTTTTGATGGAGGGTAAACTAGTTTTGTTTTATTGAATCTTAGTTCTTTGAAGTAGGTGGGATATTGGCGTTCATAGATTAAACATGTTTCCCTCTTCCATTGCTGTCATAGTGGAGGAGTATTTTAAATGGCAACAGGTAGATATTTTGGAGGAACATTGTATGTACACGTTGAGAAGAGGCTGCATGCAACTCAGGAGGTGGCTAAACTTTCGCTATCTGCAAAGATTACTTAGCAGAATTCCTTTAAGTAAGAAAAATGTGCATATACTAAGAATGTCTTCCAATTAACTCCCTTTAATTTAGAAAGTTCACCCCTGAGTTTGTACTGAATGACTTGGAAGCTTTCCATTGAAGTCCCTCCCTTGTCTGCATCTATACTGATGCACAGCAGATGTTTTTGTCTAGCCATACATTATTACTACATAAAGCAGGAGGCTATTGCAACATCGTTTTGCATACCAGTGCTAAAGTAGAGTATTGGTCGCATATGACTGTGCTGTTCACCATAAGATGTAATGATGCCTTCAGATAAAAAACACCTTTAACATGCACAAGCACACACTTGTTACCTTCTCTTAACATTTAGCTTGGTTCTTTCTGATTCTCTGAAGGTGTTGCTTGCTGTGTATAGTTCAAATATGTAACAATCGTGGATTGTAATGACGCTTCCAGTTTGTTAAACTAGGCGTCACTCAGCAATATTTTTACAATGCAGTTTCCTGGAGTGTTACCTTTAACCCAGCTCCTACGCATGCACCTATACAGCCTTTTCATCAAATATAGTAATGGTTTACACCCGAGCTGATTGGTTTCTCCTGGGAATTAAAAGCTAAAGTCTGTGTCTGTACTTTGCCAGGTAATTTACTCTAGGCTAACTCACTCATCTACTGAATCCACCAGTCTCTTTCCACATACTTGGGACAAGACAAAACTTCCATCAGTTCACTGAAAAATGGCAGAATGGTTCAGTTTAACTTAATGCAAAGAGCCATTGGATGAACATGCCCGGTAAATGAAGTATAGCTTTGCAGTGTGGCTGCATGTGCTTGGCTCAGACTAACCCCACATACCGGTTGCCGTTACTTTTGCAGTGAAAGAATAACCGGAAAGGGAATGTTCAAAGGGACACCCATTTAGGGCTCTGCTCTTTATCTAAAAAACAGGCTTTTTTTATGCTTTGCTTTCTTTCACCCAGTGGTGTTAAATGCCCACCTTGTGTTTGTGTGGCAGGTCTACACAGTAGGAAGGAAATATTCAGGTAGAACAGGTTACTGCAAAAACGAGAAGGAAATCACTTGAAGTCCTGGAACTACCTCAATTGTCTTCAAATAAAAGGCAAATGATTTTCTAGTTAAAAGTGCTTGAGTGCTTCTAAGCTGCAGGTTCCCTCAGGCTGAGAGGCGGGAGGTGAGTGAGTTCCACATGTCTGTCTCTTTTCTTGGCTTTTGCTTAAGTAGGAGCAGTTGGTATTCAAGAGCATGCTGCTGCTGTCATAGGGCAGACCCTGCTGTTTAATCACATTTTGGGCGTAGCTAGCACTTGGAGTCCATTCTGAGCTCTAGAGCTTATATTAATAAATCTGCAGTTCTTCCATGTATGAGTCAAACCTGTGGGAATTTCACGTACAAACCTACAGAGCGTGAATGATTCTTAGTAGGTATTACCAGAAATTCATACTGAGTCACATCCTGGAAATGCACCCCGCCCCTTTTCAGGCCTGGGGCTTCTGAGGAAGAAAGCAAAGCACAAGTTTAGTGCTCTCTTATCCTCTTCCAGCAGTGGAGGATTGCAGTCAGGCACAGTGGGAAGGATTTTTAATAGAGGTGCTCATGCTGTAGCAGCCAGAATGTGCAGCCCTGTCCCTGTCAGGAAGAGTGATGGTTAATAGCCTGATGACTTCTCAATGAGGTTTACACTAAGCATCAAAATAGCCTCTCTGCTTATGGGGCATGGTTTGAGAAGTCTTTCAGCCAGCTTGCATTAACCCGTTAGCAACTCCCATAAACTGATTGCTCCATTTTCATCAATCACTTTGATCTTTCTCTCTGCCACTGACAGCTTTTTAAATTGCATCTCCTCTGACCTTCCCTGTGCCTCTCTCACATAGCACTAAGCTGCACCTCTGTCGTGGCACATGGGGAGGGTACTGAAAAGGCCCTGCAAGGCTGGCTTCGTCCCCAGGAAGCAGCATGTTTTGCAAAATATGGCTGCATGTTCCCAAAGAGCAAAATCCCAACTGTGACAACAATGGAAGGGCCTGTCTAGTGAAGCAAAACCAATGCCAGTCTCTACCCTACCTGGTCACCTTCCTCTTCACTTCTGAGAGCGGCTTGGGGCCAGGTTTTGAGTTCCTCTGGGGAGAGAGCAATTTTGCTGACTCTTAAAATCAGTTAATGATGGAAAGTCTGCTCCCCTGGTGTTCAACCATGGGCCAGTATTTGACTCATCTTCCAACCACTATTGGGCACTTCAGTCCAAGATGCTTGGTGATGTAATGCTTATTTGCTGAGCTGATTACCTGGCAGTGTGCACTTTGGTCCAGCAATTGTAAAGTTAATTTAACTAATGCAGTAGCCAGTTTAAGCAAAAAAACAAAAACAAATTCCCTGCAACAAAAGGCAGGGTCCCTTGCCAAGATGACAAGAGCCAGTTGCCTGCTTATTTTCTGGAGGACTCTAGCTGCTTCGCTGACCAGTGGAAGTCATTGTAGGATTAAAGACCATTGTCCCTGATTTTCCCCTCTTACACTTTGCTGGGGTGTTGTTGGGTTACAGTACACTCGCTGATAGAGAGTAGTACCAACTGCCTTCTGCCTTGTTACCTTTTCAAGGGTTCAGGGCTGGGGCAGCTTGTGAAAATGGAGCATAGTATTATTCTCCTTCTTGACAGTTGCTGGGAAACAGGTAAACAGCAAGGAATAACTGAAGGGGGATTTGCATTGCAGCCTTCCTGTAACTGGCTCACAGCTGTTTCACCTTATTCATGTGTTACTCCTAATGGCTGTGGTGGCAGGGAAGGGGGGAGAGTGAAGTCATTGGGCCTGTTGCCCTTCATATAGCTCAGTCTCAGGGCTTCAGAACTGAAATTGCCCTCCGTGTGCCAATGCAGTAGAGCATTAGCAGACTTCCACTGAGGCCTTGCATGGGCACGGAGACTTAATTGCCTACAGGTGCTGTAAGAGAATAGGCAGAATGGAGTGGGGAAGGCTTCATTGTCCCAAATTGCTTGGCTTATTCCACTAGCCTAAAATCATCTCCGACGCTTGTGGAAATAAGCCCTTCATTAACTCCCCTGCTCTGAGCAGGAGTCCTGCATGAAAGCAGCAGCTGCTATGTTGAGTCTTTCTGAATAGAAGGCATTTGGCCATGGTGCATTTCTGAATGCAAGTGGGAGCGAGCGTCTCGGAGGGGGTGCTCCTCTGGGGGAGCACTGCTTTAGTTGATTTGAAATAACCAAGTACAGCCATCTTTCTAAAGGATTAAGTAGAAACTATGCCTTGGAGAGGAAAATAGACAATGGTGGCTTGTGAGGCTCTTTCTGCTCCAAGGACCATTTGTTTCTTCAGAGCAAGCTGGCACCTCCTGTGCTGTTTTGGAGCAGAAGCATATTCTGTTGCAATGGAGCTTTCCTTTCAGTTGAGTGTTGGCAGAGTTTGCTTTTGGCAAGAGATCATGGAAACAAAGTGAGGAAACTAACACATACCTGTTTTTAATGGCCATCAGGGAAGGATCCTGCTCCTCCTTTTAAATAACACACAGCAGCTGCTGATGTTTGTTATTGTGGATGGGACTAACTCCCCCACAGAATGCAGGGCACTTGAGCACTATGGTTGAAAGAGCAAGGAGGATATTCAGGGAAGAAACACTAAACCCAAGTGAACTCTTTCCTGGAAAGAACTGCGTGCACTCAAATCCCTTTCTAGAAGAGCGCAGGTATAAACAACAACGTCTGTGGGCTGGAGCCAGTTGTAGGCTCTTACATGTCTCCTGTAGTGTTCGTGAACCAGAGCAGTTGGGCAGGGGGACTCAGGATGGGGACAGAGGTAAGCGAACCCCTGCTTTTAGCATAGCTGTAGACCTGTTCCAGCTCTCAAATGAGAGATGCTGATCCTTAGGGAGGTGCTTTCTCAATGATACTCCAGCAGTCAAGAGCCATAGGGTTGGTCCTTATCCAAAGATGGAGGAAAATCGGTCTCCTTGCTGTCAAATAGACTGTGGTCTGACAGGCTCAGAGTAGATCGGCTGTCTGAGTAGGTGGGACAAACTAGCAAAAAAGCAAGTTAAACTCTTGGTCTCCCCTTTCTTTCCCCAAGCCCATAGTTTACTGCCCACTTACTTCAGTTCCATAGCCTGCTGCATGGTGACTGGCTGCTAGCATAAAGAGCAGTGGCTGTAGAACTATTTCTAAATTTGTTTTGGCAAATCTTGAGTGCAAAATTGTCCGTTCCAGTCCCTCTCCCCCAACTTTGGGTGTGGGTACGGTGATTCTGGTTGTAAAGCATGTGCTCAGGGCAGTACGCACCTTGGGGCAAAGTGACCATGACTGCAGCAAAACACACTGCCTTGCTTGGCTAGCACTGTGCCACCCCTGCTCTACGCAGTGGATGCTGCATCAGTCGCAGCGTTCCACTGGGCAAGTGGAAAAACCCAGATCCGAATTAAAACCTGAAATTGGAAAATGAGGCTTCAGCTGCTCACATGTTCCTCTAAATCACCCTTGTGTGTCCCTGCCTGCTTTTTAATGGCTGGCATAAATCCTGCCCCAAAAGGAGCAGTCAGCAGTTGACAGTGACATTTCTTGGACCAAAGCAGCGCTAGTACATTTCTTCCCAAGGGCTTTCTAGGGAAGAGTGAGGGGATGTTCAAGAATCGGAGGCCTGCTCAACCCATCATTTTATACCAGTATGGCTGTGTTGGTGAAGGGTGGTTCTTTGACCAGAGTTAGTGCCATTTTATTTTCACTATGAAGTGATCACAGCCCCACTTGGTTGCCAGCATAAATCGCCCACGCGGTTCTAACTCTTCTGCAATCCAGCCTAGTAGGCCGTGTCCCCATTCACTGTCCCACATTCTGCTTTCAGACTGTACTTTACCATCGTTGATGGAGAACAGAATGATTTGCTCACTGCTGTGTTTGGGTAAATGGAGCAGCGAGTCCCTAGGTGCTGTGTGTCTTTGTAATAATGTATGCCAAAGAGGTGCTCTGTCTCCACTGAAATGAACCTTGGAGCAGTAGGTGAAGCAGCAATTCCTTGCAGTGTTAAAACTATTATGAGACATTCCCCAGCTTAGGTCTGAAGGCACAGCCACCTCCACTGGGCCCTTTGCTCAATGTTGGAGCCTATCCTGACATGTGGATGTGTCTTTAAAACATTACTAAAAGGGGAGACTGCACATGCTAAGGCCATACCTTCATGGAGGTATCCATTTTAACAATCAGGATTAAAAATCCTAGTCCAGACAAGCAGCTAGCCGAGTTCAACACCCACTTTTAAATAGTGTTATGATGATGACAAAGTCCACACTAAGATTTTACCGCATTAAAACATGATTCAACCTGGCTTTTTTTTCCTCTCCCCTAGTGAAGACCAGGCCTATGGTTTTCATCTCCTCTCCTGGCCTCAAGGCAGTAACTTTCAGAATATGAGGAGTCTGTTGCTGCTGTGCCCCAGCCTGGCCCTCCCTCTAACAAGGTGAAAGAGGATTAGCTGTTCCCAGTCTGATCTGAGCTGCTTGTTTGGGAGACTGATGTTCTCTTAACGCGGTGTCCCAGACTGAGGCGCTGCAACTACCTAAGACTTTAATACAATTAAAGTCATCTCCTTCCCTGCCAGAGTTCCCTCCAGTGTGACTCCTAACTCCTCTGCTTCTTCAGTTTGAATCTTTCCTTTTCTGTCTTGATTCCAGCCAAAATAGGCAGAGTGGAGTCTGTTTCCCTGCTGAGCCAAGCAGAAAATTCCCTACTTTCAAATTCTGCTGCAGCCCCTATCTTGGCCACCCTGCTTGTAAACAGGTCATGCCTTTATCGTGCCAGAGTCCACTGAGCTTAGAGTGCTTGTACCAGTGACTTCAGCAGCAGATTTAAATGCCCAGATTCCAGGCTCTGGCCATTAAAGTGTAAGCCTTAATCCACTAACCCAGATCAGTGGGCTATTTAAGCGAGGATGGAGCTTGACCCATGTTGAAACATCCTGTTCAGTACCCCGAGCTGCTTCTGGCTAGGTGGGCTGGTCTGTTCCCACTGCTTGAA
>NW_005841977.1:1699122-1724941 GCF_000455745.1 Alligator sinensis | reverse complement strand
CTGATCTTGGAGGATGTGTTGTTCAATACTATGGTTAAGGTGATTGACCTCTACTGCGAGCCTGCTACTGACAGGCTAAGGGGTCTTTTGGAAAATGTGCTTTTGTATGAGGATTGCCTCTAGTAAACAAGTTACCGCTCTCATGTGGGTGCTGGGCTGCTTTTATTAACCTGATGGAAACCCTTGGAAATCATATGGTGGAAGGCAAGGTTGAAAAGAAATGGACTACCAAAGCTACTTCATTAGTTTGCTTCAGGGGCTCCAGCATGGAGGAGAATAAGGGAGGAGATGCAGTTGACCTCTGGACTCTCCTTGCCTCCCTAGGATATGTTGACTTCAAACATAGGAAGTGGAGCTGTGCTGATAGTCCTGTTCCTGGTGTGGGCAGAGCCTTACGCTTCACTTTTGATTCCAGAGTTAAAGACAGCGTATTGGCAAGGTTACTTTTACAGGCAACCCATGGCTTCCCTGGGTCATTGACATTCAGATCCCAAAAGCCATTGGGCTTGAAGATGTCTTAATGTGGCCTTCTTGGCATGGATTAAGATTTCTAAAGGAGGGGGTGACAGCATGAAAGTATCACACTAGGACTGGGTTTGCAGCTGGTTCTGTAGCCTTGTTTCAGTTACTAGCCTCTTATAAAGCAAATGCCTGCCAGTACTAGTGATGATTTTTGCATTGGGAGTCAAAGACGGCTGCGAATCCCAGCAGGAAAGGACTTCAGCAGATCTGGAGGAGAGCTGTTGTATCCTGCGGAGAAGTAGGAGGGGGATTTTCCCAAAGTTGGCTCACTTCTCTGCTCCTGAGAGCTACAATGTTAAACTAATTGTGCTTCTGAAAATCCCATCCTCTAGCAAAGTTTTTGACTCTTTGCTCCATTCAGCCCATATTTCCTCCAAATAGGTCAGTTGTTAATTAAATTCAGGCTCAAGGCTGCTCTATTTCTCATCAGTCTCTTATTCTGGGCAGACACTTCTGTAGTCATGTGGTCTTTTGCAACCATAGCAATGAAATGCTTATTGGCTGGGCTGCTTCTAAACAGATCTTTTTGTTTAGTTTCAGGATATAGGACACTTTGTTCAGCTGCAGGAATTTGAAGGGTGCAGGTCTGAATTAACTCTTGAATTGATTCTCTGCAATATTTTAAACAAGGATTGCTCAAATGCTGTCATAAGCAGTAAAGAAATGGCCATAAGTCTGAGTCTCGGAGAGAGAGAGAGAGAGAAGGGGTTGTGATCTTCTTTCAACCAATTGTTGAATGAGTGAGAACTAGAAGTATTAGATAAATGACAGCCATTGCATGTTGGCATCTCATCTCTTCCTCTTCCTTCCCTTACTGGTCTCCTAGTTCCCCAGACAACACATGAGCCATGCCTCCTTTCTCTGACATAGTGTCATAGCTCAGCTCCTGCCACCAACGTTGAAATAAGGGGCAAATGTAATTTTGGAGCTTGGGGGTAGGGGGGCCTTTCCTGTCTCAGAGGACCCATTCCTTCCAGCACATCCAGCACCATGGTAGTGGTTTAGGGGCTGGGGCACATGACTTCTGAGGAGATGCTGAGGGAAATGTGTTTATTAGCCTGCAGAAGAGAAGATGGGATTTGATAGCAGCCTGTAACTACCTGAAGGAGGGTTTGAAAGAAGATGAAGCTGGACTGTTCTTAGTGACAGAACAAGGAGCAATGGTCTCAAGCTGCAGCAAGGGAGATTTAGGTTGGATATTAGGAAAATCTTTCTCACTAAGAGGGGTGGTGAAGCACTCGAGCAGGTTCCCAGAGAGGTGGTAGAATCTCCTTCCTTGGAGGTTTTTAAGGTCCAGCACGACAAAGCCATGGCTGGGATGATCTAGATGGGGCTGGTGCTGCTTTGAGCACCAGGTTGGACGAGATGACCTCCTGAGGTCCCTTCCAACCCTCATTTTCTATGATTCTATGACTGTGGGTCATGATCTCAAGTGGTGCAGGGTGGTGTTTACACAGTAGTGCTGGAATCCCCCTTTCTTTGTAATGAGATGCAGGAGAGTCCATCACCCTGCTCCCATTCAGATTCCCCAAGAGTGAGTCACTCTGAAGGTCATCTGCTGGCACAGGTGAGAGGCTGCCATTGGCAGTACACCACCAGGATTGAGTTTCAAGCTGTATTTTTAGATCTCGGCTCTGTGGTATGGGGTTGGGGTTCTCCCTTGTTCCTCCCCCTGACCTGTCTCTGGAGCTGTTCCCAGTGCCTTCTGTGCAGCATGCCAATAGACAGAGCAGGGGTACATTTAAGCTGCATGGTCTGTGCATCTGGTACAAACCTGTAACATCCTCTGGCAACGGGGCAGGGGTTGTCCGTGGTGAAAGCCTGCGTGCTGACTGCTAGTAGTTATCTGAGGCAAAGCATGTCTGAATGACAGGGCAGGGTCCCCCCCCTCTTTGAGCTCTCCCAGTTTTGCACAACACAGACAGTGCTTGTAGGGGACAGACAGTAAAGAAGGCTGGTTCCCCCTACAAGGAGTGACAGGGGAGTGAGATGTTAATCTCCATCACAGTGCTGAATCCAGTCCCAAGGCCTTAATGACGGAGGCTGAACAGCTGCCACAGTCCTATGTGAAACCAGCTGGTGGTTTCAGTCCCATCCCTGCCACGCGGGTGGCTAGTATAAGCTGTTGATCCACAAAGGCTGGGTGACCTTCAGGGCATGGCATAAAGACCCATCTTATTTACTCAGATGGCTGCTGGCTGCTCCAGGGGCTGGCTGGGGGGAGCAAATCCTCCTCCAAGACAAGCAAGCCAGTTGACTGATGATAAACCTTGCCCTATGACTGTCAGCACGTCCACGGCAGCCAGGGAGCACTTTACACCTGCTCTGTACCGGGGTAAATGGTGACCTGAGGTGCTCCGAGGGACCCATTGTGCAAAAGGGCTATGCGAGGGAAACCGGTAAATAGCATCCTACAAGCCATTAAGCAAGGAATTTGAGCAAGCTTGCTCAGAAGCAGCTTGTGGAGAAGGGAAATCGTCAGCCTCCAAGTTGCTGGGAGGATTGGAAGGGGGAGAGGTTGGGGGTGGGCTTGAGATGCTGTGCTGAGCTGCTAGGGGTGGAAGCAGCAGGGTTAGGATGGGGGAGTACTGGCAGAGCCGTGCGAAAAGGAAGCTCAAACCAATGGCCTTGGCTTCAGCTGGTGAAATGAGCACATGTAGTTTGAGTGCTGTCTTCAGCCTCCAGGCCTGAGCGCCTGCTTCAGTACAGGAGAGGATCAGGCTTGCATGGGGCTGAAAACCTGTTTCCTTCATGGCAGCTGCACCACAAGAAGGCAAATGGGCCCTGCCTCGCCCAGGCTGTAATTCTCTGCTTAATTGTATGTGTTTAGCTTTGTACCGTCGCTATGCGAAGGTCTCTGAGAGCAGTTGAGGGAGCTGGGCGGAAGCTGAGCCTTTAGAAAGGAGCTTGTGCTGGCCCAACCACAAACCGATCCCTCCACCCTCTCTTCATAGGGGCCGATTTCAGCTGCAGTTGCCAAATTATTTACTTAGCCTCGCTGCAAACAACGAGCCCCTCGGTCCCTGCGTCAGACTCCATGGAGATGCCCAGGGCTGGTCCAAAGTTCGTCTGTAAGTGTGAGCTAAGGGCAGGTTGCTGGCCAGCCTGTCAGGAGCAGCATAGCCCCTGCCTGCTGGGTAGGGCTGAATCATAGGGCAAAAGCTAGTCAGCAATGTGGCTGCTTTGACGTTCTACGCAAGCTGTGATCTGTGATGGGGGAGGCGCTTGCTTGTGCAGTGGATACATTTGACTGGGCCATCACTAGAAACCCCCTATTTGCTCCTCCCGTCCTGGGCAGGACCGCACTGTGCAGGGTGCTGCATGAAAAACACACAGGCCTTCCCCCTAGTTGAGGGACATCTAGTCCAGCACCTTGCACGCGTGCAGGATTCCCTGGTTAGCTGCCCCAGACACTCTACAACAGAGGTAGGCAATCCCCGGCATGGGTGTCAGCGCAGGGCACACACAAGCATTTTGCTTGGCACGTGTGCCTTGGAGTGGACAGCGGGCAAGGGGCCAGGGCTGCACTGACACAGCAGTGATCAGGCCCCTCGGGGTGCTCCCACTATCTGCCCCTGTTGTGACAACATCTTACAAGTTGAGGTTGTGGGTGTGTTTGGCACTGTCTGAAAACGTTGCCACCCTATGTTGCTTCTCTGTGCTATGGCAGACTTGCTATTGGGCACCTCCTTTTCAGGAAGGGAGATGGGATGCTGGAGCCATGCTGACAGAAATGTGCTCTTTTTTTCCCATAGAGATCCTCCAACAAAAACACAGCAGGGCAGGGTGCCGTGGGGTTCTCGGTTCATGGGCAAATAGGAGTACTGCTGCTTTCTCATCTGTCCTGCCTGTAATTTAATCTCAGAGCTGTTGTCGCTGCATGTATCCTGCAGTCTAGTGGTAGGAGAAGGCCTAGTTGCCCCTAGCATCTAACCTCTGCCCAGAATCCCTCTTTCTGCAGTCCCTTTATGTTGCAACTGGGGACACTAAGACAGCTCACAGCAGCTTGGCTGCAGGGGCTTTTGCTGTGCTGGGTCAGCCACCCCAGCAGTGGGCTCTGGTTTGGGAGGGTGCAAGGCATGGCCACTTGTTTGAAAACCAAGAGGCCTAGGGCCCATTTCCCTCCTGCTCACGGGCTGGGGCTGCAGTGGGGGCCAGGTCCCTGGCAACTGCAGCTGTGAATTCACAGGGGTTAAGGTGCAAATTGAGTTACAGGTGCAATAAACCACTGCTGGGGCTTGAAGTGCCTCCAAAGGGGAAGAAGAGAGATAAGCAGAAGGAACTAACCCTCTGTGCCAGGCATCCCCTAGCAGCCTGTGCAGAGAGATCAAAGGGTAAACTGACTTATAGTGGACCCTAATGGCTACAGTTCTGCTGAGCTCAGGTAAGGGAGAGGTCATGTGCCTGCCCCTGCCAAGCTCTTTCTCTGCCATCTTGCCAGCCCCAGCTTTTTATCCTGAGTTCCCTGCCCCACAGTACTCCTTGCTCTCTAGGACAGGGGCTGCCTAATGGCAGGGCTTGTCTGGGGCTGGGCATGTTACCCATGCTCAGCAATCCAAGCCCTGGACCTGAGTGGGGCTGGAGTGGACGGGTTCTGCTCCCAGCCTGGGGATGGTCCTGGTCACCTCTTAGGTAATTGCCAGTGGATGTTTGCACTGCCTCTGCCTCCCTTCCAAAGGACTTGCTGCTGCTGCCATGCACCAGGGCTTTCATTTTATTGGTCCTTGCTCACTGCTTTCTGCACAGGCCCCTTCAGCTGGGAGCTGCTGGCAGTCACACCCTGGGCTTGTGGAGGAGGCTGCCATGCTGCAAGGGGAGCAGACCTGGGATCCCTGCTCCCTGCCATGCAGCGCTGCCATGACCCTGGGCGGCCTTGAGTTGCTTTGCTCCTCAGCAAGGGTGGGGATACTGGCTCTGTTCTGCACCAAAGAGCTGCTGACAAAGGGGCTTTCAAGGCCTGTGTTCTCCTGCCAGTCAGGGCATGTCTAAGCAGCAGCTCCCTCCCGAGGGCAGGGCTTGGCTCCTCTCCCCGCTTTCTTCCTCTGCCATCCTCTGAGTTGCCAGCTCTCCTTTGTGTGCTGGCTGCAGGAGCTGCCAGGCAGCAGAGAAATTCAGGGCGCGCATTGCTTTATCCCCCCAGTGAAAAGGCAATGGGGGGGGGCATGTGCTGGAGGACCCAGCATGGCACTGCTGGGTGATCAGCAGGGTTACTGGCTTGCAGGCTTACAGGGCACCTCCAAGCACAGCTGAGAGGAGCAGGGGGTGGGTGGGTGATGGCAGGGCTGGGGCTGGCAGGGAACTTTAGTAGTTCCAGCCAGGATTTCCAGCACCTGGGATCTCCCTGCCTGTCCCTTGTGACCTCCTCAGGGTTCATGTCTCACGGGCTGGAGCTTGGGCTCTGCTGACCTATGGGCTCTGACACCCCAGAAGGCTTGGCTCCCTCTGCTGCCCCTACCCCTGTCCTTCCCCCCACCCCTCTCTGCACCTTGCTGGGCTCCTCCCTCAGCTGATTTTGCTTCCTCTGCGCTCTGAGCCCTGAGCTGCACAACACAGCAGTTATTCACCCACGAGGCAGGCCTGGAAAAGGCACCCGGGTAGTTCAGTATTGACATGACTTTCCTGCAGTGCTGACTCAGGCAGGGGGAGGGGGGCACCCCAGTGACTGGAGAGTCACTGCCCAGCTGTTGAGTTTGTGCAGTGATGGGTGAAGGGCAGATAGCAGATCCCCTCCAGCAGGGATTTGTTGCTTGGCCTGAGGAAGGGTATGAAACAACGCCCTCCCCGCCTTGCTAGCAGGGTCCTCCCAAATCCTTCACACCTCAGCTGCCTGGCCAGCAGGAAAGATGCATTCTGGCATTTCTTAGGAAAGCCAACTTGCACGGGGGCCTGGCAGCCATTGCGGTGTCTGTCTGCGAAGGCATGGAGAACTCGGCTTCTCCACACAGTTACCTTCTCTGCATGGCGCTATTGGAGGGCGCTATTGGAGGGCACTATTGGAGAGCTGGACACACAGTGGTGCTCGCTGTCCAGCTGCCCCGGTCTTAATGCTCCAGGGAACCATGCAGACAAACAGACTGAGCGTAGCTATCCAATCTCATGCTTCAGGGTGCAGGCTGATCACCACAGGCAAGAGGAGGGAAGGGGGTCAGGAAGAAAATGCCCCTATGTACTTCTCACAGGCTGTCGGGGCATTGCACAGTTGCCTGGTGCAGTTGGGGTGAGGGGTTTGCTGCCTTCTGCAGTGTTTGGGGTTAGCTGTGGAGGCAGGGCACGGGGCTAGCCTCACCTGTAGTCCACACACAGCTAATGTGGAAGGAAGAGGAGGTGAGTCTACGCCTCCAGTCTGGCAGGAGCTCAGTTACTGCTGCTCTGCTCCGGCAGGCCAGGAGCCAGTGTCAGCTCTCTTGGTAGCTATGTTGACCTTGTGCCCCATGGCTTGCCTGCAAAGTGGGCACTGGAAGATGGCCTAGCAGGCAGGGGCACACGCAATGAATTCTCCTGGGTGAAGTGAGGGCTTTTATCCACCTGCTCCCACTGCACCCACTGTTCTTCCATGTGCTTGAGAGCAGGCTCTGCGTGTGCATATATGTGCGGGCACACATCTGTCAGCCATGGGTGAGGGGAGATTAGCTGAGTGTAATTGCAGCCAAGGTGCCCTTCACCCATTAGCAACCCCAAACAGCAGTAGCCAAGGCTCTAGCAGGATTGTGCTGCTCCCATGAGGACACAGGTCTGGACTGCAAATGGAGAGTGAACCCACCATGGAGCTGACCTCTGCACACCTGAGAGATCAGGGGAGCCAGTCAGCCAGTGGCAAGTCCAAAGACTATCAAGGGGCTCATGAGGCCAGGACCTGAGGCCTCTTCCCACCTGCTATGGGGAGCAAGGTCAAGCTGGCTTCCCTGCTCCCTCCCAGGCTCAGAGCCTCCTGTGGCAGCCAGAAGTCAAGCACAGGCATTGACCCCTGTTAGGTCCTCTCTGACCCAGCTCCGGTTGGCATGTCCCTTGCAGTGTATTGGCCAGGATTTCACCATCCCCCTACAACATCACAACCCCTTTGCTATGGCGCAAGGAGCCCTCCATTCTGCAGGACACTGCCAGCCAGCAGAGATGTAACAAGGCAGCCAGATGCTTGGGGCAGCTGCAACTTCTGACTCCTGCGGATGTGATTGTGCAGCTGTTGTTTTCCAGCTCTACCCCCATGCTGGCACCCGGGATGACTGTCCTAGTCACCTCCCCCCCGCCACCCCAACTATGCTACTCCTGCCTGGCCTTGAGAGGTCAAGACCCAATGGAGTGGTGTCCTCTAAGCTCCCTTTTACCTCCAGAGGGGATGCTTCATCCAGGGGTGGAATTAGTGGGGAGCTTGCTGTTGCTGCCACTACTAAAGGCTTTCGGGCTCCAGGACTCTCAGCACAGCACCTGCCACCAGCACAAAATCTTGGGCCTTCATAATGCCCTGGCCTGGAAATACTGAACCCAGCCAGGAGCGGGACAGGTGGGTGAGTGTTTCTGGTTAGAAATGTGCTGAGCTGTTCTAACAACTATAAAAGCTGCTGTGCTGGGCAGGGGGCCCATCCCTGCTGTGGGGTCTTTGGCTCCGGACTGAGGACAGCATGACACCTGCCGCAGCGCTCAAAGCACAGAGCTGGGGCTGCTGGGACCAGCAAGGAGGGGATCTCTATAGAGGATACAATGGCTGGGGCCTGGCTGCTGGCCATTGGTGCGTCTGGGATGGTCTGGCAGCTTCCTCACTCTGCCAAACCAGTAGTATAACTCAGCCCAAGAGGTCAGTGTAGTTGGGGCACTGTGAGCCCTGGTTGATTGGACACATGCTGGTTTCTGCATAGGGGAGCAATGCGAGGGCCTCGGGGCCCCTGAGCCAGGAGGCTGAGTTTGGGCAGGCACCAGGCATGTATGATTCATACAAGAATTTGCTTGCACTGCGCTGTGAGGTGATGTGAGGTGGCGTCTGTCCCGCAGAGGTGGAGGTGCTGAGCCTGTCCGTGCGGTAAATGTGATGTAGCCTTGCATAGCCGCTGACCCCAAGGCGGTCAGGTGCAGTTGTCGGGAGGACTCTGCAGTCCTGCTTGCAAGCTGCTAGTATTCTCCCATTGCTGGCGTTAGATGGAGGATGAGGTGGAGCGTGCGCGACTTGGGGAGACGCCCTGGCGGCAGTAAGGCTGCCTGAGAGACAGGCTGTCGGGGCAGGCAGGCCTTGCCCAGAGCGTCGGCTGCATACACTCTTCTGGCACTGACTCAGCCCTGCCTCTGCTGTGCTCGGGCAGCGTAAGCAGCTGATGGAGGCCTGACTCACTGACACAAGTCACCTTCCTAGAGCAAGAGCCTTCCCTCCTCCGCCTCCCCCTTAGCATCAGATAACAGGGCCGAGGCTCCCGTCCCTGCTCTCTGTTCCCTGCCTGCGTGCATGTGCTGCTGCAGGAACCAGCTTCTCTCAGACCCCAGAGGCCAAAGCAGGACAAGGGGGATTAGCTTTAAGCTGATTTCTGCTGTGCGTTAGGCAAGTGCTGAGGGGATGCTTTACCTCATGCTCTGCTGTTTCCCCAGCTGCTGGCATGTCACACGATACCAGAGCAAGCGAGGGTAGGGGGTGGCACTAATGCCAGGCATTGGGGCAGAAGTGGAAAAGGAAGGGAGTCAGAGCAGAGCCCTGGAAAAATACAGCAGCCCCGTTGCAACCCGACACCCCCCCATTGTAACGGGGGGGACATGCAGGATGTAGGCAGGGTTTAGAGAGGGACAAAGGGACATCCAGGGGCTTCTTTTCATCCGGACCCAGTTCGGTTGCACGGTGCAGCCCTGGCTGCGAGTGGCCAGAGAGCAGGAATCTCTGAACTGAAGTTGGGGTTCGCTCCCTGCCCTCCCGGATGGCTCCAGCGCATGAGGGACGCAGAGAACCAGTGCACTCGGCTCTCCTGCCTGCCCTCCCCATCTCCAGCAATTGCACTGGCAGAGAACCAGGAGCTCTGACTTCCCTCAGCCCCCCAAGCGCCCTGCCTCCGCTTCTCCAGCAGCCAGGGCTGTGGTGAGAACAGGAGGCCGAGGTAGAGAGCGGGGGCACTCTGCCCTCACCAGCCCACCTCGCAGGTTCAGCTCACTTTGCTTTCTGCCGGCAGGGAGGCACCAAAATAGCCCCCAGCATCGCAGTTGTCCGGGGGAGCTAGCGTTCTGATTTTCCCCAACGTTTCTGCAGAAAATGGAGATTTTATGAGAAAGTGCTTGCCCTCTGGGAATTGATTCCAGTAGCATAGCCCTGCTCCAAACCACTCATCACCTGGGTGGGGGCCAAGGCCTTGGCTTGCCAGCTACTGAGCTTCCCCCAGACTCCAGGCTCTGCATAGAGAGCAATGGGAAGAGGGGTGAGGGCAGATTTACTCCTGCTGTTGAATAAGATAAGTCTGTGTTGAGGGGCACAGGAAGTCCTGTCTGCTTGTTGTCAAGCTTGGGGTGAGGGGTGATGAGAGAGTATATCTTCCCACCTCATTTTCCTGGTAGCCATGACTAGGGAAAAACAAAGGTGCATGCACAGCTCTGACCAAAATCCAGTGGTCCCACGAGCTGTTCAAGCAATTGTGGAAGATGGTGCAAGGTTTGCCTTATCCAGCCTGGGGCATGACCTCAACCTTCCTCCTATACCAGGTCACCCTGCATTCTGCCCCTCTTCCTAATGGCCACATTCCCTGCCCTTTGGTACTCATACTCAGGAGACCCTTTCTGCAGGCACTCCCCATATCTCGCAGTGGGGCCTGAGCAAAGCTTCACTGTCCTCACCTGTAGTGTCTGCTGATGGAAGGGGCAGGATGCTGGTGAGCCCATGCGGCAGGCTAGATAACACCCACTGCATGGTGAATTTTCCCCTTCTCCTTTTTTCGGCCAACAGTTTCCCTCACCATGCTGCCAGCCTCCTCTCCAAGCTCACTGCCGCACAGGCCTAGCCAAAGGACTTCTCATTTGGAAGGAATCCCCTGGGCAAATCAGCTCTTTGATCTTCTTGCCCTTCCCCCTACCATGTACTCTTCAGTGCCAGACACTTTTCCAGGAGGACTATCAGCCGAGTTCTCTTCTAAGCACTGCTTATCGTAAGCATTGCTGGAGGGATTTTCATCTCTAGCATGTCCCCTAGGGTACTGATCTCCATTAAAACAAATTCCCTCCATAGCAAGCTCTACCCCAGCAATATTATTTTTAAAGGATCATTATCATCATCGCATTTTTTTTAACATTTTACCTAGTTTTTTTTCCAGTTCAGCAGAATTTCTGCACAATTCATGCCCTACATCCCCAAATCCTTGTGAATGGCATCGAAGGGGGCCATGCACACAACCTCCATTTGTAAGCTAGCTAATAGGTATGTGAGCCAAGAGGTTCTTCTTATGTGTTGATTTCCCTTTGTGCCCTCTGCATTTTGTCCTTGCTACTTTACGTCCCTGGGACTTGCACCTTGAAGCCAGTGTCAGGGCCTGTTTCATTTCCTTCACTACAGCTGTCTCTGGGGATGTGTTCGGAGCATAACAGGCAGACTCTTCCTGGAGCAGAAACCTCCTGCACCTGCCAGATTGCAACATGTCATGTGAAGGAGCATGCCCAGCTCCTTGAAGGAGTGGTGCCATTCTCCATCACTGGGAATTTCAGTGCTTGGGAGCAATGGCTCTGCTTTCTTGTCTCTCAGGTGCTCATTCCCAGTCTCTCGCCCCATCCCAGCCCACCCCACCCCACCCCACCCACTACTGCTAAATGGGTTAACGTCAGCTTCAGGTCCATCCTTGGGCAAGGGCTCTAGAAGGCCCCCTTAGCCTGCACAAGAGCTGGGCTTCTGGTCTGAGTGACAACTGGAATCAGGAACACAGTGACCTCGGTGCTCATGACAACCCCATCTCTCTGGCAAGAAGTGAACCCACCCACAGTCTGCTGGCATCTCCTCTGCTCAGACACAAGGAACTGAGCCAGGAGGAGTGTTACCCCACACTGATCCACCTTCAGCCAGCAGATTCTGCATGAGTTAGCCAAGCCTGGCTTTCATCCGGGAGCCTGGATGTGAGTCATGCTGCAGGCCTGGCAGATCTCTGCTGCAATATCATCCCCTTAGTTTCTGAAGGGCTGGTTCATCAAGTGGCTTCCCAAGCACCAGTGGAAGGGCGGTGGCAGGGGCACGTACTGACATCCCAGGAATTTACTTTCTCATGTGGTTTTCCTTTTCTTCCCAGTTGTGTTTGCAGCCTCGGCACATTTGGGGCCAAGTCGCTGCACAGCACAAGCCTGTATGTGGGGCTAAAGAACAGGGTGTGAGGAGGAGAGTGGGAGATCAAGCAGCCCTGGCTGGCTGGGAAGAATTCAGAGCAGAGGAGTTGCCCACAAGACAGTAACTCTGCACCCAGGGGCACAAAAACCCACAGGTGTCCCAGAGAGGGAGGGCTGCAGGCCTTCAGGGTCATGAAGCTGGCCTTTTGGGAGCTGGGGTTGCTGCTGACATTTTAGCCGGGTTAGGAACACCCTGGAAATCCAAAGGATTTGTAGCCATTACAGTAGCTTTGCATATGGTCCTAGGAGGGATGAATGATAAATGTGACCCCACCCTCCTGGCAAAATGTAAGCAAATAGGAGGGTGGCCTTCTTTCCATCTGTTTCTAGCCATGGTTTTGTGAGGTCATTTGTGCATCATTCTCCTTCATGCTGCTGTGATCTTACCAGCCCAGCTGGGGCAGGGCCAGGGAGGGACCAGAGGAGTTGGGGAGGTGATGCCGGTTGTGTTGCAGCCTTGCTGAAGCCGTGCCCAGGTGCAAAGCATCAATGAGCGCTCTGCTGGCAGACGTGCTGCCTTTGGGGCAAGGTGATGAAGGTCTTACCCACTGAGCAATTATATGGGGGAGCTGGAGGTGAAAGCAGTGCTCAGAGTACAGATGGACATTCCCGTAGGCTGAATCAGTGGTTTGGGGCCATCTCTCCTTGTGTTTGTGTGAAACCCCATGTATGGATCCATTTGTCTAACCTACCACCACTATCATGTGCCTGGGATCGATGAGTGTCCGCAAAGGCAGCCCAGGGTGATGTGACATCTTATGGGAGCCATCAGAAAGCCACACTGAGCTAATGGGACAGCTTGGGGTGGGGCATGTTGAAGAAGGGGGCCCCTTCTCTCAGGGTGTGCAGGAATGTGATCCCACCGTTGCCAACTCTTGTGATTGTGTTACACATCTCCTGGGGTTTGGGGCTCCCCTAGTAAAGCCCCAGTTTCTGGAGTCATGGGATGAGGTGAGAATCTCCACTTTCCTTTTAAGTAGCAGCTAAGTTTAGAGCCCTCCTGTGGGGGGAGAGACGCTGGAAAAGTTGACTCATATGCAGGAACCAGAAACCAAAATAAGATGCCAGCCATATTCATTTTAGGCTAATCCTGGGGGCCTGACTCATGATTTTCCCATGCTTGGAGCAGATAGCACAGTGATTCCCAGGGCTGGAGTACTTTCTGCATTGCCTACCTGCCCTCTGCATATGTGAATGCTTGCACTAGTGCTGAAAGCCTGTACAGCTGAGATCCCACGTTTCCCTCCCTGAAAGGAAAACTAGGTGTTGGGAAGGGGAGAAGTCTCCATTTGGAGACTTCCAAATGGGGGGTGGGGGCTCTGGGAAGGAGTGGGGAGTCATTGTTATGGAAGGGCCATAGCAGTAACTTGGTGCCTTCTCCTCTGCTCTGCTTCCTTGCTGACATGAAAGGGAACTGGCCCAGCCTGGATAATCCTCTTGGGACTTGCTCCTGATTTGGGGTTTAGGTGGAGGCAGCAGCTGACTCCACCTAATGATTAGCTGTTACCTGCCTGCAGCACTGCACCTGGCAGGCTTCCAGACCCAGGACTTGATTCCTTAGTTCTGGAAAGGCCCAAGCTTGGCAGCAGCCAGGCTACATGCAGTGGCAGACTGGATCCTTTCCCTGAAGTGGGAGATGTGTTTGCCTTGGGAGGAAGCTGTGGCCATAGAAGCAAGAGCTGGGGCAGCAGGCAGGGCTGGCACTAGAGGATCTAAGTAGCCTCCCTCAGTCCCAGATTCAAACCCCAGCTCAGCCTTCCAGAAAAGGTGGGCCTCTTTCAGTAGAGACTTCCAACACGGAGCTCCTGACCTCTTAATGAACAGCACAGACCCCTGGACACTTTCCTCAAGAGCAGGTGCTGGCCTAATGCCTCCCTACATGAGAGAAAGGAGGGAGTTTGTGGTTAAAGCAAGGACTGGGAGGCAGGAGCCAGGAGCTCTCTTCCCACTCTCACTGTCAGCTGTGCAGTGCCTCAGTTTCCCCAGTAATGAAATGCAGTCGTTGTTCCTGCCCAGGCTCTATTAATTCAAGTGCTCAGATCTCTCCCTGTGCATGCAGTGACAGTTTGCCAGCCTCTGTGTCAGTGCCATAACCAGCTGCCACCAGTGGCCTGGCTCTTGCATACACCAGACAAACATGTGTCCACACTCTGACGGCAGCCCAGGGAGAGGCAGGGCCATTTCACCACATGATGCTTTTCCTCCCAGCTGAGCTGGTAGTGCAGCTCACCTGCTTGCTGGGGCACAGCTGGAGGCATGTGTTGCTCACATGGGGTGGGGAGGGATGCAAGGTAGAAGGAAATCCAGTGAGGCAGCCCAGCTCCATTGTTACTAGCCATAGTGCTGGCTCCGGTGCTTACCAGCAAAGCCATTTAGCCTCCAGAATAGCAGGAAGTGGCAGCTGCACTTGTGTTTGTTCCTTTGCCAGGAAAAACAGCCCTGACCAAACCCAAACCAGCAGCTTCCTGCACTGCCTGCTCTTCGCACCAAACCCCCCCCCCCCCCCCCCCCCCAAAATTAACCAATAACACACATGCGCACACAAGAGCCTCAAATTAGCTAGTAACACACACACACACACACATATACGCATGCATGTGAGAGCCTCAAATTAGCCAGTAATACTATAGCCTCGCCTGGGTGTGCCTGCCTGCCTACACACCCCTTCCTCTCAATCTGATGAGGCTCAAATGTGGGACATGGCATGCACCAAAGATATCAAAGGGAGAGGCTTGCAAATGTGATTGCAGGACACTGGGAAGGGAGCCTGGTAACACAAGGCTGCATTTCAGATGCAAAAGTTCATTCAGCTGTATAGGGACAGGCAGGCCAGGACCCAGGCCTCACTGGAGAAGAGACTGGCAGTGTACACACCAGTGGCTGGCTCTGTGTTGCTGGTAAGCCCAGGAGTTCCCGGGCGGGGGGGGAGTTTCACTGGAGCTGGTGGGTCAGGGTAGCTCAGACTGCAGGCTCCTGCAGTGCTTTCCCAGTTCTAACCCTCTGGTCTGATTCACTGCCAGGCATCCACTGAAGTCCCAGGCGCTTTGCCAGGGACAGGAGTGCCTGTCAGGGCCCTGCCACTCCTTGACCCAGAGTCTGCCTTTGTGTGGCTCAGCATGAATGCCTGTGACGCAGCTGGAGCGCAGCAGGGCTGGAGGCAACTCACCGCTCTCCCACAGGGAGCCAGGTTGGGCAGGGGAACTCTGGTGAGACACAGGCCTCCACAGACAGAAAGAGGAAGGCATGCCAGGTTACACCTGGGACTTAAGGCAGAAAGAGAGAGAGCGCGTGCATCAGTGGGAGGGGGAGGATGAGAGAGAGGGAGTGGAGGTGCTGAGCAGAACAGGAGCCAGGGTGGGAGTGGCGGGCACAGGCTGCCAGGGGCTGGCTGCCTTTGCATGCCCTGCTGAGCTCTGCAAGAGCCTCACCTGGGTGTGCCTGCCTGCCTACACAACCCTGATTCAGCAGTTGCTTCACAGAGACTCTGAGCGCTGTTAACCCTCCACAAGCCGGTGCTTTCCACAGCTCCAGTCGAACAAAGGCATAGGGCTCTGCTGTCCTGCGTGCTTCCTAAAGGCAAAAAGATTAACTGAGGTAGAGGAGGAGGTGAGGGAAGAGCAGCTAGTGAGAGAGGATGATGCAGAGCCTGCACGTGGATGGGGGGTGTGCATGTGAGGGGCAGCTGCTGTGCTTGGGAGCCTTGGGAAGCTGCTGGTGACTTGCCTGTGACCTGGGGTTTTGCTCCCCCAGCTGAGAGCCAGGGGAGCTGGGATCAGGTTGGGGTGTGTGTGTGGTCCCTCCTGAACTGGTTGCAGAAGCTGGAGAAAAAGTATCACTTAGCGACTAGCAGGCAGACAGGCCTGGCAGCAGGAGGTGGCCAAAGCCACACTTCAGATGAGCAGGGCAGGATATAAACAGAGCCACACTCAGGAGGCCCCCTGTTACAGTGAGCGTATGAGGCAAGGAGCAACACCCAGAGTGGGGCATCTGGGTGTATGGAAAACAACCGTGAGCTGTCCCCAGCCCACTTGCCATCTTCCAGGGGGAGGGGATAATCCTGAGTCCTGCCTCACATAGGCACTTCCAGGGGGAGGGGATAATCCTGAGTCCTGGATCACATAGGCCCCAGCCCCTGATCACCTTGGCCAAAGCGGTGAGTCAATATTCAGGGTCTTGAAGGCTGTTTCCATGAGGGGAAACTGATGCTGGGGTCAGGCATTTTTTTGATGCAGTCCTGCGCTGCTTTGACGCAATCCTGCTTGCTTACAAGGAATGTGGATGTGCCTGTCTCCCGTCCCGGGGCACAGCAGTGATCAAAGAGGTGGAGGTTGGCTTTGCTCCTAGGTCTCAGCCTCCTTCAGAGAGTGCTCTGGTCAAAAGGCCCTCCTGGTCAGTGACTCTTACTATGTGCCCTGTGCTTGTTTTGCCTGTGCCCTTGGCTCTGGGCATACCGCTGTACTCCTTGTTAGATCCCAAAGAAGCCCTGTGGACTGCATAGCCCAGCCATTGCCTTGGCTTCATCCCAGCCCAGTCCTAGGGGCTTCAGTCGTGGCTAAACAAAAGGGTGTTACATTGTCCCTTGGTTCATAGTTTCTCAACCTGTGGTACATGTACCCCTGGGGGGTACGCGAGACACAGGCACCCCAACACTCTCTCTCACTGTCACCCTCTTTTCCTCTCTCTCACCCTCTTTTCCTCTCAAAACTAGGAAAAAATTTGGTGCGCCGCACATTGCACGGCACTTTAAATTTCCCAGTAATAATTTGTTGTGCAGCACTTTGCGCGGCACTGGGCTCAGTCCTCCTAGCTTTGGGCAACGTCACCTCTAGCCCAGGTACATACTTGAGATGTGCACCCCTGGTGTAAAAGGTGGCAACCTTGTCCACACCAGATCAGACATCTGTCATATCATGGCATTATATACACTGCCCTTCTTCGAATATATTGCACACATTAGTCTGTAAATATAAAATCCCCTGGAAAATTGGGGTACTTATTAAAATTTTCAGAAGTTAGGGGGCACTTGCTACTTAAAAGTTTGAGAAACACTGCCTTGGTTTAGCCAGAGTGAAAGGCGCCTCTCACCTCTGGCAGCATCAGCACAGTGCCCTGACTTTCCAACCCCAGCCCTTTGCACTACAGTTCATCCCAAAGCAGGTCTTCACACCTCTGTATTCCCTCCTTTTCCTCATGCTGGGGCCAACTCTGAGCCTGGGGCGGATGAGAGCAACCCTACTTTGTGCGTGGCTGCCCACGGTGTCCATGGGCAGTTTCAGCAGCAGGGACAGTGTTTCCCATGGAGCTGGGTGAGTGGGTGGCTCTTGGAGGGCAACACAGCCCTGTCTCTTCTCATCATCCAGGGCTTCCCAGAAGGGCAATTCCCCGGGGCTGCTGGTGGGCTGTGCAGCGAACCTGGCTCTGGTGCACCCAGGCACTCACATGTACCTCCAGGCCATCCTGTCGCCCTCCCTACATGCTTACAGCCCCTCACGTGGATGGTCCATAAGGAAAGCTGGCTCCCTGAACACTGGCTGCTCCTCAGGGCTATTCTTAGCAGTCAGGACTAGGCTGATCTATCTGTCACTTCCATCCATTGACAGTAACGGGACCCCGGGCCCTCACATTCTGCATCCCTTCAGCTGCCTCCCACCTGACAAAATGGACAGGCTTGGCTGGGAAGCCACCAGCTGCTGGCAGGGCCCAGAGAGGGTCACATCCAGCACAGAAGGAGCAGGGAGCACAACAGGGCCCAGGGAGCAGCGAGTGGCCCCTGGGTACCAAGTGGTGCTGTGAGGGGGTGAGCACAGCTGGCCCAGAGTGGGGGAGGGCATGCTATGGGCAGGGAGTGCGGAGGAGGCAGCGGGCACCATGCTGTGTTGTGCAACAGGCAGGTCTGCATGCCACGGTCTGTGTGGCTTGGAGACCCTGGTTGTGTGTGCCATAGTGATTCACTTAGGTGCCTGCAGAGCACCCTGGTGGACAGAGCTTGCCCTCCAGTGCCACTGTGAGGGGTGTCCTATGCCCTCGTGAAGGGGCCACATGGCCCTGAGCAGGTGCAGTGCTGAAGCCATGTGCAGCGCTGAGGAAGGGCTTCCGGCAGATGAATCACTTGCAAACAGTCCCTGCACTCCATGCCCGCCCCATGACTCAGAGCATGGTGGGGCGTGTGAGGGAGCAAGGGGCCAAGCGCCGCCTTGCTGGTGCCCCCTGCCGGGGGAAAGGAGAACAGGCTGCACTGACAGCCACCTGAGGTGGCACGTGCCCCCTGCTTGCCTTGGGCACTGCTACCAGCCCAGCCCAGACAAGGACGTCAGTGGGATGGGCAGCGGGGCCTGCATGCTCATCAGTGAGTTGGGCACAGCAGGGTTGTTTCTGGGAAAGTGCCAGGGACAGGGCCACAGCAGAGGCCCCAGAAGGGACATCATGGCATGAGGACGAGGGTCTGCCATAGCGGTAAGCACAGCTCATGAAAGCAATGCAGCCCCTAAGGGCTCTCTCTACTTATTACCAGGCCTGCATGGACTCTGGTGTACCAGCCCTAGCAGCCAGGCTTATGTCTGTGTCAGGGACCTGGAGCTCCCTCTGCCTGTGCTCCGGCTGAGGGATAGCCTGGCTGGGCTCTGGGGCTGACAGCTGGGATTCCTGTGGTCCTGTCAGCCTGGACTGAGGGAGGGCTGGTGCTTTGTGCCCCTCACTCTTTAACCTTGCTCTGAGCCAGGGAAATCCCACTCCAGTCTCCAGGGCTGGTCACACAGCCTGCTACACTGAAGGCCCTGCCCCATCTGGCTCAGCCCATGCTGGAGACACAGACATGGGGCCACAAACTGATGGAGAGCATATTTAGCTTAGACATCAGGAAGGTTTGCAGTAAGGGTTGCCAAAATCTGAAATGGGCTTCCAAGGGAGAGGATGCTCTCCCCTGCCTTGGGGGTCTTTAAGAAGAGGCTAGACATGCACCTGGCTGGGGTCATCTAACCCCAGCGCTCTTTCCTGCCCAGGGCAGGGGGTTGGACTCGATCTGCTGAGGTCCCTTCTGACCCAAACGTATGAATCTATGGGCTCGCAGCTCCTCTGAGTCAGGGCAGTGCCTCCTCACAGCCTGCTCTGTGCCTACAGGCCCAGGCAGTGCCTCAGTCCTCATGAGGGCAATCTGGGCTGAGGGCCAGGGATGGACTGTGGGCCACTCACCCTGGCCCCAGTGCCTGAGAACCAGGCCATAGGGGCTGAGCTGACAAGGAGCACACCATGGTCAGGCAGGGCAAAGGTCACAGGTGCTATGAACCCAAGGGGGGGATGGAAGGACAGGGACAGGGACAGGAACTAGTGGAGGTGACCAGCTGGTTGGGCACAGTCCTGGGGCAGCTGTTTGAGCAGCACTAGTGCTCTAGGACAGATGCAGCGTAGCTTGGCCTGACCCTAGTCCCAAGGCATCATGGCTGCACGCACCCTTTCAGGCTGCGAGGCATTGCTTTCCTCTTGGCAAGTCCAGCCCCTACCAGGAGGGCAGAGAAGCCCAGGGCTGAGTGCAGTCAGGCTTAGCTCAGCTTGCCCGCCGTCCTGCACTCTCCCCGCACCCCAACCGCCCTCCACCATGGCTGCTTCTCACACCAGGTCCCTGCCCTTCTCCCAGTGGCCAGGCCAAGGACCGTATGGGGGAAGCCAAGTTAGTTACCTAAAGGGCCTGGGCTCCAGGAGAGCCTGGGACCCTTGTGGTCAGACACTCATGGCTCAGAAGGATGACCCCGCTCCAGCTTCCTGCTCCCACTGGCTGGTGATTGGGGTAGATGAGTCAGAAGAAAGGGCTGCAACTATGTGGTGGGGTGCCATCACCTCCCAAAGTAGTAAATCCAGTTGTTCTAGTTTGATCCTGGGCGTGGAGGCAAAGGATGGCTTTTTCTCCACCCCCAGCCCACCCCTCCCCTCCTCATTACAGAGAGGAGCTGAGCAAGAGGAGTCAACACTGGAAGGTGGCAAGGGTTTCAGCCCCTTGGACCCAGCAGGTCTGCAGCTCTTGTACCTGTTTCATAGGCACAAGGATCTGTGTGTTCGCTCCCAGCCCACTGTGTGCACCCAGCTTCCCTCCAGCTCTTGCAGGCCCATAGGGCATTGCCAGCTCCCCTAGTCCTGAGGTCTGGCGCACACAGCTGATCCAGTCATCTGCCTCCCCCAGTGCCTCACAGCCCCGAACCCCAGGAATGCTGCAGTTCCAAGTCTGGGCTAGGAGGAGGAGGTTTCCCCCCTCCCCTGCCGCGGCCTGGGCCAGTCTTGATCTGCAGCACCACCTGCCCATCACATCTCTCCCTGGCTCTGGCCTAAAGCAAAGCAGCCTGCTCCTGGCCCCCAGTGGGGAGCAGGCCTGCAGTACATCGGCTTGGGGACCTTTGAACACACACCTGCTTCCGAGTGTGACCATGTTTTGTTCTCCTGCCACTCCCACTGAGCTCCCTTAGCAGCGCAAGCCCCTTCTACAGACTGGGGAGCTAGAAGCCTCCACCTACCTAGAAGAGCTTCTCAGTTTATGAGAGTCATAGTGGTTGAACAGCCCCTATGAGGCTGGGAATGGCTCTTGACTCATAAATAGGTCTGCCATGCAAAATGATCACCGTGTGTGCCAGGAGCTGAGACTTGAACCTGCCACGGGCGCTGTGCTGGAGATGGCAGAACCAGCAAAGGTAAGGGCCACCTGTAGGAAGAAAGATAGGAACCATCCTCATGGTTTTGTAAAGGCTCAGTTGTTTGGAGATGGCAGGCTAAGCTGCTGGTCACTCCTTGGGCCTCACCCTCCTTGCTCTGCCCACTGGGGTGCCAGCTGCCAAGTTGCCCTCGTTTGCCTACTCTGCCATGGGACGCTGCGGCCCCCCCGGGGTTTCCCGGGCTTTGTGCAAGTGCAGATGTAGCCAGTAGGTGGCGCTTGTCGCCCAGTCTTTTTTACTGTGTCTCCTTTTCAGAGGAAGGAGCAGGGGCCATGCCCTGTGGTGGGAGTGCGGTACCTGGGGCTGGGGCTGGGGCTGTGCGGGGGTCGCTGTGGGACACCTCAGCACAGGCTGCACACCCTGGTGGGGAGGGGGGGCTGCAGTGCCCCTGCAGCGCCTGCCCCTCTGCCGCCTAATGCTGTAACCCACACAGCTGAGATGGGCCGCAGGGCGGGGGCAGTGCACAACTGGCCACCCATCCTCCCTCAGGGTGACACCAAGCAGTGCCTCAGGCATCTGGGTCAGGACCCTGCTCATTTCTGTTATGATTGCACCTAGATACAAACTGGGTGTAGGCATCTGTGCTAGGAGCTATATGAACATGCATCAACTGCTGCTGTGCCCCAAAGGCCATGGTCCCAGGGGTGGTCGTGGCCCAGCTGCTGCTTGGAGGCTCGCTGCAGAGTGTGGGTGCCACACCTTGCTGGTGTACAATGTGGTGCCATTGCTGATGCCAAGGCCTGACCCTTTCACCTGCCGACCAGCATGAAGAAACAGCCCAGCGCAACTTGAGTCAAGAGCCCAGGTCTTTATTTATACAGCTGTGGCCAAGTAACACACAGGGCAGCAAGACGGATGTCACCACCCACCCATCACTCAGCCCCTTGGGGAGGGCAATGCATTGTATGGAAGAAGTGGTGAGCCAGTACCAAAGGAGCAGTCTGGCCCTGCCTGTGACCTCCCAGAGTGCTTGGTACTGCAGTGAGCTGTGAAGGCAGAAGCTGTTGTACTCAGTTGGGTGCGGAGGTCCCTTTGGTCTGGAGGAGCTGTGGTGCATCGGACATGGGCTCCTCCTGCCCTCCCTCAGTCCAAGGGGTGACAGGGCAGGGGGCTCTGGTATTCCAGCCTCCATCCCGCTCAGCCCAGCTAATCCTTGAAGTGATTCTGGACCTTGCTCTCCAATTCCCCTGATGGTCCAAGGAGCAGGCCTTTTCCAGCTGCTGAGCCACGGCCCCAAGAACAGTATTTCCAGGAATCCCCAACACAGTGCCCAAGGGATTCCTGGGAAAACTGGACCCTGAGGACACGGCAAGGAGAGGACCTTCTGCTTCCACCTTCCTCCCTATCTTTGAGCCTTCATTAGCCAAGCACAGCTTCACCTGTTGTCAACATGGGATGCCATTCCCAGAGGCAGAGTGCAGTGCTTTGGGCACCTTACCCCAGCAAAGTCCCTCCTGAAGGGGTGTACAGTGCCTATCCCACTCAGCCTGCCTGCTCCCATCATTCTCTAACCAGATCATCTGTTCCTAGCCCCCTTGCCCTTCCCCTGGGTGGGCTGAATCCATTTCTGTATGGCCTGTGCCCAGAGGGAGCTTTGGGCCTGTGCCATCAGCCCCTAGATATGTTCCACTCCAGCCACAGGCCTTGACTTTTGCCTTGCACAGACACCTCCGTGAGTATGGCTCCTTGAAACCTGGCCCCCCGATTCAGCAAGGGAACTGGTGCAGAGACCCAGCAGAGAAGGCAACGGCAACCTGAAGGGATGCCTCCTAGATGTTCATATCCATGAAAATCCTTCCTCAGCCCTGTCCTGTAGCAACCACAGTACCATCCTGAGTCCTGCGTAAGGACTGGGCTTGGTGCTAGCGAGCCTGTGAGTCTTGTGTGGCCCCAGCTCACCTGATCCTGCTCTTCATGTCTGAGCCAACTAGTGCCTCGTCCTCCTTACTGCTGGTCAGGTCAAGCTTCTTCCTGGAGCAGGAGGTCCCATGGCCAGGGAACCCACAGGCCTGCTGGGCTGACATGTCTCTCAGCTGCACAGTTCCTCCCTTCCCGAGCTACAGTGCTTCATCTCAGACTCACAACTGACCAGAGATGCAGCACTGCACCTTGGGCTGGGAGACATTGAAGAGCTCTGTCCGTATCCATCCGGTGCGCAGGCAGAGGGTATGCAGGGAAGAAGAAACACCGGGCAGGGGAACTAGCTGGACACAGGGGCAAAAAGCGCAGACTGCAGGGGACTTCTGGCCCCCAAGGAGCATGGCTGAGACCATTCCACCAGGTGCTTGTCAGCTGTGTGTGCGCGCATGTGCATGTACATGTACGTGTGTGTGCTCACATCTCAGTGCATATGTGTGTGTGTGCACATGTGCATGTATGTGTATGCACATGCACCTAGCTAGATTACAGACAGAATAGGATGTCCCAGCCCCCTCTTGACAACACTGAGAGCAGAGGCAACTCCTTTCAGAAGTGGAAAGCAAAGGGGTTATGTCAGAGGACAGAGCTACACCAGGCTCTCCTGAGCAGTGATGAGCAGGGAACAAGCTGCTTTGTCTATTAATGTTCCCCCCTCCAGCCTCTCCCCAGCCTCATCCCAGTGTGGGCAGTGGGGGGGGAAGCTTAGCCAGTGCTGCATGGTTACACCTGCAGATGTGCTTTGGCAGACAGCTGGGCTTGGTGCTTTACTTTCAGAGCTCGCAAGAGCCAAGGTCTCACCATGGTTTTACATGGGGAGATGAGGCAGACAGAGCTTTGCCATCACTTCTTGCAGTGTGAACCTGGGGCATCCAGATGGATGACAGCTCTGGAGATGGACTCTAGTGACCCAAGGTGTCATTTGAAGGTTACCACTCAGAGTCATGTGTCTACCCCAGTTGTTCCCTCTCCAGGCCCAGGCTATCTGATGGTCCTGACCTTGCAGTGGCCTTGGAGAAGGGCCTGAGTCCATTTCCCTGTGGAGGGATCTCTGTGGTTGGCACAGCTGGTAGGACAAGGTATAAATGAGCTGTAACTAGTGCCACACTTCACCCTTTAGCCATTGGAGCTCCAAGGAAAATCAATACTGGCTTCTAGTTAAAAAATAACCACCACAGGCTTCATCCCAGGGAACCGTGGGACCCAGATACCATAGCGATATGAGAACACGTGATTGATGGATGGCTAGATAGATAAATAAGGATGATGTCATGGGAGGTGGAGGAGAGGGGAGAGAGCAAACAGGCCTGGGTGACGTCCTTCTGGGCTCCTTCCTTCCCTTTTATGGCAGGAACTCATCTCTCTGAAACTGAGCTGGTGTGGCAGCTCCCCTGGGCTGCCTCCTGCCTGGCACAAGCCTGCAGATGGCTGGGTGGCCCCCGGCGTGGGGAGGACAGGGCTGTGGAGAGCAGTGTTGCGGTTTCCACTGGAAAGAAGCCCATCTATCAGTCCCTCTGAAGCAGACAAAGAACAGGGCAGGCCCCCGAATTTGGCCTGGAGGGCTGTAGTGTGTTTGTGGGGACAGCTGATCCCCAGATTAAGGCTCTGTATGACATTTGTCAAAGCACAGGGTGCAGCGAGGTTTATGCAGGTTACAGACTGAGACGCCAAGCTGGGCCTCCCCACTCCCCAACCTGAGCCTGCCGAGGTCCGGGGAGGGGTCAGCCCTACTAAAAATGAGCAGCAGGGGAGACGGACAGGACTGGTAGGACTCCTGGATTTAGAGCAAGGGGAGTGGCCGGGGCTGGCACCTGGGAAGTAGTGAGATGCTGAGAGCTCAAGGAAGGTGCTAGCTAGCAGGCCAACCCTGGTGACCCACACAAGCCAGTCTGCTCCGGATCCTGCAGCCATCCTACCAGGGCTTGCAGTGAGATGGCTGAAGGCACAGACATAGGGAGCAGGCCTTGGGGTCTCATCTTGACAGGTTAGAGCACTGGGAGACACCCAATGCTGTGAGAGCAAATGCAATGCAGCCCTGACCTGCCTGTTCCCATGCAGGCAAGTGGGGAAAGGCTCAGGCACACAAAGAGTTAAGGGAAGTTAAAACAGCCTCTCTCATCCTCTCTCTGAAGGAAACAGCAGCACCTCTGTCACCCATGGGAATGCAGCTTGGGGGCCCAGTTCTAACTTTATCCCCAGGCTCCCTGAGAGGACATGCCATCCAAAACTTGTGCACTTGAGGGCAGGACTAGCCCCGGGTACACTGATGTGTATAGAGCAAGGCCATAGATGGTAGCAACAGTGAGCACATAGTGGGGAAGAGGGAGGAGGGGAAGTGAACAAGGGAGGGGGAAGGGAGACCAAATCCAGCAAAGTTTTTGCAGACAGGCACTAACATCCTGTGCAATCCTGTGCAGGGTAAACAGAACATCCATCATTACAACATCCTCACGCTGGGATCCAGCCACCTCCGCCAGCCGGCAGCTAGGAACAGGCGCTCAGAACAGCCTGACAAGAAGCAGATGGCAGCTCTCCGGGCTGGCGTCCCTTCGCCAGCTCCGGGCCGGCTTCCATCCGGCACCCTGGAAGCCTCCCTCTCCCCTATGCTCCATACACAACAGTTGCTTCCCAGCTTCAAATCCACAGGGAAGGAACATACCTCCACAGGCAAAATGCAAGCCAGGGTGTAACAGTGGTTGAGTTCTGCAGCTCACCCCATGCTCCCAACCAACTCATGCTGCTGTGTCTTTCAGGGGAAGGGAGAAAAGCAAAATCACACCCAGGCTAGTGCAAAGTTGGAAGGACACCCTACAAACAGGTTTTCCCAGCCTTCACCATCAATCAGTAGGCAGCAGTCAACAGAGCCCACAGCAGTCAACAGAGCAAGCATGGATGAGCCCTGCATTGAAAGCAACCACCATTTTGGACATCGGAGATCCTCACACAACTGGCGAAACTCACCTTTCCCAACACCTTAACCCCATCCTAGCTGGCAACATCACAGACTTTGCCTCTGGTGTCTCTGAAGTCACCAGGCAGAGCAGACCAGACTGACTTACCTACATCAGCTCCTTCAGCCTCAGCCTTGGCATGGCTTGAACAAGTCACTCAAAAGAGGAGGCTTTTCGAACCATTTCCAATGTTATCTCCAAGCCCAGAAACAGCTAGGCAAACAAGCAGCATGCCAAGGCCAAGTTTGGAAAGGAGCTGCAATGAGTCAGAGACAGGCAGAACAACTGCTGTGATCTAAGCAATTCCTACCAGAGAGGAGCAAGAGGAAATCAAGGAGGAGACTCTACCAAGGCTCTGGTACCTCTGACACCTATGCAGCTAGGCTTCCAATTGTTCATGCCACAGTCCTCTTTCCC
>NW_005841977.1:1688038-1699095 GCF_000455745.1 Alligator sinensis | reverse complement strand
CCCTTGGCAGGCAGGGAGAACAGCTGATGCAGAGGGATCCCCTGGGTCTCCTACCCCCAGGTACTCCATCAGGTCCCAGCTCTGCCATCATATGCACCTCTTCCAGGCCAGACTTTAGACTCAGACCATCTGAGACTCCCAGCAAACCTTCACCATATGCTATGATATGCTATGATATTGAGTTCTGCAGCTCACCCCATGCTGGGGTGGGGGATGCAGTCAGTGCTGGGGTGGGGGATGCAGCCCCCATCTGCTGTGCAGTAGGGAAACAAATTTACTCAGAACATGAGCAACAGCCGTCAGGAAATGCGTCAGCTCGCTAGAGTAAACTGTACTATGACAATTCGGCCAAACAGCATACGGGATCTGCAAGACAGGGAGCAGCGCCCGGTGCTGAGTGGGGAGGGCAGAGGCTGGTTTGGAAGGACGGAGCTTCAGGCAATGCGCGATGGTAACACCTAAGCAAACATCAACAGGCCTCCCGCTGAAACCGCTCTGCTCTGCCTAGGAGGAAGCCAATCTTCCTGTTAGGCAGTGAATAAATATTCATAACCTTTGCATGCTTACCTGAGTGTGTCAGCACCACATCCTCATTCACCTGCCCACACACAGAGCCTCTGCACAATCTCTGTTAGTGTATAACCAGACTGCAAGTATCTGGGTTGGGGAGGAAAATGCCCTTCCAGCCACCTCTCTATACTGGATGATATCACACCACAGATCTCCCTGGCATACAGCAATGCCCTGCTTCACACCACTGTGCCTATCCATGTTGGTTTATTGCATCATGCAGGGACTAGATAGCTTGAGCAGAACAAACGCCCCAGGACCCAGAGCTGGATGAGTCTTTTCAAGCATTTGGGAAAGACCGGTCAGGGCTTCACTGCAGACTTGAGCTGTGAGCTCAGACCCAAGCGGAACAGACAGATTCAGCTTTGGGCTAAGCTCTCGTAAGTACTTGTGACCGGACCTGGGCACACACAGTAAAGAATGGGCTATAAGTGTGCAAACAACAGACTTTGCCTTCCCGTGAGGCCAGTAGTCTCATGATCTAAAGAGCAAATCCACAGGCTGGTAATCGGGGGTGTGTGTGTGTGTGTGTGTGTGTTTCCACTGGTTCATATGAAGAGGTGCTTGTTGTTTGCCTCTAAGTGTTTGTGTGTACATGTGTGTGTCTGTCCAAGGAGCATGAATGTGGCTGGCAGTGGGCAGCATGCGCTTTGCCCAGTGCTGGTGCTGTAATGGGAAATCACCATGTCAAGTCAGCCTGGCAGGCTACATCTGCCTGTTGTCAGTCATACAGGGGCTGTGCCTGATAATGTGGCTGTTTGGTTGCCCCTCCAGGCAGCCTCCAGAAGCGGCTTCCCCAAAGCTGTCATCTGCGTGGCCTCTTGGTCTCTGCAGCCCCAGTGACTAAGCCTGTAAGGGAGAAAAAGAGACCGGACATCAGTAGCCGCCAGGAAGGAGCCCCATCGCACAGGCTCTCCACCCAGACAACAGCACTAAGCCAGCTGGTGCTCGTAAGTGCCAGGAGTTCAGCTGCTTCTCAGCTCTTTGGCCTTTTATTGCAATCTGCAGCCTTGTGAGCTGGCTGGGCAATACAGTGAGTAAAGGGTGACTCCAGGGAGGAGTCTGAGGGAACTACTGGCTGTTGTGCCAAGGTCTAATGCAGCCATGTCTGCACTGAGAGCACAGCCATGCTACCTGTGGCCCTGTTTGCAGACACTTGCCAAGCTCAGCTGAGTGGGTGCATCTCTCACTGGGCTAATTCAGCAGCCAGGCATGTTCCTTTGAAACACTCTCTTTGAGGCCCCAGGCCCATCTGGCAGCTCTCTCATGCCCCACTAAAGCAGAGGCTGAGGAAATACCAACACATACTCTTATGGTGGATATCCCAGCAGCAGCTGATTGAACTCAGCATTTTGGCCATACCACTTGAGTGCCTACAACACTTTTAGCCGGAGCTAAAAGCAAACTAAAAGTGAACAAGGCCTCTGCAGCTGAACAACGGGATAGCTGGAAGTTGGGTGCCCTCTGTATCCACAGCCTTGGCCTCAGGTTCCCTTGGTTTGGCTGCAGAGGACTCCAGGGTCCAGCCCAGGCTGAGGTCCTTGGCAATCTGAAGGACAACAGGAGCTTTCCTTGGTAGTGAGGGAGGGAATCATTTTTCCAACCGACTGATTCTTAGACTGACAGATCTCTGGAGCAGGCCTGGTTCCCTGCTCTGTGTCTGTACAGCACCTGGAACAGTGGATCCCGGGGCACGGTGGGGGCTCCCAGGCCAATAGTGAGAATGACAGAATGGATGGGACAAGGAATGGTAGGCTGGAATCACCTGAAACAAGAGTGAGCGGGGCTGGTTGGGCCTCCCCCAAGGAGACAGGTATTCTGGGGACCACACAAAAGAACAAGACTATGAGGCTTTGGCCAGTCTCCATGTGAGAGTAGGGCTGGTTCGGTACTTGGAGGAGCAGACAGGGAGCTGGTTCTGTGCCTAGCTTGGCCTCTGACTCATTGAATAGCTTGGGCAGGTCACCTGTGCCTCCTGTACCTGTGTTTCAGCAACCTGGGCATTGGTTGTGGGACGCTGGCCAGGCTCCCAGGGGGCTGGGAGGTGAAACCATTCACTCAGCATCTTGGCATCCTCAAACAGGAGGAGGACAAGCAGCAGGTTATCATTAGATCTGGGAGGTCCAGGATCAGGGCTGGATTTCCAGTCCAGTCTGGGAAGCAGATGGTGCTGCTGGCTGGGATGTGTTAGGGGGATCTGCTCTGGCCTTGGGTGCGTCTCTGAGAGGCTGACTTAAGAGCCCAGGGAAGTTTGCTCTGCTGTTCCCCAAAGGCTGGGAATGCAACAGCAGCACACATAGGAAACAGCCATTCTGGACAAGGGACCCCTCCAGTGCACAGGCTCCCCCCCTCACTGCATATGGTAACACCCGCATGATGTCCACACACATGTAACAGCTGTATGCACACTTCCCACATGACCTACTTACCACTGCACATGCAGACTCACGCTACCCATACACCGGGTATGTCCACATGCCTCCCCCTGCATGTATCAATGCACTCCACTGGTCATGCACACATATATGCTGTGCACACCAACACGAAGCATAAACACACCCTCTATACAGTGACATATAAAACACATGCAAAGTACGTGCATATACTCATAGTGCATTCCCATACTCATTTATGTGTGCACCAGTATGTACATCCATAGTGTATGTGCCAACAGGTACTTGCACACAATGTAAATACACATTGTATTTGCTGACTTGCACACATTCACAGTGCATACCAGTGCATATACAGATAGATGCTACCTCTGATCCTCCCTTCAGTTTAAAAGGAAAGAAGAAAGGATCAGCTCAGCTCAGAAGGACCAGGGCAGAAGAACAAACAAGTTAAGGAAGATGATGAACCAGGTGAGGGGGAAGCAGCTGGCTGAGGCCTGATGTGGCAGGGCCACAGATTTTCTCCCAGAGGCCACCCTGAGAAATGGGGTATCAACTAGTAAGCTGGACTCCAGTCCCTGAGCTCCCAGTGCCCTTCAGAGGATGTTTTCCTTCATTTCCTTTTGCTTTCCCCCACAGCAGGGCAGGGGACACTGCTGTGCTCACCAGGCCTCGCAGCCAGAGTAGAGCACATGAGATCCCTCCTGTGTAGGGCTTGGTTTTCAAATGAAATGTCTTAATACTGGGGCACCTCTGCCCCTCACCATAATACTAATTGCTCCATGTGCAGGGACAAGCTTCAATAACCCATCATTTGTGGGCAACCCCACAGTAGCACACCAGCCAGCCAAGCCCCAGTGCTTGTGAGGGAACTGTGTCTGGTGGGCCCAGCACTCACAACCAACCCTGGGCCAACCAACTGGGCCCATGCAGCCAGGGAAAGCACATTCTTCCTGTCCCAGCCCTGAGATGGCCCATGCAGGCCAAGTGAGCCATGAAAAGCACAAAGGATACTTTTTCTATGAACTCTAATCAGAACGCTCCAGCGTGCTGCAGTGTCTTGTACATAAGCGTCCCACATTTCAAAATGGTGGTGGTGGCCCTTTGACTAAAGCCATTGAACAAGGTTTAGTTAAAGTGCCCCCACTGCCATTTTGAAATGCAGGATGCTGAATACACTAGACGCTGCAGGCATTTTAATTAGAGCAGCTCCTGAGAGCCACTCTAACTAAAATGCCCCCTATCCATCCTGGGGCACATGCATAGGCCCCCAAAGAGACAGTAGGAACTGTGCTTCCACCATGCTCCAATGCCCAGAGGATGCTCAAAGTCCAGCTAGCAGGAAAGCCTCCCAGCAGCCACCCGTCTCTCTCCTCCCACTGCGGCTTTTGGCCTGGCCCAAGCGATTCGGTGGGAAAAGCTATGGCAGAGCGTTCTCGTCATCCTGAGCCCAGGGCACCGAGGTCTCAGCTGCTGTCCCCAGGGAGGGGCCGGCGGCCGATGAAATGCGAGGGAACGCTCCTGGAATGCGGAGGGCCGCGTGTCCGACGGAGCCGGGAAGTGGAACATCTGCTGGGAACCAGCCCTCCCCCTGGCGCTGGAGGGGACAGCGCTGGAGGAAGGGAGGATTCCCACTCCTGATCACTCCACTTAGAGCTCCCCAGTCGCTGAGGAGGAGCATGAAGTGGAAGACATGCCTGGGCCTCCCCTTGCCATCTTCTCTCAGATACTCATTTTTTTCCCTCGTGCCTCTCTGCAGGGAAGTGAGGCTCAGACCAGGGAGTTCTTCCACTTTCCCTGCTGGCCCCAACTCAGGTACAAGGACAGTGAGTGATTTGGCCAAGGCCATCCCAATCAGCAAGGTCTCAAGCCAGAATATGAGACCCATAGGTTCTCTCCTACAGGGCAGAGCAGCGAATGCACATCAGCTTGAGAGCCCATGTCTCATCATCAGCCACCGCTGACACCGGAGTGGCACCAGAGAAGAGTAAGGCCCTTTCTGACAGAGCAAACACACTTCTTCCTGTCTTAGATACAGACATAGACCCAGGTGAGGGAGCTTTCCAGGCTAGAAGGACTTGCAAGGTAAGCAGAGCACTTCCTACTGAGCCTAGCCATAGTTGTCATGTGTACAAGCACCCACCATGTACATCATCTGTGATTCGTCACATCCAAGGCTTGCTGTAGACAGGTTACAAACTGGGTGAGAGTGGACAGGCCTCTGGGTTGAGGATCCCTCCCCAGGTACATCTCTGTGGTGTCTGAAGGACTCTACCTTGAATGATACAATGGTGGCCCTTGACAGACAACAGCAGGGTGTTCATGACGTGGGGCAGACCCCACTCTCTGTCAGTGCCGGATGTAGGCTGTGAGGAAATGCCCCGCTTCTTTCCTGTGTCTTTCTTTTTTCTTTTTAGAAGCCCTTTTCAAGATCTGGGTGGATAAACTTCCTAGGGATATTTTGGGGTGTCTCACCTGCTTTGATTGTGGGGAGAGGGTGACTGAGCTGTGCTGCTCCATCACGATAGGAACGGACAACACCAGCACCTGAGTACACTATAATGGTCCTGTGACACTCCTCCCTCTGCTCCTATTAGCAAGGTGCATAGGTAGTATTGGGCCTGATCCTCAAAGGCATTTGAGCACATTGAAATAAAGGAGAGTTCAGTACTTAGACATCTCAGAGAAGCTGGCTAGCCCTGACACAGACGGGATCATTGAGGCAGAAGACTCACCCAAAGCCAAGCTGCAGAGCCAGCTGGAATTCTTTGTTCGATCCCTTTCATCAGCAAAAGTGGCTTTTGTTTTCGGGAACAGCTGTCTCTCTGGGCCATGCCTGTTGCCCTCATACGCCTCATCCCAAGGCCATGGGATTCTACGGAAAAGTGACCCCGGGCTTTTAAAACTATGGGTTCATCAGGGGGACTCAGAAGAGCCAGGCATCTGTACCGTTTGCCTTGCCCATTCCCTTTTGCGGTAGCCGAAGAAGTTCCCTTTTGTGAGAGCATTTTTGAGTGGCCAGGTTGTTTCCCTGTGGGATACTTCTTCACTTGGAGTCATTGCTAATACCAATGGGGGGAGACAGAGTCTGCAAAACACCCTTTGATATTGCAGTCAGGAGACAGAGCCTAGGTCACCCCCACCTCCACCTCCCATGCAGGGCCAGGCAGAAGGAGCTTAGTGATGGGGGACCTTTTTTGTCTGTGGAAAACTCGGTGCCAGGTGCCCCTTCCCTGCCCAGCTACCCTGGCTGCACCAACCAGAGCAAACAGCATCTGGAACCAGCGACTTTCCCAGAGCACAGCTGGCAAGCAGGAGGCAAAGGCAGTCTTGCTGGCAGGCTCTCCCAGCCAGTGTGTCACAGCCCAGCTCGCTCTCTCTCAGCCTAGCCCATAAAAAGACATTCTGGGCTTCATACAAAGAGATCTGGGATTTCTGCAGGGCCTACACATGCTGAGAAACCCTCTGGTCTCACTGCTGACCCCACCACTGCCCCTGGGGGTGTCTGGGAACAGGGTTGTGGAAGGGCATTTCCCTCACATCTGCCCCCACTCCCCTTTAAAATCAAAGGCTTCTGAGAACATGGAGCGAGAGAGCAAGATCCCAATCCGACTGTAGGCCGATTAACCCCAAGTTCAAACCTGGGCCCTAATGCTCACTATAAATAGCTCTGCCTTTCCTTTCCCATCCTTGATGGGGTCTGAGAAATGCCTGCCCTTTTATGGTCAAAAAGGCCGATTTGGAGCGGAGCAGCCCAGCTCTCCCGCGCTGGGGGTGAGCCAAGGGGGCCCAGGCGACACAGCGCTGGGCCTTCGCTGTTGAGGCTCCCTCGCAGAGGAGCTTTGCTGGGATAAGTTGTAATCCCAGGAACAAAGAGCAGGTCTGAGAAGTGGAGATCAGAGCACGGGGGACGGGGTGCTGAGGCAGCTAGAAGCTGTGGCTGGGAAATGCCTCTTGATCCTTCCAAGGCACATAACACCGTCTCTTCCCACACACACAGCACTGCTTCTCCAAGTGCCCCAAATTGGTGCCCAGGCTTCAAAACCGGGCTCCCTGGGGGTCAGGGCCAAAGGCATTTGCCTTGCAAGAGCTTCCTAAGAGCAGGCCACAGAAAGAACTGTGTACGTGTGTGCACAAGTGTGTGCATGTATACACACACACGTTTGTAATGGGAGGTCTGTTGTGGTGTGTTCATGAAACACATACATGCATGCACGTCCTGTGTGTGTGACAGACTGCAGGCTCCCTAGGGCAAAGGCTGTCTTTCTCCTAGGCCTGTCTCATGTCCAGCACATGGGGACCCCAGTCAGGGCCTTCAGACAGAAAAATATTTGCTACTAATAATGAGGTATATTTACATGTTGGAGCCCACTCCCATGGACAGCAAGGGCCATGCTCTCTAGGAGTCAGCCAGAGCCCAGGCCTGATGAGCAGCTCTACAGTAAAGTAGCTTCATGCCCCTTAGTTAGCTAATTATGTAGATTAGCAAAGAGTTCTGGACCAGCCAAAGTCCTTGGGCACAGACAAATGACCACAGGCACTGGTATAAATGACAGTGGGTTTGGAGCTGGTGATGACTTCTCACCAGTAGGTGGCAGGGCAAACAGCTACCCAAAGATGAGTGTGGACAGATGACCCCTGTCCTGTGCAACTGTCAGGGTACAGTTTTACCCCCGATGCTGTCAGGGGTAGCTCCCAACAGACTGAGTGAAGTGACCTTGGTATAGGGTTTCACATAATCTGTCTGCTATGTTTTTTACACTGGCACGATGCTTATTGCACCAATGTAAGCCCTGCCACTGCTAAGCATGACACACAGAAAGAAAGGTGCGGAGATGTCACCTGCAAGGCTAAAGGTACGTAGAGGAGAATGGTGCCTCCCTTATGGCAAAGTAGAGAAATGCATTCAGTGAGGGTACTGGTGAGCGCAGGGAGGGGGAGCAGCACCAGCAGGCAGTAGGTGGGTGTCCACAGGCACTTGCAGCTTTGAGGGATGTGCATGGTGAAGGCACAACCCAAAATTTTGAAGGCATGCATTTCTAGGGACAGGTGGTCTTTGTCCCTAAATCTTAGCTCACCAGGACCCAGCTCAGCTTGGAGAAAGACCTCTCACTGGGGCAAGTCAGAGAGGATGGGAGTGGGGCAGGAGGAGATATGCCATCTCTCCTGGACAGGCCCCATTTTTCAGTTTGATGTTTGGGGCCTACCAAGGAAGGGCAGGAATGGCAGCAAACGGGACACATGTCCTGCTCAAAGTCAGGGGGTGATTTCCAAAGTACAGCCACCAACTGGCTGCAGTGTGACACTGTCGCCCATAAACCCACTCCCACCTCCACTCAGCCTGCTTCCCTTGCTCCCTGCCTCCCTGCCCAGATGGACCCCACCCCACCATTCCCCACTCTGCTTCCTTTCTGCCCAGTCTGCGTCCCCTCACTTCTCTCGCCCTCCCAGCACATATCCCGGGCAGAGCCTCAGGCTCAGTACGGCCCCTGTAGGTGCTAGAGGGTAAAACCTTAGGGGAAACTTAGCTCTGCAATGGGAATTTCAAAAAGCTTTAGACCCCGAGTGGACCAAGCCTTAAGGCAACACGCATGCCACCCCCTTCCCAATCCACCCCCACCTGCCCCGAGGGCTCTTGGGGCGTGTGAGCTGGGGGCTCTGAGATCAGCACTTCCTGCTCTGTTTACACGTCACATTCTTGGTACAGAGGAAATCACTGGGAGGGAGAATTCCCAAGGGAGCGGCAGTGACGGCAGTGAGCCGGCCGGAGCCAGTCCTTCTGGTGGCTAGATCCATCTCACAGGAAGGACTGGAGGGGGAAGGAGAGGCTCAGAAAGGCAGAAGGGAGAGTCCCAGGAGGCCCATTCAGGAGGTCAAAGTCACCCTGATAAAATCCATGGCTATTGATATCCTGCTGCATGGGGATGGCTGAGGCCTGATGCAACTAATGTGGAGCTACTGGTGCCTCCAGCTGGTGGGAGCTGCTGTGGGATCCCCCCAAGGCTCAGCATTGATAATAAAGCCCTGTGCTCTCTATGTGAAGAAACCTCAGCTGGAGGAAAACAGCTCTGCTGTCCCGCAGAGCTGCTGGCCTCTGCCCAGGCCTTGCCATGAGGTCAGAGCACAGCTCAGCCTTAATGACTGCTAAGCCACTCAGCGGGGCTGTCACCGAACAATCAAGGTGGAAAGAGCAGGATGCTCTACCCTGAGGCAGGGATAATAATGCCTGTTACTGCTGGAGCTGTGTCTGAGCAGAACTGGGCCATGCTATCACAGGGAGGGACAGAGAACAAAGCAAGATCCAGTCGAAGGTCCCTGCCTAGGATGAGGCTGGTGCTCATTACACTTATCATGAGCAGTTCCCCTTCTCTCACATGTCTCCGCACTGGCAGGGCCAGCACGTCCAGGAGAGAGCCTGGATTCAGGAGCAAACCACTTCCCTGGTGGGCAGTGTGCTTACTAGCCCAGAGCACTGAGACTCAGAGGCTTTCCCAGCATTGCTTGCCTGCTCTGGGGACTCTGTCAAGGGCAATGGGGACACCAAAGAAGAAGAGTTGTTGCTTTTGCAGCAGACCTGAGCTCGGAGCCTATCTCCTGCACCTGGGCTGCGACCACAGAGAGCCCCGGGCACAGTATATGGTCACCGACAGGAGGAGGCCAGAAAACAAGTCACGTCTGAAAACCCCAAGTTGGTTTGTCTTAATTAAAAAGCATGGATTTGGGGCCTTCTCTCCACCTTCTTATTCTGAGTCTTCAGGATGCCCTTGGCTCACAGTTTAGGTTTTTCTCACAACTGAAGTGTCTCTCAGATCCAGGAACCGGGCACAAAGAAACCCCCCAAAACTGCAGGAGCTGACAGCACTACGGATATCTTTGCAGCACACTATTATGCCTCAAAGGAGCCCTGCCCATGGCAGAAGGTGAACCTAAGACCTTGAACACCAAAAGGGAGTGCATGCCGACACTTGGGGAAGAACTCCAGGTGCAGGGAACCAAGGGCGAGCTGCCTTCTCCCATTTCCTTCCCTCTCAAATGAAAACATGACTCTAGACTGCACCAGCTCCCCCCTCCCACATCTCCACATGCCAAGGCTCTGAAGGCAAAAGCCTCCAGCTGTCTGCTGTGGGTCCCAGGGAAGCTTGTTATTTTACCTCACAAGCTAATTTGTTAGGAGGTGTGTGGTCTGCTCCCCTCTGCAATGCCTTCCAGGTCAGGCTGTGAGTTATTGAACACTCAGGCTAGGGCAGCTCATTCATAAACATTCATTCCCTGACCCAAGGCACGGGAAGCTCTTGGAAATGGCAGCTTCAGCTTAGACAGTTTGATTCTTTGTGATTGATCCCCCACAAAGAGCAAGGCCTGACTCTATTGAGTTAAAATGATTCCTTTTAAAATGGCAGAGGGTTTCTTTTCCCTCCCTCCCTGTCTCTATACTTATAGGAAGGGTCTTTATAACAAGGGAGAAGCCAACTCCAGCCCTACTCTGTATCCTGTGCAGAGCCCCATGTCATCTGGGGACACTGCGCAGACACTACACTGGTTGATGGACTGGGGTCCACCTGGACTCTCCAGTGGCAATGGACAGCTGAACACCCAACACGAGTGAATGGAAAACCAAGGCACCCTTCACTAACAAGGACTCCCAGTAGCAGATGCATGTGCAGTGGTTTCTAATGGGTTATGCTTTTCAAGTTGATGGGATTTCTACCAAACCAGGGATCTAAAGGTTCAAGGTGGTAGTGGGAATTAATTGAGGCAGGAGGGAGCTTGCTCTTGCAAAGTAGAAGGCTCCTCACTAAGGCAGAGCTGTTTGCTAAAACCTCCCCCTTGCAACAAAACCTTAGGGCTCATGTGGCCGTTCAGCTGCTGTTTGGCTCCAACAAGCTCTGCGAAGAAAGAGGCACAGAGAAATGTCAGAAAGAGAGCAAGAAAGAAGCAGGGTTGGAACTGGGAAGGAGCAGCAGGGAAGAGCAGGATGAATCACACAGCTGAAGAAAAAGGCACGAGGAAGGAGACTGGACTGGGGAAGGTTCACACTGGACTCTATTCTGCAAAAAGCTGAGAACTGACAGCTCAATCCTAGGGAAACAATCT
>NW_005841977.1:1685673-1688028 GCF_000455745.1 Alligator sinensis | reverse complement strand
CCGCCTGGGCCCAGCGCCTGCGGCCAGTTCCACAGACAGAGCTGCTCACCGCAGGACCAGACTTCAGACTGATGGACAGGCTTGCTGCTGACAGCCCTGCCTCTCCAGCCAGCTGCCATGTGTCAAGGAACAACATCTGGAAAGGCTAAGCCTCACCAACAGAAAATATGCTCGCTCACTGCTCTCAGTACAGGTTCTAGCTGGGATAAACGTTTGTGACCCTGCAAATGTGTACGCACAGGCTGAAACTTCAGTAGTGGAAGTAGTCCCAAGGAAGTCAGTTAAACCCATGTGTGAGAGACAGTAGGATTAGGGCCTAAATGCCTGGTATTAGCATCCAGCTAAGACAGACAGCAAAGCTGTAACGTGAGCCCCTGCAGCCGAGAGCCAGCACAGATGTCTTTTAAAGAGGATACTGACAACGCCAATGTTCTGAATTGGCTCATTTGTTAAAAACTGCATTTCCTGATCAGGCTTCTTTAAACAGGAGGCGTTGATCCCTGTTTATAAAATTCCCCAGATCAACTGCCTGGGAGTAAAGGGGAACTAACAAAGCTTGCTCTACCCAGTTGCTGTCCAGTGCACAAAACCAACAACCCAGCAGAACTAGTGTCAGTGGATTTCCAGAGCTTGGGTTGGTAGCTACACAGCATTGATCTTTGATGCTTGAATACTATTGAAGGGCTAAAGAAGACCATATTCAATCCTTAATACCAGCAGTAGTTAAATTAGTGTCTTCAAAATGAAAATGAAGAGAGAGAAAAGAACAGGTTAGTTCACCCAGACACACACATTAATAGCTACATATGAGGTATGTGCACAAACACCAGTGCCCAAAGATATTTAAATGTGATGTGGACAGACCACATACACACAGGCTAACATGCACCAACATTCAGGGTCATAAACATATAAGGAGGCACATGTACACAAAAGCTTATCTATACACACAGCAGCATGCTGAGATCTGAATACACACAATCACATACACATGCAACTCTCCTGCACATACCTAGACACAGACCTAGAAAGCCTTGTATAGTCACAGGAACATGCTCCTGTCTACAAATTCATGTGTGCAATGTGGACATAAATTAAGCACCCATATGTCAGCATATCATAGATTTCATAGACATTAGGGCTGGAAGGGACCTCGGAAGATCACCGAGTCCAGCCCCCTGCCCCAGGGGCAGGAAGTCAGCTGGAGTCATAGGATCCTAGCAAGATAAACGTCCAATTTTCTCTTGAAGGCGTTCGGAGTAGGTGCTTGAACAACCTCTGACGGCAGGCTATTCCAGACCTTGGGGGCTTGGACAGTAAAGAAATTCTTCCTTATGTCCAGCCTGAAACGGTCTTGCAGGAGTTTATAACTGTTTGACCTTGTCATCCCTTGGGGCGCTCTGGTGAACAATCATTCCCCCAGATCCTGGTAAACAACCCTGATAATCTTATAGGTAGCCATCAGATTGCCCCTAAGCCTGTGCTTTTCCAGGCTGAAGAGTCCCATAGCTCTTAGCCTATCATCGTAAGGTCTGCATCCAGGCAGACACACGGCTCTCATTGCTCTTAGGCCCCACAGAAATGTCCTGCCCCATCCTCATATGCAGTGAAGGCATTCACAGCCAAGGTATTCATATTTTCCAATCAAAAATCCTGCTTTTTCCATCCAGTTACAGCTGGACCCATCTGGCAGGACTGCTTCCTCCATCTGTACATAAGGGGGTGGCTCTGAAGTGCCTTGCTGGCATGATCAGCAGCACAAAATGCCCTTTCCCCCCATCCCCAGGCAATTAGAGTTCACCCCATACTCCATTTTTCCAGAAACGGGTACTGGCTCCATCCCAGCCTGCTGGACTTCAGCCCTGCTGTAACTTCAGCTCCATCTGCTATGAGATGGCAAGCTACTGAGCTGAGATTCCTGGCCCTGCCCAGCTCTGTTAGTGGGCAGTCTGAGGGGTCTGGAAGGAAAGTCAAGGCTCTTCTTTTTTCTAAGCAGGCTCAGTCACCTGCTTCCTTTCATGTGCATGCTTGTGATCTCCCTTGAGCTGTTTGACAGAGAATGGTCCCTGTCCTGCCTTGGCTTTACCTAGGAGGTCTTTTTCATTCCTCTCTCTAGCGGCAGCTTTACTAGCTCCTCCAGCTGCCCACCCCTGCACAGGGATAAAGAGCTGTGGAGCTGATGGAGTACTGGAGCAAATGCATTTGCCAAGGGACTAGCGAGATGGGTAGGGGTTCCCTACTCAGCCCTGGAAGCTCTCAGGTGTGCAAGCCACCTTCTTGTGGCTTGGGAGAAGCCCATTGTGCAGGAGAAGGCAGGGGACCTCAGGCCAGCATGGCAGATATCAGCACCTCCAG
>NW_005841977.1:1660511-1685663 GCF_000455745.1 Alligator sinensis | reverse complement strand
CTCCCCCTGCTGCTGTAAGGAAACACTGACCTTTATGGAGCATTCTCTTTGGGCCCATCAGGAGCTGATCAGATATAAGCAGTGGCAGAAGAAGAGAGAGCTGAAGCATGTGGTGAGGGCAGGTAGCCAGTGGGCAGAGCTTCTTACCACTGGGGCCAATGGTTTCTCTGAACAAAGATACAACCCCAGATGAATGTCCATCCCCCATCACAGCAGCTGGCTGCCACAAGACCCCTGCATGGGGTGCGCATTTGTCCTGCAAAAGCCCTAGTGTAGGTCATCTCTGTTTCCCCTCTCTCCTCAGTCATGCAATGAGGGACTCAGTCATGGTTGTGCTTGGTGGAACAGACCCAGACCCAAAGGGGACATAATCCCACATTATCCCACCATCTCCAAACAGTATCGGCATTCTCCCTCCATTCACTCGTAGCCAGAGATGACTCCTACACACAAACCATAGGTGGGGGGAGATGGGGGAGGGGGAAGGAAAGACCCTACAGAAGGCTTTATTTTCTGCACCATTTGGGGCAGATGTTCCAATTCAATGGCATGTTACAGGCATTGTAACCTGCATGGGGGAGAGGAAGAAAGACTGTCACCCTAGCGCTGGAGAGCACCTTCCTGTTCTCAAGCAAAAGCCCCCACATCAGAAAGGAGCTGCTGGCCAGGCAACCTGGAACCCCATGGCCTGCCTAAGGGAAAATCCTGAGTGCTGAGCAAGTGCATCTCCCACTGCTGGGAGTAGTTTATATGATAGAAGCTGTCCCATGATACCCAGCACCTGTCCTGAGCTGAGGATACTGAAGGACTAGCTGGGTCCTCATGACTGAAACCATGACCCACAGCCCTCTTTGCTGTTTCAGTCCTGGCTTCCCAAGCAGGGAGCTCCTCCACCCCGGCATCTGTTTCTCTTTCCTTCTCTTTGTATGTATTTTTGGCCAGGGCCTCCAGTGGTGAAACAGTCCCAGAGTTCAGATTTCTAGCCTCTTGCCTCATTGTGAGCTATATGACTCCAGTCCCTAGAGAAAGAGCCTTTCCTTCCTCTCCCCCACGCAGGTTACAATGCCTATAAAATGCAGACAGATACTTTCTTTTCTCTGATGCCTGATGATGGGTGTTTGTACCTGAAAGCTTACAATTAAAGACATTTTTTTGCAAAAATCTTGTTAGTCTAATAAAAGATATCACCTCTGTCCATGAGCCCGGAATGCTTTTGACAGATACCTCATGCCCTTAATGACTTCCATCAGAAGTATACGTTCCCTCCACACACACACGGGGCTACATATTCATCCTGTAGTGCACTCTGCACACCCTACTAATACACACACATTGTAACAACCATAAATGCGCATGAGACTGCACTTCAACTCTGCGATACACTCTGCACAAAATAGGAACACAAACATACTAACAGATGCACCCACTCTGCTAGGACACACGTGGCCCGAAACAAATGCGCACACACCCCAACACTTACACACCTGCATTGGCATCAACACACAGCATTAACTGTTAATTAGCAATTAAGCCATAAATCACACAACACGCCATCCAACATATATAACCTCCTCCCATCCCACATAACTCTTCTCAGTCTCCTTTCTAAAAAGAAGGAAGAGCTGGTGCTAGAAAGCCTGTAAGAAAGCGGCAGAGAGAACATGGCAGGTTCTGCCTTATGCAGGGGTAGAGGGGGACACATTTCCCTGCATCTCAGCTTCGGGGCTCTGTGCCAGCTTTGCAAGCTATGGTTAAAAAAATAAAAGTTTAATCATCTGCAGACAACCCTCTTGACAAGAGAAGAGGAAAATGCCACTCCGTCCAGGAGCGACTCAGAACTGCAGCCTGTCTAGACATAGTCTTCCCCTGAATTCCTACTGATAACTGCTTGGGAAATCTTTGGCCGAGGTGCACGTGTGTGTGTGTGTGCATGTACTAGAAATGAGCTCACCTCTCAGCATCAAGCTGCAAAGGCGCTAACACCTGCTCTCTAGCACCTTTGGTTCTGAGCTAGAGTCTGCTGTCACATCCCAGTAAATCATGAGAAATTCCACGGACATGAGTGGAGCTATACCAGGACACAGCGGGTCTGTGGGAGAGCAGAATCGGGCTGCGGCTAGGAGCAGTGTGCCCGCAGCTCAGACTGCTTACTTGAGACGCTGTCTGGGGAAGTAGCAAAAGCAGTAGAAAAGGCTACCATCTTTTCCAGGGTGCTGCAGCTTGTGCTGCAACATGCAGAAAGGGGATCCATGGCCTTTTGAAGGAGATGGGACTCATAAGCTGGTTCCCACACCGAGCAGCAAGGTATAAGGGGGTTTCGGAGTGCAAACCATGGTGTCTCCAGCCTGCCCAAACACTTCACTGGAGTGCAACCCACCCTGCCAGCCCCCTGCCCAGTGTCTACCTCTAGCCTACGTTCCAGGTACAGTTTTCCCTCCTCTTATAGTCAAAAGCTCAGACCCCAAGATTGCAAGGCAGGATGCTCCTAGGAGACACCTCAGAGGCACTCCCGTACCAGCCGCTTCTCCCCCCTACCCCATGCCTCAGGTCTCTGCCATGGGATGCTGCTGCTGGGAGGGTTAGTGGGAGGTACAGCTGGCTGAAAAAAACACTGACATTTGTTTTCTGTTGACAAAAAGAGCAGCTTAAATCAACACCATTCTGTGGAACCAAGATCACCAAAGTTTTCAAAGGAAAAAAGCTGGAACGAGTCAGGACAACTGCCTCACTTTTACCTCATTTTACCAATATGAAACGGGGTAAAAACGAGTCATTTTGACTCATGCTTCAGCTCATTTTATTTAGACCTTTCTAGGTTATTAACAGTGTTATGCACAAGTTCTCACTGCATATGAACCACTGATGCTGTAACACCCCAGAAAAGTTGAAACGAACCAACAAAGTCAATGTGAAAGGCCTGACCTAACGAGAAGGGCGCAGTCTTACCACAATGGAATTATGCACCATTAGCAATGCACAATCTTTCGACAGCCTTGAACTGAGATTTTTTGTGCTTTCCATTTTACAGGATATTTGGAATTTTTGGCTCCTTGTCCCTGTTGGGAATGATTTTTGTTCTGATGCACTGGAATTTCCTGAGACATGATAAGCCCTTGTTGGAAGCCCTGGTGTGGGCTGGAGGTAAGCATGTCCTGGGACTGCTCTGGTCCCACTGGCTGACCTTTGGCCTGAGAAACTGTCACCCTCAATGGGAGATGAGGCAATGTTTACTGGGGTTTGCACTTTGGTCTCTACAGGGTGCATGACCAGCCCTGGAATAAAACTGCATTCAGCAGACTCCCCCAAGCTGGCAGCAAGGGAAAGGGGCCAAGCATCTTTGGACAGAGTGAAACCCTTTGGATGCTCTGACCAGGGGACCAGCTATGATCAGAGCAGTCCTGATTGTTATTCCAAGACTGAGGGGGCCTGGTCCATGTGGGCAAGGTGGCAGAAAAGCTTGCTGATACCCTCAGAGAGTCATCACAGGTGTGCCAGCCATGATTGTATGGGCACCTTGACCCTGGTGGGGCAACATATTCTGATTCTGCAGCTGGAAATGCAGTGACCTTCATGTAGCAGCCTCTAGAGCACCAGGTGCATTGATATTTGATGAACCTTTGACCAGACATCCAAGTGGAGTCAAAGACCATTCGGGGACAGAGAGATGCCCCCAGTCTGGCAAGCCTATAGCACTCTCCCAAACTTGCCCCACCGCTTATCTTCACAGCCTCATACACAGCTTGCCCAACAGCTCCTGAAGGCTGGTGGGTAAGGACAGGCACACAGAGGTCTCACACCTGGGGCAATGCACAGCAACTGCACTGAAGGCAATGGGATCCCTCTGGATCCACTAAGAAATGGTTCTGCCAGGACAGAGGAAACTGCTCCAGGGACAATGCCGCAAGGATACAGACTTTCTGCCCAGTCTCACACCCCCTGGCCGTGATCTCGTCAGACAGTTGCCCACTGAGTTTCTAGTATAAGGGGTTCAGCCATGGCTGCCTTCTTCCCCATGTTGTAATTCTGCTGAACAGCAGCTAGAGAGAGCAGGGACCATGCACTGGGGCCATTGACCAAGGAGTTGTGGAAGCCCCTGCACTTGGGAGAAAGCCAGGACCGCTCCCCGGAGAGGAAAGCAATGCAAGCATCTGTGAAGGGTCAGGCTGGTGCATGGGGCCCATCAACCTGCGAGCTGGGACCCTGTTATCTACACATGCTCAGGGGGGCACCAAGCAAGGGCAAGCAAGTAGAGGCACAGGGGTCCTCCACAGCTTGACAGCAGCCCCCTTTCCTCAGAGGAGCTACTCTCTGTGGAAACTGGCAGCCACATCCCTGGCTCAAGCAACCTGGACCGGCAGAGCTCAGTCTATTGTCATTTTCCACTTGGGGAGGCGCAGCGCCAAGCATGGCTGGGATTTCAACGGGCTCCTTATTTTCCAACCTGAAAAAAATGTAGGGCAAAAAGCAGCTCTGAGGAGACACATCGTGCCTTACAACAAGCAGCCGGGGAAAGCTGCCTGCAGCCCCAGGCAGGGGGGCTGCCAGGCTCCATCTGACTTCTTCAGGGCGGCAATTCCCAGCAGCTGTTCCAATGAGAAGTGGGGAAAAGGCCCTTCCGCCCCAATGCTCAAGCTGTTGGTGCTCAGAGCTGCAACGCAACCCTCCTCCCTCACCCATAGGCTCTGCCATGCCCGGGGCTCTGTTCGCCCTGACCCCCTGGCACACTGCAGCAGGTTGCAGGACGGTGTGGCTAGTGCAGAACTACAGGGAGTGGGAGGCAGAGCCCAGCATCCATCCCCAGGCAGAGAGAGGCTGCTCTGCCCAATCTGGGCAACCCCTGGGTCGTGTTCTGTGGAAAGCAGCACCACCCAAGACTGGCAGCTGCACAGCAACCCTCCCTGCTGCCCACTGTCCGATGCAGCCCACCACCCCACAATCCTTGGCTGTCATCCGAGTGGGCAGGGAGAGACAGGCAGAGCCCCATGGCTTGCTAAAAGAAGGATCCATTATTATTTCCTCCCTACAACCTTCCCTCCCTCCCACCCTGGACTGTGGTTCCCCTTCGTGCCTCAGCCTGGGAGAAGTTTGTTGCACAAAAGATAAAACAGCAAAACAGAAGCAGTCAGCCTAGGTGCTTTGCGGCATGTACCTGGGGACTGAGACAGCCTGGTATTCCCACGAGCAGAGAATTCAATTAGAGCTACTGGCTTTAGCTCTGTAGCTGCCTTTCTACTTGTAGCTGTGCAGATGCTACAAACCCATGTCCATATATATTTACAGCTGAGCCAGTTGGAGACATGAGTACGCTCAAGCACACTTGCACATGCACACCCCCCCTTGGTCTCAATGTGTACGTACCTGCATTGCATGGGGAGCAGAAGTATTCACTCACACCTGTTGTGCACTAGGCCCCATGGGGGCGTGGAGGGGGGGCTGTCACCTCATCTCTTCAAAATATAGCCTGCCACTGGGGCCCCGGAGCTGCCAGGCTGGGTTTTTTAAGTAGCTGGCACGGGGGTCCTCGGCAAAAACTCCTTCCACGCTGCTCAGAATCTGGAAAACCTTTTTCTTTTACCTTATATGAGCTGAAAAAGGAGGCCAGGCTGCCGACGGCCACATCTGTCAGGGGCGCCGAGGGGAGCCATTGGCTGGAGGCCCCACACCCGGGGCCTGTAGGGGGCGCGGGGGGGAGCCATTGGCTGCAGCCCCATCACGTGGGCCGGCTGCCTTGACCTGCGACAGTTCAGCTGCGTGTTGGTTTTACCCCCTAAGGAAGGAGTGCTTGACAATTTTCATATTTCTTCTAAATTTGGAGATTTCAGACAATGCTGGGAGGCTTGGCTCAGGATGCCAGAGGCCCATGTGGAAGTCATTAAGTCTGAGAGGGAGAGCAAGAGAGAGAGCAAGAGAGAGAGAGAGAGAGAAGGAGGGGTGGTGGGGAAAGGGGGGAGGAGAGGGAGAGAGGCCTGTGGTCGTTGCCAGCTAATGCCTGGGAACATAAGTGAACTCACTCAGAGAAAGTTGTTTGTAATAACTGACTTCCTTTCCAGCCCCACTGCCCCATATGGGAAAGCAGAAGAGCCCTGAGAACTGTGCTCTGGAAGGAATAAATTTTACCTTGCCGGTGACATGATCGCAGGAGGGAAAAAACACTCCTTGGGAAGAAACGAGGGGAAAGATTCCCTAATTCGATTTAGGGGTCGTGCCAGGCCAGTACCTTACGGCGGGCTGCAGCCCATCCTGCAGGGTGCGAGGGGAAGGGGGCTCTCCCTGGCCTGTCATTAAGGTATCTTGCGATCCCATTACCTTGAAAAGCTCCATTTGTCCAAGCTGGAAAGGGCGTTTAGGCATGTGAGCATCGGAGCACAGGAGAAATAGGCTGACCTGTTCTCAGCATATGTGTATGCCTGTGCACGCGTGCGCGTACACATGTGTGGGGATTCCTATCAGAACTACCAAGGGTGGAGCAGGGTCCACAATCCTCAATTTCCTGTCCAAAAAGGCTGTATTGTCCCTCCTAGCCATGTGGGTCCTTGAGAAGGTCTAGGACCTCAATGTCACACCAGTCACAAGCAGGTTGGGCCAAGCTGCTGTCTCAGCGCTCCATACCCAACCAGCCACTGCAGGAAGTTTCCCTCCTAACACCCCTGCAATGGCTGCGGCCCACATAGCCTGGCTCTGGTCTTTCAGAAACTCCAGAATAAAGTGGACTGTTGTGAGGGGAGCCTATATCCCAGAAAGAAAGATTGGGGCTGGCTGTCGTGGGGACACAGTGGGGGACTCCTTTGCTCTTGGAAGTATTCACCCAGTCAGCGCTCAGTCCCAACCCCACAAGGCCACGCTTGCTGAGCCTCGCCAGCACACAGACGTGTAAGCGAGTCCATGTATGGCATGCGCTGCTCGCAGAGAGCGATTTCAATTAGCAACCGGTCAACAACTCATGAAAAAAACATTCAGCTTAGAAACAACCCCACACCCGTGAGTCCTGCAGTCCCATTCCCCTTGCTCTCCCCATTACTAGGGCATCTGCAGGTCACAGTCTCTTGCATGGAGGGAAGGGGGAGTGAGGGAGGAGAATCATTTGCTTTAGATGCTCATTCCCCCTCCTGCCCCAAACTCCTGAAAACTATAATCCTATCTGCATCAGCATAATGGTCTCCTCAGCAATTAGGTGCAGCCGAGGATCATGACACCAAATGAGCAATAAGTAGCGGGCACAGAAGGACTCCTGAGAAGAGCCTTGGAGTGCTCTGTGATGCAGGGACTGCTTCAGTGGGCATGATTTATACCCAAGGGCACTGAGACAGAAGCAGTGGAAATGGCTTGGCCCAGAGCCAGACCTGCCTGACTCCCACCTGCACCACTAGACCATGCAGCCTCCCCTCTGGGTACCAGTGTCCTTTGGCAATTAGCAGGGATAATAAATGGGGAGCTTGGAACCAGAAATGATCTAATGGGAGGAACTGCTGCTTCAAGCTAATGTTTTTCCAGGTGGTGTCAGTAGCTTTAAATAGCAGAGGTCTGCTCTGTGGGACATCTACCACTCCCATTGCCCCCTTGGGATCAGGCTAGAAGTGACTGAGGAGTCGTGTGAGGGCACAGTTACACATGCTGCATGCAAAGGAAACCAATGAGATGCCTGGAAACACGTGTGCAGTGCAAACTACCTGCCATGTGCAATGGTCCGAATCAGCTGGGCCCATCTGGACTCAGAGCCCTGCTAGGGAGAGTCTCTGTTCCCTCTCCTGACTCGGCATCCTGACTAGCAGCTCCAGCAAAGGCACTAGGCTATGTCTCATTGTGGAATCTGAGGAATTAGAAATGGGTCATGGCTGCTTTTGCCTTGACACTTGGGGCTTTTTTCTTCACAGAATACATTCCTCTCAGCAAGGCACAGACCGTAAACAAGAGCCCGCCGGCACCAGTGATTGAGGCTGGAGACCAAGAAGGAAATGATGGAGGGACTTGTTCATGCTTTCCACAATTCCCTGAGGGCCAAAGAGCTGTTCCTCGAGGCCCCAAGAGAGTCCCCAAGTGGCAGGGAGAGAGGCTGACCATGCACACGAGTGTGGATTCCTCATAGCAGCGTGGACTTCAGCTAGGGGTACCAAACCTGCTGTGCTGTCTCAGTCACAGGAGCTACAACCCAAAGTACCAGCTCCTGTAGCGGGGGCCTCATGTTAGTCCATCTCCTGGGACATGTGGGGAATGAGGTACGTGCCCTGGCATTAGTTGTGGGATGTCATACGCCCTGTATAGACTACTCAGCACATGGTATGCTGCAGCATTTCAGCATAATGAGGAACTGCAGGGCTATTCCTCCTTGCTCCCCAAACCAGGTGACCATGGCATAGAGCTTTGCATGGCACAGTCCATTGTTTCAGTGTAAAGACCAGGGTTCATTAGCCAATCATGGACATGCAACATACCCAGTGCATCCAGATTCAGGTTTTCATGTTTAGACATGCAACAGTGTACCCAATTAGCACAACTGCATATGCAAATCAAGCACCTGTAGATGCAAACAACCTAATTTGGCATGACTATGCATACCTGGCAAGTGTGTACCTGGCTACATGCAAGTCTGGGCCATAAGGGTCTGTAAAACATGCCAAATTTGACAGCTCTCCCTTCAGCTATGAAGCAGTTTCCTCATGCAAAGTGATGAATCACAGCACCCATGGAAGAGTGCATTTCATAGATTCATAGAAGTTAGGGGCTGGAAGGGACCTGATGAGATCATTGGGTCCAGCCCCCCTGCTCTTAAAATGCCTTTTAATGAATGCAGATCAAATCCAACTGCTCTGATCTGCCCAATCAGTCTAGAAACATTACCACGAGGATGAGTTGGGTCATGGAAAAATTCCTGAAAGGAAGGAATTAGCCTAATCAAGTTCTGAATAACTGAAAAAGGAGAGAGGGAGAAGTGAGCCTTCCAGAAGAGCATCCAGGAGCACAGAACTGGACGGGGCCCCCTGGACTACTCAGTCCATTGCCCTGTGCTCACAAATATTTGCTATGTGAGCTTCCTATGAAATACCCTGCAGAGGCAGCATATTAGTCATCTGGGCCAGTGGCAGCCAACCTTTGTGACAGAAATGTCACAAACTAGCTCTCCAAGAGAGTGCCATTCTGATACCCTTCCCCTGCCTGTTCTGCCTTCTGCTCCCTAGCTTGTGATCCCTGCTCCATCTGCCACTGTGCTGCCTGCCCCCTCCTTGATCTGCCACATGCCACACACAGAGGCTGCTCATGCCACTTGTGGTACATGTGCCACAAGTTGGGATCCCCTGATTTGGACCATCAGCTCAAGAAACACAAGCCTCCAGGGGGCAAAACCAAGGAGCAACCTCCCTAGCCGAGCCACGCAGGACAGCTGCATGTCAGAAAGTTTATTATTCTCTAGTCACAGCCAAGGGTACCCATTTAAATAAGGCAAGAGAAATCTGTGGACCAACCTGGAGTCGGTAGTTTCACAAAGGACAGATTTAGCTCATGTTGTCCCAAACCCTTCTGGAAGTTGCCCTTCGTACAGTGCTCTCTGGAGCAGAAGAAAGTCTGGAGTGGGCGCTCTGCTATTCATACTCCCCCCCACTGCAAAGCACCGTGCAGACCAATGGGACACCTGAATTTGCGCTGCAGAGGAGGGGGACAGATGTTGCCCACTAGGTTTAGGTATGGGGGAAGCATTGAGCCTTCCATTTCTTTATTTGACCATCACAAAAGGTGGCAGACAGACTGTGTTTAAAAGTTAGCCCTCTGCTGCTGCAGCATCCCAGCTGTACCAGCTGTGGGGGTGACCAAGTCCTAGCAACAGAACCTGCCATGTTCTGCTTCCAAGAAGAGACCTCCGCCCCCTGAGTCACTGGGTCTGCTGCCATTACGAAGACCATCTAGTGAGTCAGACCAACAGAGAAGCTCCCTAATTTCCCATTAACCCAGAGGTAATCCATGAATTTGAATCCTTGTTGACCCAAATCCCTGCAGCAGAGTAAACCATGAGCCAGCTGCTTGCACAAAAGCAAGAATCTGCCACCAGCCCTTCTCTGTTGTTCCCAACACACTAAGCCCCATCTCCCATGTTTCCTTCCTTCCTCTAGGGAAGAGCTGAGCCCAGACAGAACAAACTGGGGTTGGAAAGGGATTTGCAGAGCCTTTTGAGCTGGGCCTCGGGGGTGTCCTTTCTTGTGCTGCACATTAGCCTGAGCAGTGTGGGGCAGAGCAAAGGACACAGTACAAGTGCTACTGCTTCAGGTTTCCACAAGTAATGTCAGCCCAGCGCAGGCAGCTTTCTGGGATCCCAGATTGTCAACACAGCTCCTGCTTCAGCATCATCCTAGAGCATGGCTTCTCAGCCAGAAGCTTATGACCTCAGGGGGGGTGAATGTGTCAGGGGGAGAGGTGGCAGGAGGTTATGACCTCCCAGTCGTTTCCACACCATTGAACTATGAGGGGACCTGACTTGGGTGAGGCTGGAACCACCATCCTACAAGACACTGGTGACGAGGCAGAAGTGGTTAGTGTTGGGGCTCTTCCTTAGGCCCTCCACACCCCTGGGGATGGAGAGACTCTGTTAGCATGAACCCCGGGCAATGTCCTGTCCTTCCCAGCCTGCACTGCCTTGGGCCTGGCCTTCCCCTTGGCTCTGAGCCTAGCACCCAGCAGACAGCTCCCCTGAGCTCACCAGTCATTTTCCTTTCCCTCCCTCCCTCCCCCTGGCTCCTCCGCAGTGCGGTGCCCACCCCCAGCACAGTCAGGCACACAGCCCCCAGCCTCCTCTTACGCCAATGGGTTGGCTCCAGCCGAAACACAAATAAACTCTGCCATTAAACAAACCCTATAATTAGAAACCAGGTTTCCTAAATGAAGTGAAAAATGTAATGTTACCCTCTGTTTGTTCGCTGGATGCTACAGGCTTGTTCCATGACCCAAGGGGTCGTGCCCTGTGGTTTCTAAGAAGCCTTAATAAGGTAATGTTTAGGAGGTTACTATCTTTACAACTCTCGTCTTATTACAACTCGGTAAGAAAAACATTTGGGGCAAAGCAGGATTCCAAAGAGCGGGGTTGTTTTTTTACTACTTTGCCGAGATGCTGTGGAACACGTCCTCTTCGCAGCGGACTTGGTTTCAGTATCTCCACACAAACGATCCTTGGCTGCCTCCTTCCACAACTTCACGACCTCTGTCCCCACTGCTGCTTTTGCTGGCCGTGAAGCCCTGGGTGGTCCCTATGGCTCTGGGCTCCAAGGCCAGCAGTGATCCCATGTTGACCCTTGAGCCACCTCCCTCTACCCCAGCCCCAGTTCTGGGAAGAGCCCTTCAAACGAAGCAAGGCGTGGCTGGCCTGGCTGCAACATGGAAAAGCCTGTTGAGGTCTGTCTGGGAAAGGATTCCTCATTTTCCTTGTGTTTATGTAGCCACTGGTTCTCTGGCCTGTGCATTGCAACATCAGTGCTATGACCCATGGCACACTGTGCTCTTACTCAAATGTCCTTCAGCCGTGGAGTACACCCTGGCTCACAGCATTACTGTATGACCTCCTACAGCCCCCAAACCACCTTGTGGAAAGCTCTTGCTCCTCCGTCTATCACTAGGGAACTTATTGCTGGTCCTACACCACACATCTGTGCCCACATAAGAGTCTGTTGCACTAACCATCAGCAGGGAAGGGCTCACATGGGCCACGACACATAGCAAATCCAGAAGCCAGGAAGGAGGGGTCTGGTGGACAGGCTTGGAGAGCTGAGAAGACTGGTCATACCTTAGGGAGGGTCCTGCTTCTAGGTGACAAGCTCACAAGAACTGCCATTTACTGGGTCAGACCATAAGTCCACTTGTCCCGTCTCTGATTCCCTCTCTGGGCAGTGCCCACTGGCTCCTTGGACTCATTCAGGGGGCAGTAGACACTGTCCAGCATGCCCTGCTCAGTGTCCCTCCTCAGTGCACTAGTTATAAACCTTTGACCTCCGCTCCCATCCCTTTTTTGTTATCATTTGTCCCCGGGAATCACTTGCCACTTTCCCAGTAGCCTCCTTTTCTGAGTGGGGCTTATAGTTTCACTTGGTGGGCTTTTTTAAAATGGCAAATAGGTTTGTGTCGCACAGAGGCAGAGAATGGATGCTGAAAGGGGGAGTGAACTGCATATAATCGGGGGGGGGGTGTTCCCCCCCATTGTTCCTCTCTTACTTGCAGCCTCCAGGATTTAAGGTCTAGGAAGTTCCAGTTCAGAGGCTGTATCCCCAACTCCCGTGCTCAATAGCTACTGATGCCTCTTTCCTCCAAGAATGTGTCCCACCCCTTTTTCAAATCTGGCTAAACCATCAGCTCCCACCACATCTGGTGGCCAAGAGTTTCACATTGTGTGAAAAAGAACTTCCTTTTGTTAGTTTTAAACTTACTACTTACTAGCTCAATTCCTTCCAGCCTGGAAATGCCTATAAAGCTACTGCAAGCTGGGGACCCCTGTGTGAAATGGGCTGGCAGGGCTCTATCCTGGAGCTACTGGGGAACGCACCCCCCTCACACACAACCTCTTGCTCCAGCAGCCTCTGGGTTGTCTGAAGCAAAGCCATAATGAGGACCTGCTTGCCATTCACAACAGGATGCCAAAGCAGGATGGGGGAAGCAGCCCATGCTGTACTTCTCCTGGGTTGTGGTGAAGCACTCATGTCCCCAGCAGAGTCCACCCAACTCCCATCCCCAGGGCTCTATTCACTAACCCTAGGAAACCAAAGAGAAGGCTTCCTGTCCCTCCGCCCCTGTTCCTGGTGAACGAACAGACACAAGCCAGATGGCGAGCCTTTGAGCAAGGCCAAGGCAAACTCCTCTGTGAGAAGATAATCAGGCATCGGATACCGTGCGTGTGCTCTGAACTCTGTGGTACCTCAGACAACAAGCGCAGACGCTGATAACGAAATGCCCTCTCCAATAACCCTGAGCTAATACACAAACACACCAAATTTACAGCCGTTTAATCTACTGCATGACATCAGATAGAGACTGCTTGGAGATAGACTGGAGTTTCTCAGCCCATATATTATTAAAAGCAACAAAAAGCAGAACCTAGCTTCCTTGTTCCTCAACTGCATGTGCTGTCTAGATTACGCTCATGACAGCTGGCGTGATTAATGTGCATGTCAGGGTCAGAGTGGCTCCAAAGGGTCATGCTCAGAACAAGCCTGCTCTAGGTTCTAGCCCACTTTGCTCTCTGCAGTGTGCTTGGCAAAACACGTTCCTTTGTCTGCATGGCCAGAAGGATGTGGAACGGGCATGGAGCCTCTTGCCCTTGGGTCACTACCTTGAATAATGTCCAGCCTTGTAAGCACCACCAGGTGAGGATTCCTGGAAGCTCCTATATAGGCAAGTAGGTAGTCTCAGTCCCATCCATAATCAATATCCACACCCCAGTTGATACCCCTTGGTGACTATTCAGCAGGTGTTAGTCACCTGCACTGGTCCCAGAAAGGTGTCCTCTGGGATAAGAAAATAATTAAGTAACTGAGTCTATGCCACCTGTGGCCTCTGTTGAGTGTGAAATCAGTGGTATTCACTCCACTAGGAAACACTACAACTGCCCACTCACCCCTTTTCCAAAGAGGTGGCTGAACAGACATTGCCAACAGAGCCAGATTTGAAACGACTCCAGGCACAGCAGCTTTTTTATCCTGTTTCTAGTCCCTTCAGGCAACAGCCGTCTCTCCTCCATGCCTAGCAGATGTAAACACTGAATGTTGCAAAGAAAGTCCTGCCAAGCTCTTGAGCAAGGGAGCATCATGCACAGCTCTTCAGAAGGTGGGTGGCTTGATGTGAGGGCAACTGGCTCTCAAGAGCGTTGTAAACATAATGGGGAGAAGCATTGATCAGCCTTTCACATGGACAATCAGGTCCATCTACTTGGTCATTCCTGCCCCAAACAATTTGTTTTTTAGGCTCCTTGCTTTGAGCCAAAGTCTTCTCACACCATGATGTTTGGCCTCTGATCACTGACTCTGAAGGAACGGATGTTCAGAAAGGGATTCCAGCTCCTTCCTACCTTCCTGCCAAAGGGAAGACTAGGCCCTAGGGAATCTGTAAGGGTTGTGGGCAGTGTCCGAGGTTGGTTGTGAACCTGCATTGGGGAAACAGCAGTAGGTAAGTAGAAGGCTTTAGGTCTCCTAGGATGTATGGGGCAGATGAGAGGAACAGGTCATGCCTAGTGGGGAGAAAGGAGAAACACCAACGGCATGTTACACTGAGCCTGATCTGAGGCCTGCCTACTCAGTAGTTAGCATGCTCCAGCAACTATCTTGCCAGACCCTGGGAAACCAAAGCTGGCTTGGGCGTTGTCCAAGAAGCCAGGCATTGCACCTTAGTGCTTCAAACTGGCTGGGCAAGATAGGTTATAATTGGGACCATTAGGTACAAACTACTCATCAAGAGTTTGCGTATTTTGCCTGGCAGTAGAAAGTTAAATAAGAGTTTAACTGTCCATCTCGCAAGTCCTAACGCAAGAACTGAATGGTTTGAAGCAGGAGCCAGGTACAGGCTGAAATGTAAATGTTAGGATGTTTGCAGGCTATAAAATCCTCCTGCAGCCAGAACCTTGGCTGGCGTTGGCCCATTCCATCGGCAGACAGGACCAATTAGGGAATGGCTCGGAGTCTTAAAATTAGAATGGCATCTCTGCTGCCTCCAGGGACAGTGCTGCTGGAGATGTGGGTGGCAGCCAGGCCTACATAGAAGCGTTTTAGAAGTAGAGCCACAGGGAGAAGCAAGAGAGCATGTCTGCCCACCTAGCAGATTCCTACCTGTCTGGCTGTGGAGCGACCTCCCTTTGTGGAGGAACAGTACTCTGGCACCGAGAGCTGCAAGGGAAAGGAAACTTAATGAGTCTCCTTCCAGTCCCTTGACGACAGGTATCCAAATCCCAATAACTGTGGCAAGCTGATGCCATCTGGCTTCCTAATTTTACAACCTCAGTGAAGAACCCCCACATCCAATAATCCTTGAGCTGTCTCCCACTCAATAGGGAGGCTATTCTGTACCATGCCAGAAGAGAGGCACTAGTGGGGCTAGGGGGGAAACTTGTGCTAGTGCAGGGCCTGTTCTGGAAGTGCACAGAAGCATAGCACCAGGTACACCTTGCCCAGTGATCTGGGATCAGGACAGACACTGGGTGCACACATGCTAACTGCAAAGACAAATGCCTGCAGGATGTGTGGTGCTGCACTACAGGACATGGCAGCAGAGCTCTGCACTGCCCTGCCCTGTGCCTTTGGTTTGTTTCTGTTCCCCAGGCACATCTACACATTCATTAATATGCAGTAGTTACTGCACATTTAGTCTAGTACTTGTTTAATGAAGTACTAAGTAAATGAGCAGTAATGAAGTACTTACTAAAATCTGAGCTTAGCACTAATTTAGTGAAGTACTAACTAAATGATCAGCAACTACAGTTACTGTGCAATAGTACCAGTAACCGGGTTGGGGGTTTTTTGTGATGCTTACTGCACAGTAGCCTTCAGTAGTGTATTAGCACGTTTTTTGCCCAGCACACTACTGTACAGTGCTATTAGGCTACTGCACATTAAGTTTCTCATATAGACGCATCCTATGTGTAGCAGCTGGGTCTGCAGCTCACTGCTGACCTGGCTTGGATCACCTTCCATCCCAGTATCATAGCGCTTGCCTTGCAGCCTCTGGGCCTTTCCCTGGGAAAGGGAAAATGGCCATGCAGTCTGGATGGTGCCTATCCCTGCTCAGCCAGGCCAGCCGTGCTTGGAGCTGCAGTGGAGATGGGGGCCTCTGTGTGGGTCTATCCTGGAGATCAAAGGGAAGACGGAGTGCTCGGGGCCCTGCTGCACTCCTGCCTTTCCACAGCTGCAGTCGATTATTCCCCGGGAACCTGTAACCCGTTACTCCTGGAGAATTAGACTGGGGCTTTGAGAGGAAACAGAACAATAGGCAGAAAGACCCTGCAGCTTTCCTTGTGCCCACACCACAGAGCCTGCAGCCAGGCCTCACTCTGCATGGGGGAAGCTGATGCAGGGGACCCGAGAGAAACCCTCCAGCACTGCCTGCTGTGGGAATGGCCTGGATTATCCTCCGCATAGCCAGACTGCGTGGGGTGATCACAGCATGGGCAGGCCCTTGGGGCCTCCCCCGAGTCTCTGCCATCTGTGGATCTGGCTTGGTTGGAACAGCTGTTAGCTTCTGGATCGGCCTGGAAGTAGCTCTCCCTTAAATAACCCAAAGCTATTTGCAGTCAGTTACCTCTCCCTCTAGGAGGCAGATTCAGGCAAGGACTGTGGTCTCCTTTGGCACTGTCCATGGGGTTCATTTCCGCAGGCCCTTTCTTCTGTCTCCATTGCCACTCCTGGCAAACTATCATGAGTCTGGGCCCTAAGTAACAGCAGTCTCCCACTTCTTCTTTTGACTGATGGACTTGGCAGCCTGCAGCTGCCAAGCTTAGTGCCAGACTGGTTTTAAGCATGACGGCTCTGCTCTTTAGGGGTGCATCGGCCTGCCAATGCTTTAGTGACCAGTCTGTGCTTGTCCAGGGGAACAACTGGGGCCCATTTCATTAATCCTACAAGCCCTTCAGGCTGGTAAGGGCTTCACAACAGTTGCTGTGGGTTATACTCAGCACAGACCCTAGCAACAGCAGGGGCCTGAAAGGCCCAGGCAGACCCCAGGTGAACAGGTTCTCCTTGGCAGCTGCTTGGGGCTGGAGAAAGAAGGAAGGAAGCACAGGGTGTTTCTAGGAAAAGGAGTCCAAACAGGCTTTTTCCATCAGGTGCTCAGCATCAAAAAGCCAAAAGAAAAGGAAACAAAAGGCAGAGCAAAGCAGGGAACCTGCACATCTGGAATTTGTAATGGGTGACATGCTGTAAACTCTGCCACGGTGATGGATGTGCTGGAGCCGTGGCGGCAGGATGTGCTGCAAGTCCCACACCATTGGTCCCGCTCTGCTGACACACTGTTTACTGACAACAGAGACCGTTCATCTCCCTCCAGTTCTGAGAGCCCTTCTCCCGGCCCCCATGTTATGGGGCTGCTGGGCGGGCATGGGTCACATCAGGCCTGGGCTCCAGTGGAATTTGGGAAAACCTGAAGCAGGGCCAAGACTGCAGCTCACCCCATAGGAAAGCCATGCACTGGCTCTCAGCTGAAGCAATGGGACTTGGCTGTCACCTCACAGCCTTTATCCAAGGGTCTCCAAACAGTTTATAACAACTCATAAGTGCTAGGAATTTCATGTCCCTTTTACAAGAGGCAGGAGTGCCACACTGACAAACAGAGGTATGGTTTTAGGTGTACAGTTATCCCAAGGGCACTGAGCAGGCTGAGACCCAGAGAGATTTAGTAGTTGGGCACATGATCACTTATAGAATAACAAAGAAGGAGGGCTGGAAGGGACCTCCAGACATTGGTGATGCATTGGGGGGGGGGAAGACACATGCCCCCTAGATTTCTTCACTGAAGGTAGGGCATGGGGCTGCAGTGGCATTGCAATTTCTGCACTGACAGTGGGCACAGGGCTGCAGCCCAGACAGAGCCAGCACCCTGCAGGAGCAGGGGTGGAGGCAGTATGGAGCCCCCCCCCGCAAACACTTACGCGGTGTCAATGACTCCAGAGGTCATCTGGTCCAACCCACTGCCTGAGGCAGGATTGTCCCCATCTAAACCATCCAATACAAATCCATAATCTAGTAAAATTACTGTTAACCCTGCCAAGACACAAGACATAACACCCTAACTTGCCACAGGTAACACGGGGCAACCACAGCAGACAATGTCCAGCTTCCGTAAAAGGTAACAACCTATACATTCAGGAGATCCTGGGGTAGAGCTGGGCGCAGAACCCAGGAGTCCTGGCTCCCAAGTTCCCCATTCAAGTTACTAGGCCACTCAGGCATTGCAGCATAAAGCTCGGCCACTTAACATTTATGCATTAACCAAACAACGTTCTCATAAAGGCCGGCAGTAAAGGAACACTAAATACCAGTGGAAATCACATGGGAACAACCTTCCCACTGCGGGTGGGAATCACTGGGGACTATGCCTCTGCATTCAACGGGGCTTGAACTCCTGCCCTCCACTCCTGATGCATGCGCAGAGGAGGGCACAGAGCGGGCACTGGCCTAGCCTGACTGCTAGTAACAAATTCCCCTCCCCAAATGTCTCTGTGTTTATGTAAGGTAGCGCGTCGGCAGAATTAAGTGCTTTTAGTTTTTCCCTTTTTTGAGAACGGAGAGTTCAATTCCCACCAAAGAACGTTCTTTTCCAGCAAGCTTAAAATAAGCCTGTTTGGCTGGGGCCTCATGCAAGCTGCGAGCATGTCAGGCAGCAGTTTGTGCAAATATGGGCTTGAGCAAAAGGCCTCAAGGTCAAACAGGACGGGATAGCTGCTACCTGGTAGGGGCAGGGCTAGATGGGGACTAGTACAGCAGAAGAGCCTCAGTACCCTAGGTCTTCCTGACCCCAGTCCCCTACTCTTCATGTTGTTGCTCCTTTAAAAGAGCAGGATTTGCTCTGGCAATTGCCGAAATATAGCTGTGCTGGCTGGCGGAAAATGTTATTCATGCAGCAGATAATGGGTCCCTCAGTCCCAGCTCTGCAGCCCACTTGGTTTCAGCTGGCTGGTACTGCTACAAGCAAGAGTGAGTTGGGGCCCCTTGTCTGCTGCTCCCTCCCCTGCTTTCCTTCTCATGTACCAGAAGGGCTGGTCTTTTTGCTGGTTTAATTCCTTTATGTAAGAATTGCAGGTTCAAATTTGCACTCAACTGCCATAATATTCAGCTTCCAAAGGCCATGGGACAATTCCAGCGTGCTGTCTGAATGCCTCCAAGGGCTTGGGATACTTCTCACAAGAGCAAGGATTTGCTAAGACTGCCTTAGCCAACACTAGCTCTCAGGCTGTGCCTATTCTCCCCAGGCAGCCGTGCTGGGCACTGGCTGGGCAGCTCTCAGAGATCCTTCGGCACAACACAGGCTACAGAACTGAGGCTCTTCCCATTTGGCGCTGGTTTCACTGTGCTCATCCTGAACGTGGGGGGGCAGCTTCTCACTGGCAAGGACATTATGGCAGGGGGCACCCAGATAGGCACCCACCAGCCTTTTGGGGGAGTAGGGACGGGGGTCACATTTTTGGTGGCACAGGTAGCAAATGGATATTTAGATGGGAAGGGGCCTGGCTTCAAAGGATCCACCCTTCACTACAATAGGTGGCTCCTTCCAGTCCGCCCTGTCCTGTCCGGGATCTTGCTCTCCTGAGACTTCGTGCCTGCCGTCACAAAGCAAACTGTTCTCATGGTGACCTTGGCCATGTCTTTCAAGGTCAGCCAGCAGACCCCGCTACCTCTCTTCCCTTGTACACACCGTTACCAGTATTTAGTGCCAGTCATAAAACTGTACATGCAACCCAGGTCCCCTCACCTGGACACGTGTTAACTGCTTGAGGGCTCTCATTAACTGTCTGAGTAACCCCAGTAACCGCACATAACTGTGCACGCTAATCACACACATTTTTGCCCCTCAGTGTGAACCCTCATTACTAGTGCTAAGCCCCAGGCTGGCAGGCACTTGCCAGCCCTGCCCTCCGGTTCCTGCAGGCAGGCAGGCTGCTCCTCTGGGTTCTTCTGGCACAGGCCAGATGCATCTGCTCTTCAGCAATACCAGTGCTTTCCTCTCTCGGCAGGTTGAACTCCTGGGCAGAATGAAGGCTATCAAAGGACTGAGAAGACCAAGCAAGGGTACAGGCACTAGGCCAAAGGCAACATGATGTCAACTGCTTATAGAGCTGCTGCACTGAGCCCTCCCATGGTGCAGTAAAGACCTCGACTACCCTGTGGTCAGCACAAGGGAGACCCGACAGGAGATTTAGATCTAAACATTCCCAGAGCTAGAAAAGGGCACAGCTGCAAGGGTTTGCTTTGGGCCCGTCTCTAGCTGCCTATCACCTCAGACTTTGGTAAAGGAGCAGAGGCAGTGTTTTGTGGAAGAGCTGGGGTGGTAACAGCACGGCCTGGCAGCAGCAAACTGTCCCTGCACATGATGCACAATGGCCTACCAGACCTTTCACACTGTGTGCACCCAGCAGCTGGTGTTCTAGTTACACAGCTAATCTCAATCCATGGAGCAAGAGCTCAGCTGGGACAGGACCATGGACAATAAGCCAGGATATCACAGGGCACCCACTAACTAAGTCACCTGACCAGCAAGGTACATTTGACTTTCTCCTGCTCCTCCTTGAGGTTGGTTACCTCTCTGCTCCCATCCACATTTCATCCTTTCCTTTCCAAGGCAGTGGCGGGCTGGCAGCAGTTTCCAGAGGGGAGTGGGGCACTGGGAAATTCAGCAGAAAGGGGCAGGACCCGAGGCAGAGCAGGAGCGGGTAACAATGGACACAGGGATACATATAAATATAAACCAAGAACTTCAGAAGGGCACCGACCCCCCGTTCCAGAGCACAGGCTGATCTCGGGTGGGGCAGGGGGCAGAGGGAAGCTTTCTGGGCTCTATGCCCCCTAACCAGCCATGGGTTTCTTCCTCTGCAGGAACTGGTACTAGCCATGGGCAGAGGCAGGAGGTCCGATCCAATCCAGCTAGTCCTTGGAGTGGGGGCAATGGAGACTGTGGACACAGGACTAGGACAGCTAAACACCTCCAGGGAAATGTGCTGTCATAGCCTGGGGCCATGTCCAGAAAGCTGAGTAGACAACAGGCAGCCTCAGGTCTCAGCAGAGCCACCCACTGAGGGGTCTGGGCTAGTCTCTCCGATGCCCTTAGCTCAAGCATGAGGGCTGTGATGACAGAGCCCCCCGGCAGATGAGAATATAGCAGTGGAGCAGCCTGTGCTCACCCTCTTACCCCCATTCCTGACCATGAATGCTTTGCCCATCACATCGCAAGCCTGCAGAATCCCACCAGCTTCCCCTGGAGCCCCCAAGCCAAATTTAACCCTGGCAGAAGCCGATGCGTCTCCCCTGAATTAGTGCTGGCTCCCGTCAGCCCTGTCCCTCAGGGCTGGGGAGGGGTGGGGGCTGCTTGACAGTGCTGTAAGCACCGCTGCATGAGGCTCTGTTGACAGAGCGGCCAAAGCCCAAAGCCTGAAGCCACGGCCTCTTTCTCCCTTGGAGGGTGGGGCAGCCGCCTCACCAGCTTATCAAATTTGGCCATGTCTGTAAAGCCCTCACTTCCTTTTCACCAAAAAAGATCAAAACTGGGTAACTGGCTCCCAGAGCAAATGCCTCTGAGCCTCCCTCATGTGTAAACAGCATTTCCAAGTGTTGATACAATGCAGGCTGAAGCCCAGGCACAAGCATCCCAGGCATTCCCAGGGCGCACATGACCCCAGAGCAGGGGCAGCACTGTGCCTTGGGCAGCGGAGGAAGGGGAGCCGTGGGCACACACAGCTCAGAGAGCCCCAAGGGCCTTGGGATGAGGGGATTCTTCCCACACGGTAGTGGGGCGGACCATGTGAATGACTCCTCCTAAACTAGTCTAGGTCAGGACAGGAGGTCAGGATCATGGGGTGGAGCCTCCAGAGGCTGCCCAGAGCCCCACAAGCACTGAGGGTTCGAGAGACTCAGAGCATCCTCTTGTCTAAGCCGTCATTGCCCAAGTGACCTTTCCGCAACTGCTCCCCTTATCTCTCATCAAGACATAGCAATTGCTGACACCCATAGTCTGGAAACAGGCAGGGTGCTGGCTGGGAACCAGGGATGGGCAGTGACAGCTGCTATCCTGGGGACTGAAGACTGCTCAAGATCCAGATTTTGAAGCCCTCAGAGTCCAGGAGAGTTGCTGTTCAGGCCTCTGGCTCAGCCCGTTGCAGCTACAAAGGCTGGCTCTGTTGGAGTTCAAACACTCTCCCTTCCCCAGACTCCAGCAGCATTTGAATACTGGGCCTAACAGTTCCCCTGGCTTTTCGCATCCTGCAACAGTTTGGCATGAGGCACAGAAGCTGCCCTAGAGTGACAATGCCCGTTTCCAGCAGACCTAGGTAACCAGGGTGCTCCTGTGCAGTGCAGGAAGACAGGTTGGAGACGAAGCCCCATGCCCGGTCAGTGGTGACACACTGCAGTCTGTGTCCCCTCCTTTCCAGCAGGACTTTGAAACAGAGGCTGATAGACATTGATGACCATGCTCACGGCCAGTTGGGAGTAGCTGGTGCCCTCAACTGGTTGGTATTGCTGCTGCTCCATTTAGTGCCATGCCTCCTGTACAGCACCGGGCAAGAGAGGAGCAGCACCGGTGCTTCTTGTGAGTTGGGCAAGTTCCACCATCTTTGGTGGTTTCCCTAAAGCCCCAGCTCCTGGAATCGCATGAACACGAGAATCTCTGATACATAGACACAAAGCTTTCATGCTGGCAGAGAACCAGCCAGACAGCACAGCCCGAACACAGCAAGCCTGAAGGGAAAGGGGAACCCAGTTTTGTTGCAGGCAGTTGGAGGAGGCCTGGCATTTTGAAAGCTTGGAGTGGGCCCTGCAGGTAGACTGAGGAGCAGGCTCAGAGCCCTTGGGGTTTGCATGCAGGGACGAGTAGCCCCTGCTCTGCCTGGGTGCATTTGTCGCTGTGGTGTTGCTGGGATGAGAAGAGGAGGAATGAAGGAGACCCCCTTCTACCCCCCAGCACAGCCCGCTGTCCAACCATTTGGCTTTAGGGTAGCACCACCCTGTGGCAATGCTCTGACATGACAGCTCCCTGCATGCACCAGCAGCCAGAGCCCCTGTGGGGAGCAGGGCCCTGCTATAGAGAAAGAACGACAGCCCCCGTGCCAGGGCAGGTCCAGCCAGGAGCCCTTGGGCACCCCAGGTCCTTGTCTAGGATTAGCAGCAAGGCTCTGCCACAGATACAACCCTCAGCACCACACAGCAAGCCCTTCTCCATGAAAAAACAGCTGAGAGCCCCTCTAGTCCTCTCCAACAAGGGCCACAAAATCCTGATGCACAAAATCCAGCCTCCTCCCACACCAACTCTTGCCTGCACCCATCTCCAGCAACAGGAAGGGATGTGATTCTGGAGCTGTCAAGCCCGTACATGACATGGGGTGCATGTGTGGCAAGAACAGGCCAGGGGCACCGTGCAAGGGGACAAAGTCAGCTCCAAAGCCAAGTGGGTAGCTGGCTCCACAACCTCTTTAAAGCTAGCCCAGCCCATCTGCCTAAAGCTGCTGCCATGAGCTGTGTCAACCACCATCCTCCCTGTGACCGATCTAGGGACTGGTCTGAAAAGCCCTTGGAGCCTTTGAAGAAGAGGAGTGAGGGGAAGCCACAAATGCATATGCTGGGAGCAGCCAGGAATGGCACCACATGGGAGGCTTGCACTTCTCTGCATGGGAAGAGCCCAGGGCTGCGACTTTCTACCGACAGAAGAGCCACTGCAGCCTGAGAGAGCACGCTGGCCCTGCTCACAGCAGAGAAATCCAGCTGGCCCAACAAGCATCAGTCCTCTAGGGCTGTTACTGGGAGGCACACCAGTGCTGATTCCCAGGCACCAGGGTCCCTCCCCCTCCCCCATTCTTCTGACCTGGCCAAGCCACTGCAAGATGAGAATTTCTGAGCTGTAGCATCAGCTCAGCTGGACTCAAGTCCTCAACCTAGAGCAAAGAGAGACTCACTGTTCCCTTCCAGCCTCCAAGGAAGAGTGGTGGCTATGGGGGGTGGGAAATCAGCACCCAGAGCCAGGCCTCCAGCTCAGAGCGCCTGCTCCCAGTCCTGCATCCAATCCCTCCACCCACCGCCTCCCAAAGTCCAGCCAGGCCCCTCCACGCAGCCTGACGCCTGTCTCCAGAGGAAGTGGCCACCCAAGGAGCTCCCAGGGGACTCTGCTCACGGCCTGTGTCTTTGCCGAGACCGCAGGTGCTAAAGCAAACAGCCACGAACTCTCGCTGCCAGCAAGGTGCGTGGGGGTCACGGGGCAGCCACCTCTACACGCAACCCAAGACAACACTGGCCTTTGTTCCCTCTGTCAACACCCCAGCTGGCACTTGGGGGAAGCTCATTGTGCTGCCAGACACACCTCCTAGGCCATGCAGGCGCTGGGGGCTGGGGCTTTCCTGTTTTAATCTCTGGCTCATCCTGTTCCCTTCACACAGCACGGGCGTCTCTGGGCTGCCCTGCGATGACGGACTGGACTCCAAGCCTGGTAGGTGCCTGGGCTGCTTACTCTGGGGGCTTTTATTATTTACTCTGTATACTGGCAGCCAGTTGGGTTTGTTTGCTTTGGAGCTTGCCTGCCCAAGTTACTATTCCCCTAGCCCACCTGGGACAGACCAGCCATGGCCCTGGGGATGAGCAAGAGAGAGAATGGCTTGTGCTTCAGAGACCTGCTTCCCTCCCCACCGTGCCCCATAATAGGGATCCTTTCACCCAGCACTGAAAGGCAGCTGCCTCTGGGGTGGGGCCCGACCAGACGGCACGCAGCACCGCTTCACAAGACTGCAGGGCAAGCAGCATGATCCCCGTAGCTAACGGCAGCCAGAACAGTAGGGACCACCACTAGGAACAATTTTTACTGCGAGGAAGCCAGCCTGGCCTGTCAGGAGGCAGAGAAGATGCTCCTGAAGGGAGGCAGTGGGGTGGACACTGCCAGCAGCCCCAGAGCCCTGAGCTGTAACTGGAAGGTAGAGGTGGATGGCTAAGGAGCTCAGCACTGGGGCACGCTAGACAGAAGAGAGAGCACTCTGGGCATGGAGCATGCCACAGACAGGGTTGGTACCTCTGTGACCCAGCTCCCAGGGGCTCTGGCCACTGCCTAGCAGCCCCTCTGCCACTGGAGGGAACAGGCAAAAGAAGGCATTTGTCCATCTCCTCAGCATGAGGGGCACTGCTAGGAGGAGGGGCAGCTTCAGGGAACATTTACATTGTTTTATATTTCTGCCCCTTGCCCCAGAAGGTCCCTGTGCTCTGCATGCTCCATACCTGTATGGATTCCCTTCACCCACATTTCAGAGGCGGTGGCATCTCCAGACAAACAGGCCACCCCACAGAGCCCAAGAGGGAGTGGGGAGGGAAAGGACATATCAGTCATAGCAGAAACCCTGCTTTTATGATGGCTCTCACATCCACACGTCATACATGTGAGGGAGGAATAAGGACGACACGTATGTCCTCCCCATAAGACGGCACCCAGATCACCTTCCCTGGGAGAGGGGAGGGGTCAACC
>NW_005841977.1:1657879-1660480 GCF_000455745.1 Alligator sinensis | reverse complement strand
CAGGAAGGCATGCCACTGTCTTCTTGGCTCCAGAGTCAAGGTAACTCAGTGAGGACCCTAGAGCTGCAGCCATCTCCTGGTCACACAGAGGGCTGACTCCCTTCCTCCCCTGCCCACCTGCACCTTTCAGGAGGACAGGTGCTACTCTGAGAAATGCCCCGAGGATTCAAAGTGCAGATCTGCAAAGAGACCTCCTGTGGTACTAAACAGCCCCTTGAAGTCACCATGTGTTCAACCAGGACTTCCCATGGAGAACAGGAGATGCAGGGGCATGAAGGGTGTTACCTTCTGCATTTGCAGGCCCCTGTCAAAAGCTCTGTTTTCATTTATCTTGGGGGAAATCTTTCCAGCCTCACTGGGTGGCCAAGCCTCTGTAGAGTCTGTCCTTAGTTTCTGCACCAACTTCACTGGCAGCTGGGGCACTTGCCAAGAGCAGGCAATCAGCCTGTTCAGCTCAGGAAGTGCCATCAGCAAACTGGAGATGCTGCCCAGCTGCAGGCCGAGCTAGTCGGATGCCCCATGCACCCTGCAGGGAGGGTGGGCGGTGGGGCTACCATCTGGCAAAAGAGGTCTATAGCAACATTTCTCAACCCATGGGTCATGACCCAAAAGATTGAAAGAATATATGAAAGGGTCGCACACGGACTTTAAAAATGGATCAACAAACTTTAAAAATGGGTTCTCCTTTAAAGGAGAAAAATGTGGGAAACTGGCTTTTCCCTTGCAGGCTGAGTTCCAGCCTGCAAGGGGCTGCTTGAGGCCCCCCCACGTCCCCCCTCCCCACACACACTGTGAGGCAGCAGGTCAGGAGCGAGGGGCACTGGGTCAAGACTGGTCATCAATGTTTACAAATGGGTCCTGGTACAAAAAAAAAAAATGTTGAGAACTACTGGCCTACAGGACGCTCCAGGCTCCCCAGTTCCTCAGGGCCATTTCCAAAAAGGGCAACACTTTTTATTTTTTTTGCATTGCATCCACCCACCCAGCTCAAAGCACGTTAGAAGGAGTGTCTAGATCACTACCCCTCACTTACAGAGAAAGGAACCAAAGGAAGAGAGATTCAGTATTTTAGGATCCCATAGCAAGACAGCCACACAATAGGGAATGGATCCCAGGAGTCCAGGCGCCATCTCCTGGCTCCTCTTGCTACAGCAGCCTGCCTCCCACCTGAAGGGTATGAGCCCTGCCAGGTAGAGCGATTCCTACCACTCAGCTACATGCAGCACTGTACCTAGTGTCCTGGCGGCTCTGAGTGAACTTTTAGTATTGGGCCCCCCTTTGGCAGAGATAGTAATAATAATAATAATAATAATAATAATAATAATAAAATTACCATTTTCAGGCCTCCTTTCTGTCCAGACCCTAGATGGCCACCTGGTTTGCCCATGCTGGTGTCCAGCTCTGACTACATGCAAGAATCCCCTCTCAGGCACCCACATCCCAGTAGAAGGGTGGATTAAGCATGGGTCAGCGCTGGGAAAGTTATACCCTGTCCCACCTTCCTTTGCAGCTTCTGCTCTGTGCTTTCTCCTTGGCCTTCATGCCAGCTGCCTTCACAGAAGCAAAAGACCGAAGCAAAGCAGTCAAAGGAAGGAGAGGACAGGCTCGGGACAGGGTCCAGCTCCCGGGGGCCCAGACCTCCCCCCCAGACCCCAGGCTGAAGGCAAATGCATTGGCCATGGATGATACATACACCATGGTGGAGGAATATGAGGAGAGCATTCAGGAGATGGTACGCCAGCTGAGGAACAGCTCGGAGCCCCCTGACACCAAGTGCCAGGTCAGCCTGGGACTCTGGAGTCCCAACAAGAGGAGTCTGTCTCCGTGGGCCTACAGGTGAGGCTGCAGGGCAAAGCACCACTGGGATGGGTGCTCCCCAGCCCGGGTAAGGCCCTTCCGCGCACAGAACAGGGCTCACAGCTGACGGCAACCCCAGTTAGATAGTGTGTAACCCTACAGTGGGCACTAAGCCCACTTCACAAGCTGCTGCTCCATTGCCACAGGACCACGTTCCTCCATGTGTGGCTAGTGCAGCACAGGCAGCCAGGCAGAGAGAGCTCCAGCAAGCCCCTTTCTCCATGAGGAGGCTTGCTCCTTGCATACCCAGGTCCTGGCTTGCAGTTTTTGTGGCACCCATACCCGTTTCCAAGGAGGAAAACCCTACCTATTCCAATGGGGCCTGCCCAGGCTGAGCCGTGTCCCTGCACCCTCTCTTCTTTCACAGCATAAATCACGATGCAATGCGGATTCCCACGGACATCCCAGAGGCGCAGTGCCTCTGTGTCGGCTGCATCAACCCCTTCACTATGCAAGAAGACCGCACCATGGCCAGCATCCCCATCTACAGCAGGCTGCCTGTCCGCCGCCTGCTATGCCAGCCAGGGGCCAAGGCCCCCAGGAAGAAGAAGGGTTGCCACAAGAAGTACAGGATGGTCATGGAGACCATCGCCGTGGGCTGCACCTGCATCTTCTGAGGGAGGACAAGCAGGTCTTCCCAGCTCTCCCACACCCCCATGCAGAACTAACCTGAGGCCTTTGGGCCTGGAGAGCAGCTGCCGTCTAAGCAGCCACTTCTCATTACAGCCATTTTGCAAGGGCCCC
>NW_005841977.1:1650822-1657089 GCF_000455745.1 Alligator sinensis | reverse complement strand
TGGCACCTCTCCACCATCAGCAGCGGGACTGCCCCAGCCCTCCCCAGGTGCAGAGGCGGCAGCTGACGGGCTGCCTCCTGCTCCCCACAGCTGTTCCCATAAGGCTCTGGGTGCTGGTGAGAGTATAGGCTAGGAGCACCCAGGGGCAAAGGCTGTTGCAGCAGGGGTGCTGCCAGGAGGCATTTAGGGGAGTGTCTGAGGGAACAGGGCTGGAGACAGCTGCTTCTACTTTGCTCCTCAGGCTCCTTGCAGAGCCTGCATGGCTGGGCAGGGCAGCACAGGTCTAGGACCTTAGCGGTGCCGTGAGCAGAACCCGGGCTCCTGGGAAGCCAGGCTGTGAAGTACCAGGCCCTTGTAGATGCTGGGCCTGTGGTGCTGCACTCAGCTAACAGCCTTATGTCACGTGAGCCAGGACCAGCTCAGTTCACTAGGCTCCACTGTCCATAGTACCCAGGCTGGCAATATCTGACAGCAGGGTCCTGGATGGAGCAGGAAGCCTGGATGCCTGTCAAGGACTTAAGGAAGCAAGGGCCAATCTGGACAGCCCCACACAGATCTGAGGGGCATGGACTCCATCATGCAGAGCAGGCTACAACTTCTGGAAGACAGGCATGAGAGGCCATTGGGAGGGGGCAAAAAGGCAGCTGGGAGATTGAGCAAAGGCAGGGCATTGGTTTTTCACCCCAGTGAACTACAGTCAGGATGCAAAGCCAGGGAAAGGGGTGGTTCCTGGCTGGTCTTTGCTCACTAGTGAGGTTAACATCCAGCTCCTTGGGTTTTCAGTCTCCTGCCCTTGCTGTTGGGAGCCCATCTCCCCCACCCCAGCCCCTGCCATGCCCTCTACCATATCCAGGCACTACTAACACCTCTTTGTAGGCTGCAGAAGTGCACTATTTCCAACTTCTCAGCCTCTTGAAGGCTCAGGACAAGCGTAGTGGCTTCTTAATCTGGCAGGGGAAATACCATGTGTCTGTGTCCAAGAAGGCAGTTTTCCTGAACCGCACCCCAGGAGAACTGCTCTTCTGGTTCAGCACCTGCTGAGGTGCAGCAGCCTTAAACCCAGTTTATGGAAACAGGAGTCTCCTCCCTTGCTTGCTCCAAGGGCGACATGGCTGAGGTCAAGCAAAACTCAGGGGCATCCGAACCCCAAGCCTCCAGGCTGGGGCCTGTAAGTAGGATGCCCACCAAAGGTGTTAAAAACATCTGAAGCCCCAGGTGCGGGTGGAGGACGTTTGCTGGTAGTAGGGCCACTTGTGGTTCTGGACACTTGGATTTGGAATTAGTTTTGGGTAATTTGGCCATGGATACAAAATAAATAAATACATAAATTCCAGCTACTGAGGCCTAGGGAAGGGGATCTTTGAGGGAGACTCTTGCCGCTCAGCGAGGGGGTAATTTATGATGCAAAGGAAATGAACCTCTGGCTGCAGCCTGGTTCAAGCAGCTCCTCCTGCTGGGTAAACTTGAGGCAAGCTGGACTATTGTTCAGCACTGCTACAGCACTCTTCGCTCTAAACTTAGCAGAACAGGCCCCTACCATGACCCCACTGTATCCATGAGGACACTGAGGGACAAGACTGGGTAGGACTTGGCAAGTGGCACAGTGCAAGACTGAATTAAGACGCTGGCTCCCTCTTTTGATGGGGGAAAAGACCATCATCCCACCTTGAGCCCTATCCAGCCCCTGTGCACAATGAGACAACAGCCCATAAACACAAACACAGCTTGGCAGCTTTATTAGAGGGGTGGAGTGACACAGTGGTTCCTAGTCCTTGGCTCTGCTGAAGCACTGGGGGGAAGGAAGAAGAGAAGGGGTCTGCTTGCTCTCCTCTGTACTCCAGGCATGCCTTCATGCTGACAATAAAATACACTGCTGGTCCCATTCTGCAGGTGCCCTGCTCCTTGGCCAAGCCAACCTTTATGCAGAGCTCTTCCTCCACATGCTCATGTTGCAGACAGAAGAGGTACGAGCAGCTCAGGCAGCAGGGCCTGGAGTGGGAAGTGCATGTTCTTCTACCACGGAGATGTGTCTGATTTCTACCTGAAGCCCCTTCCTTGGGATTTTCAGGCTCTCAGAGCCCTGTTCTGGCTTTGTTTGTACAAGGCCTATGCTGCTAGCAACACAGCACAGTCTTATTACTGCACGTGCCATTTCAGGAGCACATGGGGCCCATGAAACTCTAGGCCAGGGCAGCTTCCCCTTTGTTCAGGGAGCTCCATACATCCTCCTGCCACAAAGGCCAGCAGCAACTACAGCTATTCCTAAGCATGTAGTCATGTTCTGTTCTCCATCCCCTCCATCAACATTAGCCTTGGGCAATGGGGGTAAGGTTGAATCTACAGGCAAGAAGGTAAATGGATGCACACTACCCCAGCTGGCTGGCAGCTCACCCACCAGCCCCTGCCACTCATAGAGGAAAGACAACGGGTCTGCAGAGATGCCTGGGGAAAGCCACAAGCCATGCGTAATCACAGCACAGACACTTCACAGCTGGAGAACCACTCCTGCTCCATGCATCTGCTAAACCCTGAGGACTGGGCATTACAAGGACACCCACCCACCCCAGCTATACCAGGGCACCTGTCTGTGCTGCAGGCCAGTGGGAAGCCTGCACAGAACATACTGGAGTGGGGCAGCTGCCTACAGAATTAGCGCTGTGGTCATAGCAGGGCATGCAGTAGTGAAAGAGCAGCGCCCATCTCTGGGTCACCCCCACAGTCCATGGCTATGTGTTCTAGGTTTAAGATTCCATGACACCCTCCCCTGTGAAAGCCTCATGGGAGCCCATATGCAGGCACCAACATACAAGCCACCCTACAATGGATCTGCACTGGCCATCATTCCCATTGCACAGACCCCATCTCCGACTTGGGCTCTGGAACGGCTCTGGTTGACATTTCCCTGGTAGCAAGCTTAGGTTCTCTTCTCTCCCCTGCGTGGGGCTGGCTGGGGGCAGAGGAAACCTGGGCATAAATGCTGGTGGCAGGCACTTGGCACCTGACACTGCAAGAAGAGGCAGGGATGGTGTTACTGAAGGCAAACCATATACAAAGAGCTTGTTAGTGCCAGCTCTCCCACTGCTCCCCCTCCTCCCAGCCTAAAATCCTTGGGTCTCCCCACTGAAAAACCCTCCAAACAGCCAAACCAACAGGGACACTCCTTCCCAGCTGCGTCACAGCTCTGTTTTCACCTTGTGCATTAAGTCCTTCTGGTCAATCTTCTCCAGGTCCTGGTACCAGCGGTTGTAAGCCAGGAGCGCCACGTTTTTGGCTGCCACGGAGATCATTTCCATGGAGCTGGCCACCCACTCCACACCGCTGAGGTAGAAGAGGTTGTCATGGAGTACGATGGGCGGGAGGGTCTTTGTGGAGTCGTAGTAGGGATATGCCTGCCACTCCGTCACCTGGACAGAGTAGTAGGAGCGGAAGAGGGTCTTCAGCTGCTGCTTGTCCAGGGGCCGCTGGGAGAGGACGCGCCAGACAGCAGGCTCCTGGGGCTGCTTCCGCCGGAAGCTACTTGAGATATTGACAGGGCAGATGTTGTCCATGGCATTGAAGAAGAGGTTGGGAGTGTCGGTTGTGAGGATGCTGGCGAATGGGAAGAGCTTGGGGTCCGGGAAGCCAAAATAGGAGGAGTTCAGGTAGCCGTGGACGACAGAAGTAACGGTGGGCTGGAAAGAGCCCGAGAGCTCAGGGATGGGCGGATCGAAGTTCTCAAAGGTGAGGTTGCTCTTGCCATGGTGCAGCGGTGCAGCAATGACCACCATGTCATAGAAGCCTGAGCCCTGGCCCTCCTCATCCTTGTAGCGCACCTGGTAGAGGGGCTTCCCTTCTGGAAAGGGACAGCAAAGATGCAAGGCAGCTGAGAATGACCAGCAGCCACGGGCTGAGGGCTTGGCAAGCCAACTTCACTGGGGTGCTGGGAGTGCAAGCCAGAGCAGAGAAGTGCTCATCCCAGCCTGCAGCCTGCGGCTGCTCTAGCCCTATAGTCATCTGAGCCCTCTGTGCTGATCTGCAGCTCCCAGCTTCTACAAGCCAGCCTCTCTGCTGGGCAACATCCCTGCACCTCCCATCCTCCTTCTGGGGAGCATGATCCAGTCCTAGACTGGAGGCACGGTCATGAAGCAGAGACAAGGCAGGGCTGAGCAGGAGCTGTTCCCTCCCTCACAAGGACAGAAGCAGCACAGGCCAACTACCCCTACAACTCAGACTGCAAGGACCCTGGCTGACCCCTATGTGCTGGTATCTATGCCCAGCAGCAGTTCAGCACTGCAGACACAAGTGAACTGCCCCATCATGAGCCTTGGTCTTGGTCTCCCTGTGCCCTCTGGGGTCAGAAGCCTGCATTGTTGCTTTCTTTCTCACAGCTCTGCCTCCTATTGCATGGACTGGATCCCCCCACAGAAGACTGGGACTAGGTCAGTGGAGGTGATCACAGCCAGGAGAAGGGCACCACGAGGTAGGAGACAGAGCCAAGATGTTACAAGAGGCAAGAGGAGAATGTGCTCCTTATGCTCCACACCCCACACCACTGCAGCCCATACCCCATCAGACTTGGACCCCCAGGCCATCAGCTGGCAGCATCTGAAGCAGACACACAGGCACTGAGTCTCTGATCACCACCCACCCCAGCCACGGGAGTGGGAGGTCTGGATAGCTCACCTGCGCTGTGTAGAGAGACATTTGTCACCCTGGCATGGACCACGTTGGCTTTTGTTAGCTTCAGCAAACCTGAACACACCAGCTTGTTGCCTCCTTCCACAGCCCATGTGTTGCCCTGGGCACCTGCCAGCGACATGGCCCCTGAAGGGACAGAGGATAGATCAGCGTGTCAGCCTGCTCTGGTGGAGGGAACCCCCACGCTCCCAGAGAAAGGCATGTTTGGTTTCTATGCTGGTGCAGAGCATCCATGGAGCAGCACCTGCCATGGGCTCTGAGGCGGCCTCCACAGTCCTTGCAAGGGGAAGAGCTGGCTGATAGCACCAGCACAGCCAGCCAGGCCTCACCTGCAAAGGCGGGCACGAGCAGCATGGACTGCCCGTAGCTGGAGCGTAGGACAGCAGCGATGACGTCATCAATGAAGCGCTGCGTGACCCCCGCTTCCAGCAGCGACTCTGCCACCGAGCGCTGTGTCATGTTGATGAAGGCCTCGCCGCCCAGCGAATGCAGGAGCTCCTCCAGGCTGGAGAAGGCATAGCCATGTGCCTGGTACTTGTAGATCCTGCAGGAGGATGGGGAGTCAGGAGCAGGGCACACACCTAGCCACTCCTGGGCAAGCCCGAGCAGCCGACGAACCCTCCCTCAGCTCTGCCCTGGGGGAGCAGGCACGGCAGCCAGGCCCAGCATGTTTCTCTCCTTTTAGATGCATGGGTGCCGCTGTGCCTGCCTCGTACCTCATAAACTTCTCCATCACCTCCTCCACCCACATCTGCAGGCGCAGGAAGCTGATCCCGTAATGCCACCAGAGCCGGAAGAGGTTCAGCAAGTACCAGTCCGTCTCCTCCAGGACAAAATGCTCCCCGCCGAAAATGGCACTCTTCCCTGCCACCTCCCTCCGGTGCTTGAGGCCTGCAGAGCGACAGGGAGAGAAGCCATTTCACATTCCTCCCCGAGGCAATCAGTCAGGGGCGCTGGGGTCAAATGGCAACACCAAATCCCTGCATCCAGACATCCCCAGAACTCTAGCAGGGACTGGAAGTCAGCTGAGCATTAGTGCACACGCGCACACACACGTGCGCACACGCAGCCAGAGCAGGCTTGCAGCTGTGACCGCCAGCGTTTGCAGAGGGGCACCAAAGCCTCATGCCCCAATGAGCTGGACCCGTCCCAGCCATCAGAAGCAGGGGCAGCTCCTCCGGAGGCCAGAGGGTCCCCAGCTCTGCGCTGTTCGAACCCAGGTGGGGGCTGCACTCACCCAGCAGCTTGACGAAGTCCTGCATGTGGAGGTTGAGGGAGTGAACGGAGGCGCCGCCGGACTCGTACTGCTGCTTGTTGACCGTGATGGTGGCCAGCCGCCCACCCACGCTGTCCTTCTCGGAAGCAGGGGCAGCTCCTCCGGAGGCCAGAGGGTCCCCAGCTCTGCGCTGTTCGAACCCAGGTGGGGGCTGCACTCACCCAGCAGCTTGACGAAGTCCTGCATGTGGAGGTTGAGGGAGTGAACGGAGGCGCCGCCGGACTCGTACTGCTGCTTGTTGACCGTGATGGTGGCCAGCCGCCCACCCACGCTGTCCTTCTCGTACACATCCAGCTGCACCCGCGGCCCAAAGT
>NW_005841977.1:1636558-1650231 GCF_000455745.1 Alligator sinensis | reverse complement strand
GTTTCCTCCTCTTTGCCATCTCCTGCACAGAGAGGGGAGATGTCAGCCCGGGCCCAGGGCCGGCAGCAGCGCCGGGGGTGGGGGTGAACTGGACACAGGCCTGACCCCCACAGCCCGCCCAGCGGCCGGAGCGACCTGGTCCCCGCCGGCTTCCGAGCGAGCCAAGGGATGTTGAACAAACAAAAGCGGCATCTGGAAGAAGTGCACAGCAGCTCCTCACCGCCCTGTATGCAAGCAGCTGGCAGGTCCCTGTCCCCGCAAGTCCCTTGCTAAGACTCACTTCTGCTGGGAAGCTCATCAGCCGCCTGGGCACTGAGGGCCGGGGGGGGTCACGCACCCAGCGGGGTCAGTGACAACCACAAACCGCCCCGGGCAGCTCCTCCATACAGCGCCGCGCCACAGCGGAGCCAGGGCCGATAAACTTCCATTTCCGAGCCAGGAGCTGGGCACCCTGCCACATCGGCCCAGCAGGTAGGGGACTTAGGAGCCACTTGAAGCCACGCAAAACAAAGCAGCGCTGTTAGCTGAGGAGGAACCTCCGCCGCCTGCTCCAAGCTGCTGCTGCGGTGCCTCACTCCTGCCAGGATGCAAGCGATAAGCAGGCAGGACTGCTGCTGTTCCACTCCCAAGGAGGCTGTTTGCTATTTGATTTAGAGCAGGTGTAGCCAGCCTGTGGCATGGGCAGACTGGGGAGGGGACAGGAAGCATGGTGGCAGATAGGGCCTGGAGCAGAAAAGCAAGCATCTGACGAGGCAGGCACCAGAAAGCAGAGCAGTGGCTTGATCAGGAAGCATAGCACGGGGAGCAGAAAACTGAGGAGGAGCTGGGGTAAGGGAAAGGGACTGGAATGGGGCATTTGCAGGCTGTAAATCTGGCAATTCTGCTTCAACAGCTCCCGTTTTGGGCTGATATTTGGGAAACACTTTTTTACTGAACATTTACTGATCCAGTTTTATCCTTGCACCCAGGCCTCTAGACCTAAGCATTCACTTCCTGCTGCTGGTTCCACACGTGTGAACAGAACCATGTACAGCCCCTGCAGGCACCCAGCTGATACTGTGTGTTTGGGGGAAAGAACTGGGGTCCCCACAATGCGAGTGGCTTCTGCAAAGGTAGGGCAGTGTTGCCACTGTTGCTTGACAGCTAGACTTTGTGGAACTGCCTTGCATGTAAAAACTGGGATGTTGCCTCTAATGAATAAACTGGAAATGTCCCTTTAGTTGAGAAGTGCAGATGAATATTCAGCCCTGCAAGAGAAACAAGAAAGACTGAACCCACTGACATAAAGCAAGGGTATCAGCAAGCCAACATCAGAAATGGAGGGAAAGATGATCTCATGTTGCATTGACCTCTGAGTGAGATGGAAATGCAAGTCAGTTACTCTGAGGCAGCTAGAGACAGCCTGCTCTCCTTCCTAGCAAAGAAAAAGACCCCAAACCACTTCTGAATACTCAAGGGTTTCTGCCAGAGAGGGCGATGCTGAATAGGAAAGTTCTCTGAAATGAGTCACCGGTAAGGAGTATACCACTAGAACCTGCTGTACACAAAAAGGGAAAAATGCAGCACAGCAAAACTCTGAAACCAGATCTGTCTAATGGAGGTATTCAAGTGCATCCGACATTACACAGAAGAACAGAGTGCTATGCAGTGAAGCATTGAAAATGCTGCAAAATGACCTAGTGCTAGCGCAGGGCATTCTTCCACACAAAAGGCTGATAGGGGCCCCCTTTAGGGAAGTCGAATGCAGCTGATGAAACACTGGATAGTTATGACAGCATCACATCAGATGGCTGGCAATAATGCAGACTCTTCACAACATACCTGTGGGAGTATGAGAACCTATGCACACGTGCATAGTATTTCTTGGAGTTCAGCTAAGGAGTTGTTAAACAAGACCTTGAAGAAAACCAGTGGCTTCAAATAGCAAGAACTAAAACAGCAAAAATTCTTTCAGCCTGCAGTACCATCCCATGTAAAATAACATTCCCAATGGGTAAAGCATTTCAGAAGACAAGAAAACCCCCTGTTAATGCAACTTTTATTAGCAAATGCACAGTATCTGAGCATCTAAAAAGAAGTCAGCACATTCCAGCATTAACTCAAATCTCACTGTCATCACGCCCTACACTGCACTCTGAATTTCCCTTTCATACAGTGAGAACCTTTGGGTACATAAAAGCACAGAAACAGGAAAACAAAGTATGTACAGAAGGTTTCCTGCCAACTAAGAGGCCTACACTTTTTCGAGATTAGCAATGCTTTGTTCATTTGTCTTGGCAAGTGATATCAAAACACCTTGTGCTTTAAAATAATAATAAAAAAATACTAAAATATTCACAATATAAACTTAAATACATTGCTTTTTGTTTTTCTTTTTTTAAAAAGCATGTTAATAGCCATTGATTTATCACAGCTGTTCCAACAGAATCCCTGTTAATGAAGCACTAAGAACGTGAGGTTCACATTTTGTACTGCATATGGTCGGAGTTTCACACGCTGCCACATTAGCATGATTGTGCCACTGCAAACCTTATGGCAGAGTTCAACTGCAATGTGCCCCACTGACAAGATGTGGCAGAGGCATGGGAAAAAAAATGCCAACATAAAAGAAGGCTGCCACAGACCTACCACTGAGGTCATTTCCACATACTAACACTACCATGGTGATGTGTAAATAGATGGCAATGACTACTGCTTTTGTGACACCTCCCTTCTCCACAAATAACTCTTTCTTAACACACACTTGCATTAACATGAGTCAATCATTGACTAAAGCGTCTGAAAAGAAAAAAGCTAATGGGTTAGATTCCTCTCTAGTGTAACACTGCAGCATTACATGCCCAAGAAGAATCGGTCCCATTGTGCATAAGAGTGCAAGCTTTCTACAAACATGGAAGACAGCAAGAGGGCTGGACTTTCTAAAGGAGAATTTAACCCAGCCTAGGACAATCTTGGTAACACAAAGTATGAAATTTATATGGGTGCTCAAAAGCCAACAGGACCAAAGTTAACCTCACATGTTGAACTGCAGTGCAACTCAGGAGACTGGCCCCTTGAGTTTTGCTTAATTGCATTCTCACATTGGGATTAAAACACAGCAGAAGATGAGATGGTGATAATATCTTTGCCTCTCTCCAGCACATTTCATTAAAGGAAATCAAAGCCCTCTGCACACATTCTATTAATCCTCACAGCAGCCCTTTAAGGTAGGCCCAATATTGGAGACGTTTTACACCTAAAAAACCCGAGGCACAAACTGAGGAAATAACTTTCATAATGGGGTTCGGTGAAGAGTCAGAAACAGAGCACAGAAACCTTACTGCCAGGTTCCTGATTAGCCACAAGACATAGTGCCTTCATGAAACAGGTCCCAGAAAAAGAGAAGCCTATGTGGATCTCTCTCTCAAAATAAATCCTCACCGTTGTGATTAAACAACAGGCCTTAGATTTACCAAGAAGCACTAATTACTAGGGTCAAGATCTCAAGATTCTGATTAGTTAGAAGTGCACCATCACATTCTGAAACATCTTTTCTAATTCAGAGTCAAATAGCTCTGAATCAGTCTTAAATCATTGCTTAAGGCAGCTTTGTGCTAACCAAATGAGAAGAGACATGCCCATCCTTCACAGCCTTTTGGAATAAAAGGCACTGAACTTAATATGCTCTCTATATATTCTTCTCTCATTAAAGACTGTTGGCAGCACTAAGTTGAGGGAAGGCATAGTCTTGAGGTCCATCACAAAGGCAGAGAACACAAGGCTGCAAAGGAATGGGAAAGGAGTGCTTTCTTTTAAGCAGGTGCTGGCATCCCACTAAACATGGTTTTTGGAAGCAGACCCCAAACACTTGCCAAGCCATAAATTTGGCCTGAAAAATTGAGGGGGCAAGAACTCATTCCTTAGCAAGAAGCACTGTAAACACAATTCCCCTCCTCACTTAAAAAGCAGACTTGAGCTTGAGGCTGAATGTCACCACCTCCTATGTTACTTCTCTTACTTGTTAAATGGAGTTTGAGTTCAGATTTAGCTCAGAGATAGGTACAGATGCTAGCATCTAAAATCTAATACAGGGAATGAACAGATGACTCCTGCTTCCAGTTTAGCCAAAGGGTTCACAAAAGGATTACCCTCATCAGAGATCCAGGGGAAAATGCTTCTGCCCTAAGACCTTTCACTACATGGTGCCAGTTAACTTGTCTTCAGCTGAGGGGATCCCTCCAGGCCAGCACCCACTTTTATGCTGCTTCTCTTCACTTTCTGGTCACTGTTGCTGAAATTGGTTCAAGGACACTTGGGACTTTCACTTAAGATAGGTTTGTTCCTTTCTAAAAAAAAAAATTAAAAAAAGGCCAAGATTTGGTACCTACAGATAGCCAAGCAGCAGTTGTCCCTGAACTGAAATGGGAAGTCAGTGTTACATGTGTATCAATTAGATCAGATCACCCAGTTCAGGTGTTGGAGTCACCAGCATCTACTGGATGTCATTAAGGGTGCTTGTAAGCTACAGCAAAGAATCCAGGGGTACTTTCTCTTGAAAGTACAAGTTCCTTTAAGAACAGACCTACAGACTTTAGAACAGTCCCAGCAAATCCCTACCAAGCATTATCCCAATTTTAACTCTGAAAACAGGCGGGGCCTCAGGCCTGAGCTAGAGAGCTAATATTGATCTGATAAAGTTTTAACTGGTAGCAGAGTTGTACTTGGTAGCCGTGCTGGTCTGAGACAAAAAGACATACAAAAAACTAGAACTCTTGGTTCCAAAATGATACCTTTTTTTTTTTTTGGTAGGGTCGGAAGGGACCTGAGCAGATTATCAAGTCCGATCCCCTGCCATGGCAGGAAAGAGTACTGGGGTCAAACAACCCCAGCGAGGTGTTCATCTAACCTCCTCTTAAAGACCCCCAGGGTAGGAGCCAGCACCACTTTGCTTGGAAGTTGGTTCCAGATCCTAGCCGCCCTGACAGTGAAGTAGTGGCTCCTGATGTCTATCTAGTCTGAATCTACCCTCTGCCAGCTTGTGACCGTTATTTCTAGTCACTCCTGGTAGTGCTCGGGGGAACAGGGACTCCCCCAATGCCTGCTGGTCCCCTCTGACTAGTTTGTAACAGGCCACTTTACTAGACCAACTGGAAAATGGCAAGAAAATTGTCCTTTTCTGCAAGCTTTCGGGATCGAAGTCCCTTCGTTAGGCTCTGGGAAAAGTGTAGATGGTACAAGATGGTAAAAAGTCAGCTCCCTCTATGCAAAAATGAAGTTTATTTCCTACCTATGGGGACTTTTTATCGTCTTGTACCATCTACACTTTTCCCAGTGCCTGACAAAAAGGGACTTTTTTCCTGAAAGCTTGCAGAAAAGGACAATTTTCTTGCCATTTTCCAGTTGGTCTAATAAAAGGTATCATTTTGGAATCAAGAGTTCTAGTTTTTTTATATGTCTTAACTGGTAGCAGATTTTTTTAAACCTAATTCCTATTCAAATACAGCTGCCCATGTTGCCCAAGAGACTGAGTCTTCATGGCTGTGTCCAGACGAGTGTGGATGTGTGGTATGTGTTGCCACAGACCCATCTTCGGCACCACACACCACACATGCAGGTGTTCCCTGTGCTGCAACCTTGTAGCTGGTGGGGAAGGGGAGAGGTGTTGACCCCGAGATTTCCTGGGGTAAAAAAAAACCATGCTGAAAAAAGGAGAGGCATAGCATATGGTGGCAGCGTGCACGCCACCCAAAACCGGAGCCTGGCCAACCGGAGCCACACTCTAGCTGCCAGGGTGGCTGCAGCTCCAGAAGGCCACCAGGATCCCAGGTAAGGCTGCTGGGGCCAGCACAGTTGCTGGCTCCAGTCTCCCCTATCCTACCTTGGGTTACCTGCTGTGTGTCACTGCTACTTGTCCCCAGCAAAACAAGTGCCTGTGCTCGTCTGGATGCAGCCCATGAGTTTAAAATTATCTTCAGAGACAGAGAGAGAAATCTGGCTGAAACCGGTATTTCAAGCATACAGCCTCTCAGATCCCCCTGCCTCTGGGAAGGGCATGAGATGCAACAAAAAAGATCTGATACTTGTTAGCATTTGGAGCTGGTTATCTCCTCAGTGCTTTCCAAGCAGACAGCCTCACAATACTCTGTGAAATAGGTTAGTATATTCAACAGACAGGGTAAATGATGCACAGAGGTTAAATGATTCACCTAAGGCCACAAAAGGAGTCTGTGTCAGAGCTGAGATTAGAAGGCAGGAGGTTCCTGCCTCTTGGATCCTTTCTCCCTCTCTCTCCCCCCTCAACACTCCCTTCCTCATTCAATTTTTAATAGACTTAGACCAACAAGAGAAGGAGCTATGGTGCCACATACTTTTGACAAAGAGGACTCCCAATATTATTTCACATGCTCAGAAAAGTACACTGGATAACTGAGTACCTTGGAATTAAAGCTAGGATGATGGCACACATTGTTAAGGAGCCAATATACAATAGAAACCTAACTTAATAAATAAGCATAGACATGCAGCCACAATTGCCACGGAGCAAAGAAGAGTCCTCAGCTCAAAAAGGTCCCAGACCACAAAGAACACACCCATATCACGCCTGTGACTCGACTGCCACACCAACTAGTGCATGTCTGATGGTGCGGCCATGGAGCTTATAGCCATCCTGAGTCACTAGTGCCACCATGCCTGGCTGCATTCCCTCTGCCGGTACGTGGCAAACTATTTCATGGTCATACGGATCATATTTGTCACCAACAGGGTTCATCTTCTGAAGGCCATGTTTGGCAAACACACTTTGCAATTTGGCCTCAATGAGAGACAGGCCTTCGCAGATCTTCTGGAGGGTTGGGTTGGGATCGCTGGGCTCTGTAGCACTCTCTGTTGTCTTCTCCAAGATATCTGCTATCTCAACGAGGTCCCTGCAGAAACTCTGGATCCCTGCAGGCACACACACAAATAGACAAGAGGTTAAGTAATATCAGTTCAGTGGCAGGAAGTGCAAGGCTACATCAGCCCTGGGCATGCTGCCACAGGACTCTGAAAGGTTTGAAAGGTTATGACCTCATGCTGAAAACTGCTGATTTTGGAGCTGAAGGGACTTAACGTTACCTGAAATCTTCTCCAGCTGTTGGCTTTAGTATTGTATAATGCTGAAGAGGGAAAGACAAGACTCACAGAGACCACGATAATGAACTGTATATACACCCAGCCAGATAAAAAGGTACGCGCAACACTCACATTTGGTAAGGCACAGATATTTTGTTTAAAAAACCCTCCTAACCTAGGATGTTTCAAGTTAGAACTCAAGCAGCTACAGGGAAACAGGCACAGTGGAAGGATGAAACGTTTGTTGCCATTTAGGAAAGCTGGTTCAGTTTGCAAACATTCTGGGCAGCAGCATGCTCATCTCGCAAGATTGTTCTCAGGAATAAACCTGATGCAAGTACAGTACAAAAAACCTGGCCCTCGAAGTTGTCAGGCCTGTTAACTAATATAACAGTAAGGAATAAGATACCTGTTGGGAAAAACGGAAGAGAGCAGCAACAATTAAACAATCTACACCTGCACAGACCAACCCATGTGTCTGTGAAGAAAGCCATGGGGTACAAGGCAAGAGTTGCACAGGAGCAGCCACGGATCCATCTAATCCAGCAGTCCATAGGGTTATCCCTTGCTTTACTGAATGCCACGTCTTCCACATTGAGCAGTTCCTAACATGAAGACCCTTTGCTAATGCCCTTATAATCTAAAAGGATACAGCAGCGCAAAAAGTTGAGCAGTTCAGTAGCAGCAACACCGTACATAGACCTGAATTCAGCACCATTTCAGAGCAGAGCAGATCATGAAAGGAAAATACAGAAACTCTATTGCAAAAAAACTTTAATAACCCTCTGGCAAGTGTTAAGTAATGAGCAGGGATCCTGTTTGTCTCTATTTAAAAATCCAAAATTCTCTGATCAAAACCCCCAAATCCCCATTTTTCCACAATTAAAATGAAACACCATTATATATATAGGTATTGGTTGAACACAATGTTTTATTGATATATCTATAATTTTCAAGCAAATTGGAAGTCTACCAGTGCCTTAATAACTATAATAAAATAAATTCTATATAACTATAAATTTGGGGATTTGATTTTGTTTTTTTAATCACAGAAAACCAGAGCTCCCTATGCTCCATATGCTCACCAGGGTGCAGGTCCAGCTGTGGCTGTCCTCCCCACTGCTTTGTGGTGCTGAGCAGCCCTGATATGCCAGTGCCCCTCACTCCTAAGCCACAGCCCTGCCAGTGCCCCTCACTCCCAACCTGCAGCCCCTGTCCCCGCCAATGCCTTTCACTCCCAACCCACAGCCTCTGCCCCCAGCCCTGCTGGTACCCACCATTCCCAACCCGCTGCCTCCCATCCCCAGGCCTCCCAGAGTCTGGGGCAGGGTTGAGTGTGTGGGGCAAGGGGGGTGCCTGACTACAGGCAACACCATAGGTGATGTGTTGTGGGGGGGAATGAGGGGATACATGCCTCCTACCCCAGATCTGTGTGCCCACAGAGGGCACGGAGCTGCAGCCTGGCTAGATGGGCATGGGCAGAAGCCACTTCTGTGGCCCAATGGACAGGACCTGGGATGGGAGGGTGGAGCGGGGTGGCGAGACTCATTGCCACTGCAGCTGCCAGGACCCCGCACCAGTCATGTGAGGAGTAACAAACCAGGCGGTGGGGAGAGATCAGGGACAGGGGGAGCTCCGCTGCCCTCACCTTCTCCTGTTACCAGCTGCTCACACACTGAACCATGGCTCTACTCTGCTGCCATGGCTTGGCCACGGCCCCTGGTTCCCCCAGGCTGCCTATGCTGGCCCCCCCCCCGACCTACCCTCTGAAGTAAAGCCATGGTGGTGCCTAGGCCACGGCAGGGGGTAGAGCCATGGCCTGGAGCATAAGCAGCTGGAGGAGGTGAGGGCAGTGCCACCTTCCCCCCCTGCCCCAGTCTGTGACTCCTCACACTGCTGGCAGCATGCCTGGTGCAGGGGTCCCAGCAGCGGCAACAAGTGTCACTGTCCCACTCTGCCAGGTCCCACCCACTGGACCATGGTGGCAGCTCCTGCCCATGCCTGTCTGACCAGGCTGTAGCCCCTTGCCCACTATGGATGTACAAATTTGACACATCACTTATGCCACCCGCCCCTTCATGTCATGCCTATGCCACACCCCCAACGACTTACCTGAAAGGAGCTACAGGAGCTGCTCTCCACCACGCTGCCTGGCTGCCATGTATGTGTGCACATGCATATGCACATGGCCCCTGCCTATGATCACCCTCCTCCCACTCCCCACCAGCCCCAAGCAGCCCCTTGCAGGCTGGAACTCTGCCAGCTCAGCCTGCAAGGGGAAATCCATGGTTTCCTGTATTTTTCCCCTTTAAAGGAGAAAATCTGTGTTTTTCCATGGCAAACAAAACACAGATCCCTGCTAATGAGAAAGCTAAAGGAAACTTCTGAGACAATACTAGCCACAGAATATTTGGTTTTAATCAAAGATCAGTTGTGTTCTGGAGCTGCTATCATTTGATGTGAAAGGAGTTGGTGGATTCAGCCTGGTACCAAGTGGAGTGGTGTCTACATCACATAACCACAAGGAGCATTCTTGATGACTGTCTAACCAGAAATGGGTCAGACTGAATGCACCATGGAGTCTAGACCATCTTCTCAGCCCTGGATGCAATGCTCCCACAGAAGGGCTAAGGCACATTGAAAGGGCAGGGAGGGGTGCTTATACTGCTATTCTCATGCGTACCCACTCTATGGATAAATTACACATGCTCTGGGACTATCAATCCAGGCCGTTTCACCACTGCTACACTTACTCAAAATATTTCCAGGAAGAGCCTATCGAATTTCAACTCAGGTTGTGCTACATCATTAATTTTAGTGTGGAGGGAATGGGATGGACAGGAATTCAATACCGTAAGAGAGATCACAGCTCAATGCCATTGTAGAGAGCATGAAACAAACTCTAAGTGCCAATTCTCAGCTAGTGTAAATCACAATTTCAATTAAGCCAATGGAGTATGCTGATTTATAGAAGCCGAGCTGCTAACATTCATAGGGTGGAATGTTTACTATTGGGAATGACATTATAAAAGACTTTTGAAGAATCCGTCATGGAGATAAACCCCTAGGGTGTGGTCAAATATACAGAGGCAACAGCACGCAAACTCAGACACTCAGCTTAGGCCAAATAAGGCCTTTACAAATGAAAAAGGCCAGGGAGAAAGGGAGAGTAGGTGATCAGCACTTTCTTCTCTGGTACCTAACTGTGCTATGCCAGGCAAGCCATGCTGAGGCAGACGTAGCTGCTCAATTCTAGCCTTGCTCTGCTTACCAAACAGTTTGGCATCTTCCACAAATTTCTGGGTCCTCCTCCGGACATTTTCAGAATCCGCCAAGGCTTTTCGGTATCGTTCCTGCATGTACAGCAACAGGCAGAGGCATCAGACACGCCAAATGGACTTACTTATTGTAAGTTTGCTTTCCTCTATAGACTATTTAAAATGTATACCCTTCACAAGTTGCAAGCTCATGCTGGCCACCCAGGTCTCATTAGGGGGGGGGTGTGTGTGTGTGTGTGTGCGCGCGCGCGCACATGCGCACACACGGCCTTCAAATTGTCTGGCAGAAAGTGCTCCTCAGCAAAGTGGCAGAAGGACCCTGAGTAGGCTCAGCATCATCATGCAACAGACCACCAAGATGTTTTTTCATGATCAGGCTGTTGCTTTTCCATCATTTTATTTACAACACCTAGTTGACTCTTTCCTGGAGGTCTTAGCAATGAATCTGTAACCAGCTTATGTTGATAAATTACACTGCTGTCAGGGCAATCAATTCATGAAAAGCCCTGTCTCAGTATCTTGCTTTCCTTTCACCTTGTTTATGCTTATGTAGTCACCACTACAACTACACCAAATGTTAGCAAAGGTGGGACTCCTATCATAGATGAACTCCCTCCTAAGGCCTAGTAGTCACCAAGCTAACAGGACCATCACGACTCCCAGAAGACAAAGACAAAACGATTGCATCTCTTAACTGTGAAATGCTGAGACCAGAATCTCTTAATAAAGACCACTGTTTGTCATCCAGGATCACACTACATTTTCCAGTCAGTTTGGTTTCCTGCTTTCAGCAGCAGCCAACACCTGATGCTTAGGAGAACAGCAACTTTGCTAAATGTGCATTGTCTCCTAGTGTGCATGTTGTATCTGGTCACCACCCTGTTACTTCTAAAAACCTGCATTTCAGTTGTGCTGTGTATACAGTATGGAGTTGGTGGAAATGTTTGGAATGGAATAGTAAAATTCAGAAGGAGAATAAGCCTTCCTACTTTTAAGGGACTAAGCCAAGGATGCAGTGGTGCCTTGGCCAAGATGACACCAGCTACTGCAAACTCACCGTTAGGTCACGGACTTGTTCTTCTAGTTTGATGGCTTTGTGCTCTAGGGTGCACTCTGAAAGAGGATGCCTTGGCTCATCACAGGGATCTTCTGGGCCACACTCATCTCCAGTGCTCCTCTGCTGGGCTGCAGTGCTGAAGGCACACAGGGAACCTCTGAAACATGGCAATGGGACAGTGAGTTCTGGGTTACTTTCCTTTCTAACAGGAGAACAGATATGGACAGCAGATGTTATACTGTGCTACTTAAATATGGAATGGACACAGATCCAGCCTCAATGGGGATATATGAACTGGGTTTAAATGTAGTAAGCTGCATCTAGCTTGTATAATAAGCAGAAGTAATCTAGGTAGGTGAAGTGAACAACAAACCTTCAACCTACAACTTTACAAACTTATAACCACAAAAACCGTCATATTAGTGCCACTAGTATCTTGTTCATACTCCCTTTCCTGACATGTTCTTAGTAGAAGTTGAGGAGAAAATATAAAGCACTCTTCTAAATGCACCTGCCCAGTTGCATCTCATTTATTTGGGTCCAACATTTGCTTCCAATTTCTCAGCCTGACTGAATTCAGTTGACTGTTTAAGAATCAAATTTATTTCTGACAATGAAATAAAGCAGTGCAGCTTTTCCCAGCACAGGTGATTAAGTTGCAGTCATGAATGGGATGGTAAATTCTAATGGTATTTTTTTGCATGGGAGCTCTTGATCATTCTTCAGATAACTAGCATTTCTGAATGCAATTAACATTATCAAGCCTATATCACTTCAGAGATATTTGCAGGCACAGGCACAGCAGAGCGCAATATTATGGGGGTATGTCGGCTGGTGACCACACACCAGAGTGCACTCAAGCTAGCTGACCCATCTATATTTGTGGACTTCAGCCGCTGAATCCTAGAGACAAGGAAGGAAACGTATACAGGAGACCCTTGCCATTCGTGGGGGATACGTTCCGGAGATCCCCACGAATGGCGAAATCCATGAATACTGACAGGGCTCCCTGTCAGACCCCACAGCTGCTCTCTGCTCCCCCCCACATTGTTCACGGTGCTCCCCCACAGCACTTGGGGACTGACCCCTTTTCCCCCCGAGCTTCCAGGGGAGAAGATGCCACCGCCACCTCCCTCCATGTCCCCAGCGCTCACTCTCTAGCCGCCTCCCACCTCTGCCCTCCCCTGCAAATATCTGAATCCGTGAACCTGAAGTTCATGAATAGCGAGGGTTTCCTGCATATACAATTTTTCTCAGTTCCCCAGCTCTGCTCCTCCTCACAGATGGACTGACTCACTAGCTGGCTGTCTCCATACTTGCACCCGTTTCCCTTAGCCTGTTGATCTTCTCAGGGCACCTCTTAGGTACCTGGTACATTCCTTTCCTAAATGAGCCCAATAATGAACAACTTGTTCCACACAGCAATAGCTGCTAGACCAGGGACGGGCAATTATTTCAGGTGGAGGGTCACTTACTGAGTTTTGGCAAGCCATTGAAGGCCACATGACAGGCAGCCAGGGGCAGATAAATATTAATTTTCTAATTTTTTTAGGGGCCCCACGGGCTGGATAGAATGGCCTGACAGGTCGCATCTGGCCCGCGGGCCGCATTTTGCCAGCCCCTGTGCTAGACACTGCCTGGCCTCCAGTTCCAGCCACACAAAGGTCAGTTACAAGCCCTGCACTTCAGGGAATCACACATACTGCGTGGGCATCCTGCAAGGGAACCTAGCTGAGCCTCAGAGTCTAGAGACAATAGCTGAATTTGTTAAGCTAGAAAAATAGCCTGTCCTGGCAGAGACAGAGGAGCTGAATTTGTCCCAACTGGAAGCTGCCACCTCACTAAGAAACCTCAGCTGAACATGGTGGCAATAAGCAGGAATCCTAAGGGCAAATGCAAAGCAAATACTGACCTCAGAATTGAAATGACAGAACTCGTAAGCCAAGGAACTGGATTAAGCTGTACAAAGATCAGCTGAGTACAAGGAGTTTGGCCTAACACTGCAACTCCCAAAAAAGAATTAAAAGTCAATCAAGTTACAAGATATTCAGTCTTCAGTATTCAGAAACAGTCTTCTTCCAGGCCACAAAGGCCAGGTACAGACATTACACTTCTATTGGCACAAGTGATCGGAAACTGATCTATATCCATAATGGAACAGAATGGCACACAAAACTGGTCTATAGCTGTAACAGAACAGAAGTTTGGCATGCAAAAACTGGTTTAAAATGGCAGAACCCGGTCTAAGA